>NC_048309.1:28846247-28978414 GCF_013100865.1 Trachemys scripta elegans
TAAAATAAAATCTAGATGCCTGTTTTCAAAAAGAGCACTTGAATTTTCTTTTCTTGTTAATGTTTTGAAAACTGTTTTAAATCCTGCCTATTGCTAGCCAAAAACAAAGTTTTTCTTGACCATAATCATTTTTGGTAAAAGAAAAAAAGAGAGGTAGGTGAATAAGGTTGGGTGAGTCTCATATCACAGTGTTATGTTACTAACCTGCCCTGTAGATTTATACAGGTCTGAAGACCTGCTTGCAACGGAAGTGTAGACAGAGGAGCTACAAGATGTTGTTCCCCTAATACTTGTTATATTATATCATGTATTGCTTTAAAACAAATTTTCAGGAGGGCCGCAGCTCATCCTCTATTTGTGCATCTGAACTTTTGGTGCATTGTCATTTGGACACCATTAGAACTGTATGCAAAAACCCTTTGCACTCAATTCTGTGCATACAAATGGGTTTTTGTACACGTAAAATTGCTTGCATAACTGAGTGCTGAAAGTTTTCTGGGCAATCATTTGCACATACAACATAAAGAGAGCCCACATTTTTAATGTTTGTATTGTACCACTTATTTTTATATTGAGATATAGTTAAGGAAAAACCCAAATTGCAGGAGTAAACTGGTTCTCAGCATCATTTCAAAAGAGACTCTCTCTAGATCAGAAATAATTAATGCTTCACCAAAGGGATCATAGAGATATACTGAAATATGGAAAGGTTACATCTTAAAAAGCAGCAGTAACTTGGTTTCTTCCTCAGGAACTCGGCTCCTTCCTCTTCCAATGAGTATTGCTTACACAAATGGTCAACAAACAAGTCATGCAACACTACAGGCTTCCTCACAACAATGCCCAGTTAATTCCAGCTTTGAATGCAAGTGTTTTAACCAATTTCATCACTAAAGCGAAAGGGGAGGAGGGAAAGAAAGAATTACATGAAGGACCAAATTCTCCACCCTTCCCCCAGAGATCTGTCTGTGATGTACATCCCAACGTCAAACTGTCAGCTCCCAGCATTCAGTCTGATCAGGGTTTATTTGCTCCAGTGAATGAATTCACTATGCACTCAACTAATGTAACCCCATGAGCTTTAAAATAATATTCCCAGATAGAGAAATCGCCACATCCATAATTTTTCCTGTTTGGGATTAATATTAAAAAGATAAGTATAATGGTTACTTATTTGAAACAAACAAACAACAAAAATGGATACTGACTATCTGCCCCAGAGTGATTTCAGTTTTTCTTCCCTCTTTCATTGAAATATCACATGTATCACGGTTTTGCCAAATGCATTCTATATAAGATGCTGTACATTAAAAATATGACAGTATAAAGTCCTTTGTCTTCACGACACATGGAAAGACTCCTTTTAAGACATGCTTCATTCCAAGTTCTCCTTTCCCTTATTTTCTGGAAAAGCAGAATTCTAATGGCCTTCTAAAAATAGCATCCTTTCTAAATTATACAACATAATATACTTGACAGTGTATTTGTATTTGGCATTGAATTACTGCTAGACTTTCATTTCTCTCACCCATCCCATCATAGTCTAAAATTATCTGGACCAGATTCTGATCACAGTTATACCAGTATAAATCCAGAGTAACTCAATGGAAGTGAATAGAGTTACTCCAATTGTACCCTGGTGTAACAGACTGGTAACTGGCCCTTTAAGTCAGTCCTCTGTCATCCTAGAAGTTGAAGCAAACAGAGAGTTAAGTCCTATTTTACAGCTCTTGTAATTTCACATTACATTCAGGATAACTGCACCTGGCTCTAGCTAGCACTAACAGCTCTCTCTTTCACGAGCAATAGAAATCATCAAATTATAGAAAGCAAGAAGCACAGCAGCACTAGCCAACTTTTGCTGGATCCCTTAGCAGCTGCACTATAACCGGCTTTGAAGTGAATCGACACATCAGACACCCACGAGCTGTCTCATGCACCTACAGGGTTACTGTGAAATTTATTGAGAGATTTGCTGAGTTCTCATGTTGTGTCCATTTTTTTCCATAGAATTTAATGGTTACAGGACATCTTTTGCCTAAGTTCATGGTAGCCTTGTTTTTACCTCGGATCTTTTTGTCTTTGGTCCAAAAGATCTATCTTTTCATAGGTTTCAGAGTAGCAGCCGTGTTAGTCTGTATCCACAAAAAGAAGAACAGGAGTACTTGTGGCACCTTAGAGACTAACAAATTTATTAGAGCATAAGCTTTCGTGGACTACAGCCCACTTCTTCGGATGAATATAGAATGGAACATATATTGAGGAGATATATATACACACATACAGAGAGCATAAACAGGTGGGAGTTGTCTTACCAACTCTGAGAGGCCAATTAATTAAGAGAAAAAAAACCTTTGAAGTGATAATCAAGATAGCCCAGTACAGACAGTTTGATCTTTTCATAATAAACTGGGCAGGAAAGGGTCACATATGAGTGATTGTGTTAGTTTTACTAACAGGTAGGGAAATATCTGCTGCTTTGCAATCCACCTTCACCACAAAGCTCACCACGTACACTACAATAGTGACTATTTCCTTCTTGAGAAACTCAAGTAGTTGGGCTGGGCATGGAAGAGATGGCTCTGCAGACACTCTATGGACACTACTGCAGCCCTCCACTTCTCTTGTGCACCCCAGCCATAACAGAGGATCCATGATAGGGTGAATTCCATAGCTCCACTGTCACCCTCCTGTGATGCACACAGATTGCCCAGAGAGAAGGACTCAGCATTGTGCAGGGAGTGAGCTCATGCTATTCAGAGCTCCCCTAAAGCCTGCTCTGCCCAATTTCCACTGGCAGGGAATGTACTATGGCTGTGGGGGCAGGGCAGGAGCAGGAGGGTAGGTTTCCCCGACAGTGCATTTGCAATATCTACCGTAGAGCATGTACCACGTATTCCTCCCACTACTACACCCCGTTCCCATTGCCTGAGGACTAAGGGCACCTCTCTGCTTGAAAGTGTTCCTCCTCCCCCCTTTTTCTATTTGATTTACACCGCTATATACAGTAGCAAGGCAGGCTACTCCACACACTCCAACTGCATTTCCTAAGTGCTACAGCCCGGAGCTGGAGGGACCAGCCCTGCAGTTAACACTTATTCAAGCCTTGACCTCTCTGCTGAGACCAATATCAAGAGACCCAATTAAATGCCTCCCAAACTGGCACTACCTCCCTACATTACACCGGTGCAGTGCACTACGTTAGGGGGTTGGCTGCAGTGTAACAAGTTACACCACTGAGAATCCCTAGTCTATACAAGCATTTAGCAGGTTAATGCATTTCTTGGATATTTTCCCCCAGTAAATCTTTTGTTCCTCAAGAACTTAATTTGATTATAGACAGTACAGAGAAGGAAAAATAAAGAAGATGAGAACTCAGCAGAAAAAAATATTTCAGTAACTAAATCCAATGCTAAGCATTATGTTAGAACAAAAAAGGATATGATTAATTCACTTCTGCTGCATTGTATGTGGGACACAGCATTATTTTTATGAGTCACACCAGCAGTTCTCAAAATGAGGTGCTCACACGACTGGTGGTACATGGTTTGGCTTAGTGTACAGCACATGAGTAAGAATCCATGATAGCTACAGTGAACCGAATTATAAAAATTAGATGTGGCACGCTAGGCCTTAAAGACTGAACTACAGAGCTATACAGTAACTACCATCTCGCATGTACACAACTCTTGTATCAAAGCAGTGGGCCACATCCTCACCTAGTGTAAAAGAGCAGCTCTACTCAGAGTCAATGGAGCTATGTTGATTTTTACCAGCTGAGGAACTGGCCCATTATTTCTTTTACTTTGTGGCACTGTGGATTGACTGGAAACCAAGATGGGAATTATCAACCTGGTAAAGGCTAATGCATTAGCCTCTGCTTCGGAGACAAATTCTGCCTTCACTTACACCCACACAGCTCCATTGATTTTTGTGAAGTTGCATGGGTGTAACTGAGCATTTCCAATAGGTTCACATCTTGTCTTAAATCAGAAGTAGAGATGGTTTTATCCTAGTCCCTAACAGAAGTTCAACACCACCACCAGGCTAGTTCAATAGGATTCATTTCTCTCTAACCCAGTGGTATCTAAACTGTGGTGCATGGAGTACAAAGAAGTAGCTGGTTACTCAGCACTGCTGGCTTTCCTGCTTTTTTCCCCTCTAGCAGCCAAATCCCATTAAGAGACATTTAGAAGTGCATTACAAATTCTACTAATACCACTTTTCCATGTAAGCAATTGCTATAGTTGCCACAGAGATGTTATTCAAGCACCACTGGGAGGGGAGAAGGCCTATCCAATCATGCATGGCAGAGGTGGTGCCCAGCAAACAATTTCTTTATTAAAATGTGGTGCCTGACATGAAAATAGCTGAGAGGCCCTGCACCAGTCTAATGGAGAGGCCCACATGGAAAGGTCATGATAAGTCTCAGTTCAGAATTGTGGTAACTCACAGTCAGAGCTGTGTTTTTTGTTTCAGTTTAAACTTCATGGTCCTTCGTGAGAGTCAGCTAAAGAACTTGTACCAGTATTGTGACATGAACTCCCCCAGATCTCAAGCAGGAGACACGGAGCATCTTGTTCTAATGCCAAAAATTAGTTTTAATGTGCAATGTCTGTGCTCTAGAAGCAATTTAAATTCCAGCCTACAGTCACTTATGGTGCTCGTTCATAGCTCAAGCTGAAGCTACCTGAGATAATAGAACTACTTATTTAGATTCCTCTGAATGACATTACTGATATCGGTTTCCTCCCATTAGTTGCTGAGCCAAATTCATCCACGGTGCAATTCTACTGAAATCAGTGGAGTTAGTGCAGGGGTGAATTTGACCCAGTGTGCTTAGCAGTGTCTGCTGTGAAAGTGTTAGGTTGTGATTCGAGGCTTACATAACACCATCAAATGCTTCTGCAGAAGCAAGTGGTGCTAGCAAGGAGGAACCAAACATCAGAACTGGCAGACACAGCAAGCAGACACATGCCACACCAGCCCCAAAGCAGGAAATATGTGTATAGGATGCAATGCTCAGATAAAAGAGGGAAAAAAGGAAAACTGGACAAAAGAGAGAAAAATGGTATGTGTTTAGCAAGTCATCTCCCTCTTCAGTCAGTTCCCTGAACTCAGTGGTCCCTATTAAGCAAGGCCTGGTCATTGTGAAACTGTGCTCTGAAATGTTACAAAGCAGAATTTTCTTCTCACCCAGGGCTCGATGCTGCACTGAGTAAGTTGAGAGAGATGCTAAGCAGGTTCAGCACCCAGAGAAGTCAATCGGAATGGAGAGTGCTCACCACCTGGTGGGACAGAGTCCTGTGAACATACAGGTCCACCAGGAACTTTGTCTAACACTGCACTAAAAGGTTACACCATTTAGTTTCATTGCCAAAATTATCAGAGATCCATGAAGCTTAGATAAGCTTATTTAGGAAAAATAACTAGAACAGCAGCATCTTGGCGTGTTAAATGTATAATTACACAAGCTCACCTTCACTTTATTGTTTTTAATCAAATTTAGTGTGGGTGCGAGGTACTGGACTGATAGAACTGGAGACCCTGTTTATCCACAGAGCAAACACAATAGAAGCAGAAGCAGCACAAGCTTCCCCACATTGCCTCAACACTGTGCCCCAGCTCTGACCCACAGGGGCCCCATAGTATGGATGAGGGCAGCTGATTCCAAATAGTCCATTTAATCCTTGTCCTTTCTGCTGAAACTGATCACGGAAAGGCCCATTAATACCACAGGGCAAGGAACTTATTTGTGGTGCAGATACCTGTTCACACAGAATTGCACTGAGATGCACCAGTGTTTCACATAGCTGCCTGACCAGCTTCCGATGATGATAATATTTGGTTACTGCTAACGTGAGCCCAGTTTGAACCAAGAACCTAGTGCTGGAAGGCTCTGTAGTGGTTCTTAAATCTCCAGAGCCATCCAGCTTTCACTATAATGTTGACATTTAGTGAGAAGCTCTCAGAATCATCCCTTTCTAAAACAGAACATGCTTTCCAAGCTGACACATGGCACTATGACATTTTACATCAAGTTGAGGATCTGACCCCATGACCCGAAGAGGATATTGAAATCCAAGCTGTCCCATGTAACAAAGGCAACTTGGAGCACTGCTTTGCAGCTAATGGGCACCAGTTCTCTCATTTTAAATGTTGTTATACAGGAGGGTTCTAACACTAAAGGAATCTAAATGAATCAAAACACTTCAGGTTAACCCAAAAGGTAAGACACGGAAGTTTCCCTGAAAAACTGGATTTATCCCTCCTGCGATTTCCTGTTGGCAGCAACAACTAGCTCATCTGACTTCTTACACCCTTCATATACTTCCAGGAAATCAAGATTCACAACTTGCTTAAGAACCTTGCATGACCTTCCTGGAAATATAACCTAACATTCCTCAAGTTGAACATACTGATTTGTTTTAGTATACAAGTGCAGAAGAAGTGTGTATCCTGGATTTTGGGAACATAAGAATGGATATACTGGGTCAGACCAAAGGTCCATCTAGCCCAGGATCCTGTCTTCCAACAGTGGCCAATGCCAGGTCCCCCAGTGGGAATGAACAGGAACAGTGATCCATCCCCTGTTGCCCATTCCCAGCTTCTGGCAAACAGAGGCTAGGGACACCATCCCTGCCCATCTTAGCTAATAGCCATTAATGGACCTATCCTCCACGAACATATTTAATTCTTTTTTTAACCCTGTTATAGCCTCCTATGGATTGCTATAGCAGCAATATAATATTTTCTGTCTTATTATCTATCCCTTACTTAATGATTCCCAACATTATGTTCACTTTTTTGACTGCCACAGCCCATTGAGTGGATGTTTTCAGAGAACTATCCACAATGACTCAAGATCTCTTTCTTGAGTGGTAACAGCTAATTTAGACCCCATCATTTTATATGTATAGTTGGGATTATGTTTTCCAATGTGCATTACTTTGCATTTATCAACACTGAATTTCATCTGCCATTTTGTTGCACAGTCACCCAGTTTCATGAGATCCTTTTGTAGCTCTTCGCAATCTGCCTGAGACTTATCTATCTTGAGTAGTTTTGTATCCTCTACAAATTTTGCCACCTCACTGTTTACCCCTTTTTTCAGATCATTTATGAATATGTTGACTAGGACTGGACCCAGTACAGACCTCTGGGGCACACCACTATTTACCTCTCTCCATTCTGAAAACTGACCATTTATTCCTACCCTTTGTTTCCTATCTTTTAACCAGTTACCAATCCATGAGAGGACCTTCCCTCTTATTCCATGACAGCTTACTTTGCTTAAGAGCCTTTGGTGAGGGACCTTGTCAAAGGCTTTCTGAAAATCTAAGTACACTATATCCACTGGATCTCCTTTGTTCACATGCTTGTTGACCCCCTCAAAGAATTCTAGTAGACTGATGAGGCACGATTTCCCTTTACAAAAACCATGTTGACTCTTCCCCAACAAATTATGTTCATCCATGTGTCTGACAATTTTGTACACACACACACACACACACACACACACACAGTTTAATGACATTTTCCTTCCTGCATCTCATACCTGGGAAGTGCCAACAGAACCATTTTAAAGCAATCTTTGGTGTATCCAGACCAAGCTGCATCTGGCAAATGCAGACAAATACAATTGCTAAGTCACGCCACGTACAGCAGCAGTGAGACTACCTCTCATGTGTAAGGCCCAGCTCCTGCATCTGGCTCCAAAGGCAGACCTTGCGCCCACCAGAAAGCCCACTGAAGTCAATGGTGAGGAGGCATCTGTCCATGCTGGGCCAGTTGCAGGACTGGGGCCTAAGTCTGTCGATTGGCATAAGAGATTTCAATTCCATCAGATGAAGGACTGGCCAATATAGCCCAGTGAAGAATGAGTTCAAATGAGAAGAATATCTATTTAGCTGCATCCACATGCACACAAGTTAACTATTTGCTACTGTACTTTCACAAGTAATTAAAATTTAAGAGAAAACTCCACCTGTATTATTCATGTTAGACTTACTAGCAGGCTACTCTGCCAGGGAAGAGAAGGCCAAGTTACAGCCATTCTAACAAAGAGTCTAGGACGTGGTAGGCTTAAGCAGCTATAAAGATTATAAATGTTTCCCTCTTCAAAACCCATTACTAAAGTGAAACTGTGACTGAAAATAATTTTCAAAGGCCAATGTTTCAATCCGATTTAAATCAAATCCCAAAAAGCCTCTATGCACTCTCTGGCCAGATAGTGGCTGAACTGCCCAATTTTAGGCAGATGGCCTCCCACAATTAATTTGCCACCTTGATGTAGAACCAGAGGTTGTCAATTAGTTAATAAATAACAAACATGCTGTTAGTCTTCAGTTTACTTTATGACCACATTGTCTTTTCTTCGGTGCAGGCTCTTTATCTTAAAAATTTTTTTACCACTTAATAATGAAAACATTGCTTTGGTTTTCTTGGCATACAGCAAATGTTTCCTTGGTTTTAAGATTTGTCAGGTTCAAAAACAACATGTCACCACTGTCCGTCTGGTTTAGAGGAGACCAGACCATAATTCCAGTGCAGGTTCCTAAATATACACAGACTGAAGCTTGGGTGACCTCACTGTCTGGCTACAGGGTTCACTCCATGGCTCTTGTTGGAAGGGTTTTCTTTTGCCGTTTGATCTTCAATCAACAATGCTTATCACTGGTAAGGTCTGCCAGCCATTTTTGAAAGCTTGATATTTTTAACACTACATTCTTCTTCATTTAATGTCCACTACTTACAGACAAGATAATACATGGGGGGTGGAGGTGCGGGGGGGGGGGGGGGGGGAGAGAGAGAGAGGAAGAATTACCTTCCTGATTTTAACATGAAACCACTGGCAAGCAGAGCTCAGAAGTAATGGAAGTGACTATTAGTTCCTAGTGTGATGACAAGTCACATTTTTCTGTGGTCAAAGTGCCCATTTTTCAATTTTTAAAGTATTTCTACTTTTTTTCCTCCAATTACATCCAAATGCTTCCCCCACCCACCCCAAGTGCTGAGACGAGCCAAGATAATTCAATTAAACTCTATTCCAGCTCTTGACAAAGAGCTTTCTTAAAAGTTTTCATAAAATTATAATCACTTCCACATTGACAAAGTCTCTTTCCTGCCGATTAAGGAATCTTGGGTACCCTGCCCCGTTTAGACAATAGGGTTACAAATCCAGCTCCCATAGGATTCCCTAGAAAATTTCTATTATGAGATCACTCTTTTACTTCAGACTAGTGCAGTTAAAATGGCTCACTTTATAAAAATGCAATGTTAAGATAAACCTTTGTAGAAGATTAGAACCATTTCATATTCTCCATTGTTTTATTTCTTTGACAGAGAAAATGTTTATCTGTAAATTAGGGAGCAGTAATGGCATGTAAAGGAAAAAATGAAGTCCATTAATACAGTGCTGGCAACTAGTGCCAGACAGACATCCCTTGAGCCTGAGCACATCTCCAGAGAACAGATACAGTTGCACAGGCACTGGCAGTGCAAGCCCCACACAAACACACTATTCCTTACCATTGCACCTCATCCCTCATTTATTTATGCTGATGTAGTGCCTAGAGGCCCAGTTAAAGACCACTACCCAGAGAGCTCACAATCTAGGATTAGTCAAGACCCAAGAGGCTGAGCGGAGGGGGGGGAGGGTGGGGGTTGTCGAAAGCAAAATAAAGAGGCGTAAATCCCTGTGCTAGAGAAACCATCTTTAGAGGTGAGAGGGTAGTTCAGTCTATGTGACCCATTCAGTCACTAGTCTTTCTATTGAGACTGCCAACATAACAGCAAATGTAGTAGTGTAGACACCTATCTACGACCTGGACAAAGGCCCACTAACTCTTTTCACACAGCCCAGGGAGCAGCCATTCAATGGAAACAGATTTCAATCAGTACCAACCTGAGCTGGCTTTGAACTGAGGACCTGGAAGCAAAAGGTTCCAGAACATACTTTCAATCCTGTTACTCACCCACCCATTTCCCTTATTTAAATTGATTTTGAAATCACGAAATATTTAAATGGTTTAGAATCTTCTTAAAAGTATTATAGATAGCCTAGGCAGTACCACCACCTTTCTCTGGATTAGTGCTAATGGGAATGAAAATTATTTGTGCGGTCAATGTTGGTGTTGCTGTCAAGTTGGTACCGAAGCCAGGAAGTGGTAGGTGAGTTCTGCAGAAAGAGAGAAGGCAGAAGAGATAAGCATAGATGAGACAGGGGTCGGAGACTTTGAAGCAAAGAACCAGGAGATAGAGAGACTGAATTTTAGAAGATGAGTGAAGGATGGGTAAGAGTGAGGCGGTCAGAAAGAGAAAGAATGGAAATCAAGTTGATATGGAGGGGAATCCCGAACAGATGGGGAAATGAGGCACTAAAGCAGACATAGTAATAACATTTGCTGTTTTCTAGAGGCTCTTAAGGGCTTTCCAAACACTAAGCTTCAACACTACTGTGACAAAGGGAAGAATTATTCTCTCCATTTTACAGGTAGAAAAGCAGAGGTTCAAAACACCTACATTTTCAGAAGTGACCAATGATTTGGGAGGCCTCCATCTCTGGACGCGCAACTTGAACCACCTTCAAAAGCTCCAGTTTGCAGAGAGCAGATGCTCAGCACCTTCTGATAATCAGGCCCCTCTACGGATCTCAGACAGGGCACCACAAAAAATGGAGCTGAAAAATCACTAGTTACTTCTGAAAATGAAGGCCTAAGAGACATGGTCAGATCAAACAGCAAGTCAGTGACAAGGCCAGGAATAAAATCCATATCTCCCAACTCTGACACCATGGGGACCTGAAGCAAAAAGGAGAAAGAGAAAAATGATGACTTCCTCTAGAGGGGAGAGAAAGAGAAGAATGGGGCTATATGAGTGGAGCAAGAGACAGGCCAGGAGAGAAAAAAAGACAAAGCCTCTCCAAGGAATCCAAACTGGAATGGAAACTGTGAGTCAGACATTTTTGGTATATCTTGTGGGAAGAAAAACTATGTTAATGTAATCTGTTTAATCCAATAGAAAAATGCTTATCACCTTCTAAAAGAGCTCCCATAAAAACAATGAACCCTGTTCTGCCATCAGACACTGGTATGGGTCAAATCCAGAGTGAGTGGCAGAATGACATTAGAGCAGGGCTGACTTTGGCCCAAGGGGAGCCGTGCATGCATAGCCAAGGCCGCAAGTGTTCCCAATATTGTTTTCATTTTGGAACAGAGTATCTCTGTTTCCATAAAAACTCTGAAGTACCAGGGCTATATATTTTGCAACATCCAATGCCATGGTCCTTTGTGTCAGGGTAATCTGTAGCAGAGTGGAAGTGATACAAGTACATTAGCCAGTCTTAAGGATCTTTTACGGAAGTTGATGGGACTGTATCTGCACCAGGAGTAAGTCAGCACTGCTCCATTGACTTAGAGGAATTACTCACACTGAGGATCAGGCCAGATATTTCCACTTTAATTTCCTTGCTCTTGTGAGGTTAGCCGACCCTTATGAACACAGAATAATCATATCACAAAGAGTGAGAGGGTGAGTTTTTAAGGCAATACAGAAAATCTACATTTTACATTAAGCACTCATGCAATCCAGCCTTCTTGTGACCATGCTATAATTAGAGGTCAAGAAACTGCCTCAGACTAAAAGTCACCTGATTTCCTCAGACAAGGCTTCTCAGAAATAGCTCACGCTACCCAGTAGAAACTGATTTTCAAATAATAGTACCACAATAACAATTACTGATATAGGGCCCTAATTTAACACTTACCTAACAGATACATACAGCACGGAGCTGAAATGAAACCATACAGTAGCCAGGAAGAGATTTAATTATATCTACAGAGGTCAACCAATCTATGCAAAAGATTATAATGGAGGATGGATATTCTGTGGCATAATGCAAAGATTCAGCCTGCAGGCTACGCAGCAGACAGTTCCATTTTTCAAAGAAGAAATGGCATCCATCAGAACAGAACACCAAAAAGGAACAATAAAAGAATGGAGGATGCACATGACTAAAATATTTAAACCTACTTATATAAGTGAGTCAGACAGATGATTTAACACCATTCTCAACCACATCTTTATAACAGTTTTGATTATTGCTCATTTCAGTGTATGTTGCACTGTAGGTTACTCCCCCCCTACAGGAAATAAATCCCAAAATGTAAGCCTTAATTATAAAAAAGGTGTATGGAAAAATCACAAAAGTGGAACATTAAAACTCAAATCTCCCATTAGGAGTTAATGGTAGCAAAATTGGAATCATGGCACCACTTCACCCGTACTTTAGCAATGCAAAATAAAACAGAAAGAAGCCAGAGAAGATGTTGTACGCAACAGCTAAAAACAGAAGCCTGATAGTGACTAGATGGAAAATTGTCTAGGAAAACACATTAGCAGCATAATAACTTATTTTTAATGTAGAGCTGTTAGGAAAACACAATTATATGCTTCATTTATACTGAAAGATATAATCCAACTTATGGTAAAAGCATTTAGAGCGCTATTCATAAAAAGGATGAACACAAAGGTAACTGGGAAAAAAATTCATTCCACATCTAGGGGGATGACACATTCCCCCCTCTCCTCCACCCGCCTCCCTGATTCACAACAAAATGCTGCTGGCTTGAATAATCTGCATATGGATACAGAGTGCTCCATGCCTCTTCTGCAGTTTAATACAGACACACAAGGAAAGCAATGGTGGAACATGCAGAAATACCCTAAAAAGAAAACAATCCTACTTTACCCCTAGTGAATAAAAACAAATAGCAAAAGTAGGACACTGAGAGAACAGGGATAAAGAGCATAGCGTGGGTCACAGGTGTCCTCTATATTAACAATCATCCCTGAAGCTAGCAGAAATAATGTGTGTGGTACACTTTTATAAACCATTATAGAACTGCTCCTTTTTATGAATACAAAGTGAACTACAGTTTGTCACCAGTAATGCTTTTTAGACTGTTCATGCACGGAGAAAGATTCTGATCTCTGTTATACCACTGTCAGTACGCAGTAACTCTACTGACATCAATACTTAGTCCAGATTTATGGCTGCATAACACAAATCAGACTCTGGCCCAGTGATTTTAAGGAAAATGTTCATAGTCAATTTGAAGAATCATAAATAAGTAAAAGAAACTTTAAGATTTTGAACCATTCTCTTCAGTGTGCCAACTCCCTCCTCACCACATGTGCATAAAACTTTTGTGGATCAGGCCTTTAAGGGATTTAATCAGAACTGACCTTTACAACCATATTGTTATATAAACCAGCGTAGTCTTCAAGATATCTCTATTATTCCAAAAGCAACTAGAATAAAGCCTTCTCTCTGCACATATAGCTAGAACAACAATTTCTATGAATGGATGGGCATTCATTATTTAGCTCTGAATTTCTGATTTAATAAAGCCCACGGCAAAATAGAGCTTCAAACACTTCCTACTATGCAGATAGAATGCATAAACCATCAAAGAATATGCTGTAGGAAGCTGGGATGGCCCACTGAGTGACTCAGATAATTCCCAAGATTTTAGGTCCTTGCCCATCTTCAGGGAATTATTCAACATTTGCTATCAAGAGGAGTTCCCTGCACAAAGTGAGAATAAAATAGACCCCAAATTAAAAATTTACTGGACATTTTATTCCCAACCAATAGTCTCTCTTGAAAGAAAAAAAGATTTATGTTTCTTCAAAACAGAACTGGTTTAGAAAGTAAAAAGGAACAGAAAATATTTTATCTTCCAGCATGGCAAAGTAATAAAACATTGAAAAAGGCCAGTGTTTATCACTGCAATTTACAATGTACAGTAAAAGTCAAAACAAAACAGAATGTTCCATAAAAATGTATTCATTAGATTGACCCTGTTTTATACCAGTAGGGCAGATTCAATTTCTAATGAGTGTTTGTTTGTTTTTGAAGAAGAAAATGTTGCTACAAATTAATACTTATCTCATGGCTTGTGGGTTTTAATTATCTATAATTTATGACAGTATATTAACAAAATAGTTTTTTATCAATTTAAGAACTGAGAAGGCAAAATACAGGGAAATTATGGTATATCTGAAGCAGCAAAGTAACGAATAGTTTTATTAGAAAGGCTTAGGGCAGTGGTTCTCAACCAGCGGTCCAGGGCCCCCGAGCAGGTTTCAGGGGGACCTCCAGGCAGGGCCAGCATTAGACTTGCTAGGGCCCAAGGCAGAAAGCCCCACCGCATAGGGCTGAAGCCCTGGTCCCTAAGCCCCACCACCTGGGGCTGAAGCTGAAGCCTGAGCAATGTAGCTTTGTGGGGGCCCCTATGGCATGGGGCCCCAGGCAATTACCCTGCTTGCTAGCCCCTAATGCCAGCCCTGGCTTTTATATGCAGAAAACCAGTTATTGTGGCACAGGTGGGCCATGGAGTTTTTATAGCATGTTGGAGAGGGGGGCTCTGAAAGAAAAAGGTTGAGAACCTCTGGCTTAGGGCACAGGTTTTGATTATGCTATTGACTTCTAAAAATGTTAGACATGTTAAGGCGTCTACAGCTTTCCACTGACGTGCATGCATAACTCCCATTAATAATAATGGGAGGTGCACTGAGCAGATCATGTATTCCGAGTGTTAAAGAGGTATACTCTCTACACCAGGGACTGAAATACATCATGAATTAGACAACATAAACTATGTTCAGTAATTATGATTATCAGATTGTTTGCAAATTTAATATCAAGAACTTTTTAATATGCACAGTTATAATTAAGAGGGATTTATATTTAAATTTCTTTATGTAGGAAAATATACAGAAACATACTCATTCACTGTCAAAAGTTCCTTATAGAGATAAGAGACCAGAGCATTGGCAACCCAATAACACATCTAGTACATTACAACATAACACTGCATCCTACAGCTCATAAGACAAAGAACAGTCCTGATCCTGCATTCCTCACGCAGGCAAGATCCCCACTATCTTACTCTTATTCAGTAGTAGTTTCGCCTGAATAAGGATTGCAAAACTGGGCCTTTGAATATTACTTATTTTAAATTAATGTACCTGAATTATTCATTACATACATGCCAACAATTCAGCTAATACAATGTACATGCTCACTAAGGGCTCTGGGAGCAGGATGGGGCCCTAGGACAATAAAACTGCAATTTACCATGAACCCTTTATACATAATTTACTTACCAGGAATTTCAACACTGTTTAAAAGCAAAGGGCCCATATAAATATTTATTTGAACCAAAGTGGGCATGAACCCAAGATTTTCATGGAGCAGGCAACGGTGTGTAAAAACCATCACATGACAGAGTGTCAATCATCTTACATGCCACAGATGTGTGCTGCCTTGGTCATGTACATAATATATTCACAATAAAAAATAACACACCTTGAAAAATAAGCGGCTTATTAGAGTCTGAGGAAAATGCATCATAATACGCCTAAGCATGTAAAAAACCTTAGCCTGCTGGGGAATTCTGCCCCTCTCCCCAGTAGGCGGCAGCGCTAAATGTAAAAGAACTGGTGTGCATGCAGGAGGGGGAGGTGCCAATTCCAGGCACCCATGCCCCAGAGTGGAGGGTTGGAATAGGACTGGAGTAGGTGGGCACTCACAGGCTATAGTAATGGGTGTAAACAGGAGTGCCTGGGCAGGAGGACAGGTGTGGATCCACTAACCATTCCCCTTCCCCAGAGGGAAGGGTGGGGGGAAGAAGAGCCACATAGTGAGGCCAGAATTTGCCCTACCTGAGCCAGCATTCACCATCACACACAGCTAGCGGAGGGCCCCACTCCCATGAAGCCCATTGGGAGAGCTTTAGATGCACAGGCAGTCCCTTGCATGTGGTGCTGAACGTATGCCCCCATTTCATTTTATCTTTAAAAGCTCCTGTCTTTTTTAAAATGGAAATTCTCATGCATAATAGGCACCTCAATAATTGTAAAAAGGAATTGCGGCTCACTGCAGCGCACAGATGAGATCGGAAATCTCATGATAACAATATCATGTTCAGTAAGTGCACAAAACAATTACATTAACATTTCAGGATGCTTTGGGCTAAAGAGTGTTTCCTCAGTGAGCTTGCTGGTTGTACTGAAAGTGCCTATTGGCTCAGCCATAGCACCGGCAGAGCTATTGTTATGCTCTCAGCTAGAGCTATTTATACACTGTGACACTGCGCACTCCTTTCAATCTTCATCTTTCTCCACCTATTCGGGGGCGGGGGGGAAGAGCCCCCCTAAAACTAAAAGCATTTTAGTCGGAGAGCTTGAAACTTACTTCTAAGCACCTCCTTATTCAAATTATATATTTGCTGAGGGTCTCGATGCAGATGGAGACTTCAAGCACAAGAACCAGCCCATGGAAAAGGAAGTACGAGCCAGGCCCAAGAGTCCTTCCCACCTCAATCTGCTTCAGCCCAGACTCTCGTCTAATAATAGAGAAGGGGGATCATGCTGAGGAGCTGCCGCTCACCCACAGGTCTGAATTAAGGGTTAGAGGAGTAGCAGGTGGAATGCAGTACCACATTACTGCCTTCTCCTTATTCACAGCGAGCCCAAAAACTCATTCCATTTGTAATGGCCATGAGTAGTGATAATTAAACTCTTTTAAGGCGTTTATTTCCTCTTCCTTCAGACTTTACCACCACATCTGCCTTCTCTGTGTCTGTATCGGTGTGCGTTGTTCAATGATGAGCACATTGTCAGCACTAAACACACAACGCGTATCATGGATGGGTGGAGGGGAATCTGTATATGAAGACCAAGAGTCTCATGAAAAGGGAAGATCTCACAGGGGGAAGCAGCCTTCTGTTTCAGAGGAAATGAGCACACACAAAGAGTATCTCTCTGTGGAATGCCTGGGAAGGTGAAGAGCGGACCACCAGTAACTGCACAATAACTTGAGCCTGCAGTGTGCAGAACAGGATAGGAATTCAGACACAGTAGCCCACAAACATACCCTGGAGTAGAACCAGATGATGCACACCACCTCCTGTTCATCTTGCTCAATTTTTAATATTAAAATTAGTCACACTTGCATCTTTCTGCATTTGGTCCAAAAAACAAAGTGGGCCAAATTCAACCCAGTGGGCTCTCACCTAAGGTAAAGTTGGTGCACTGTGCATAAGCAAATGGCATCTGATAGCTCAGGAAAAAAAAATTCTAAACATCAGGGAAAGGGTTAGTATTTTCTCTTCTTCCTCTGCCTGTCGTAAGATCTTCAGTAGTAGTGACAACAGCAGCACCTGGTGGCATGGTCAGTACCCTGTATGTTCCTCTGCAACATCCCATTCAGCTTGTCAGCGCAAAGACTAGAAATTTTCTTACTTATTTTACTCTATTAATTAGAGAAAAGTAGCTCTGTCTGTGCTCTCAGAGCATTACACTCACAGCAATTCTCTCACTGGATGTATTAACAAATAGCTCCAAACTGATCACAAGAGTCTAACCTGCCAATCCCACCTTTGATTCCACAAAAATGGGCCCCACAGAATTTTCTCCGTCGCTCAAGTCAAAGTTTTTGGAAGCACATATTAACTTTTACATTGTGACTTTCCACTACAGGGCACTCTGCTCTCAAGCTGCCACAGGGAGAGCATGTCACTCAGGTTATGGACAAATGAGCACTGCCCCAGTTAGATCTTTGGATGAATAACCCATGCAGCATCTTCTACATCAAAAAAACTGAGAACAAGCTAATTTCTACAATCTTTTAATAATAATAATATATTACTATTAATAATATTATTAATACAAGCAGTATTTTAGACTTGTAGCTCTTAAAGTCTTCTGCTTATAGTCTCCTGGACACCCAAGCTCTCATGTGCTTTCGCAATTGATATTTCTGTACTAATCAAAATTTATCTTCCCTCCCATTTAGCAGTTTGCCCGATTTTTAGTATTTTCAGAGTGATCCTGTTGTTAAAAAAAAAAAGAAGCACAACTAGCAAAAGTCAGGTGGAAAGAAATAATTTCCAATTAAAATTGTTCAACTTCGGGGAAAATTTCTGGGCATTTTTAAGAAATGATAGTATGTTAGTAAGTCTAATTCGAGTTATACAAGATATTTAAATGACCCAAACAGCAGAGAATGTTTAATACATACAGTTTACAAATGAAAATTCATTTGCTAAGTCTTTATAAACCATATTGCTTTTTTCTTCAGTTCGATTCAAAGTGTTACTGTAGAAAAACTAATGGGCATTCTAGTTGCAGCTCTGAAACATTAAAACTTTCACGTCTTTCATTAACTTTTTAAATACGAGCACCAGAATTTGGCAATATGAAACCCAGACCCAGCTACGCATTCAAATTTATCCATATAAATAATCCTCCAAAGGTTTTACTCCAAACTGTTTTGTTACTAAAATGTTCAAGTGTTGTTTTCCTCAAACCCGTGGAGCAGGGTGGCACTTGCAGAGAACTACTTGTCCCTCGAGCGCTGAATCCATCTATCACTGCTTTATCCTCTTGCTGCTCTTGGATGAAGGATTATTTCCTAAAATACCTCTGGCACTCTCGAATACTCCCCACCAAATTCCTTGCTAGTTACAAAAAAGGGTGTTTTTCCGTGCAGCAGCAAGTGGAAAAATCCAGATTAAAAAGATTGCTATGCTGCACTATAGCTCTTATGAAATACACATAACTCAGGTCTGTCTGCTGTGTTTAACAGAAGTAGCTGTGTTGGGCGGATGAGAAGGCGAGCGAGATACTGACAAGTGAGGGGGCAAGAACCCGGAGTCCAAAGCCAGAGTTCCGAAAAATGCAAACAAATGTACCAAGAGCCGCGGCCCAGCAGCTAACCACGCCGGGGAAGCCAGGTTTGCAAAATACAGGGAAAACATGCCGAGATCCCTTTGGGCAAAACATCCCCGTGCACCCAGCACACAACGCTCCCACACTCACCCGAAAGCGCTTCTCTCCTAGCCCGTACATTCTCCAGCCCGAACCATCGCCACACTTCCAAAGCAAGCCGCCGCCCGGTCGCACGCAACTCCCCTGCCCGTCCCCACTCACTCCCTCGCTCACACACAGCCCAGCGTGCGCGCTGCTGTCGGTGTGTTGCTTTGTTTTCCCCTCCAGCCACAGGGGTGTTCGCAGGCAGCAGCCCCGCGGGTGCGATGGGGGCAGAGACGGCACCGCCGCTGCCTGCCCCCGGCCCCCAGGGGCTCGCTCCCGGCCCGGGCGCTGCTCTCGGAACTAGTTTTGAAATTCCCTCCCGCCGGGCGCTGGGGCTCGGCCGCCTGCGGCACTGGGCTCCCCGCCGGGGGAGTTCGGCCCGTCCGGGGCGGCGAGCACCCAGGCTTGGCCCGCGCCCGCCCGCCCGCGGTGACAGGTCCCGCCCGGCAAGTTTGCCGGCCGGGCTGGGCGCACGGCCCAGAGCCCCCCGCCCGCGGTACCTTGTTGCAGTGGTAATAGTCCAGGGGGCCCAGGCAGCCGGGCTCGGACCCGGGCAGCGAGGCCACCGCGCTGGGCGCCGAGGGGTAGAAGCGAACGTCCATGGCGGGGCGAGCGGGGGCGGCGGCGGCACGAGGAGGCTCCAGCGGGCATGGAACCGGCTCCTCCGGCGGCGGCGGCTCTGCCTCTGGCTGGGCGTGCGGCAGGCAGGGGCGGGGCGGGGAGCGGGGGGCAGAGCCGGCTCCTCTCCTCGCTCGCTCGCTATTGTTCCAGGCGCCGAGCCGCTGAGCGGGGCTGGGACGGCCCCCTGCCCGCCAGGGAGAGGGGCTGCCCCCCCAAATCTCCCCACAACTGAAGAGGGGCTGGGACCACCCCAACTCGCCACGGGAGAGGGGCGGTCTCTGAAGCTCCCCCACTGGAGAGACCCTGGGACCCCCGACCCAAACTCTCCCCCTCCAGGAGAGGGCCTGGGACCCACGACCCAAACTCTCCCCCCCCACAGGAGAGGGGCTAGCAACCCCTACCCCAACTCCCACCTATGGGAGAGGGACTTGGACCCCCAAAATTCCCCCCGCAGGACAGGGGCTGGGACCTCCCAAAAGGAGAGGGGGTGAGATCCCTCCAACCTCCACCCCCCCAACTCCACCACACAAAGGAGAGGAGCTGGGACTCCCCCCAGGTCCCCCACCAAGAGAGGTGCTGGGATTCACCCACCAAATCTCCCTCCCACAGGAGAGGGACTCGTCTCTCCCCCCACCCCCAAACTCCTACAGACAGGAGAAGGACTGGGATTCCCCCCTGCCTCCAGAGAGTGGCTGGGACTCTTCCTTAGCCTCCCTAACTCCCCCCTCCCAAAGCAGCAGAGAAACTGGTCGTTCCCCCTCCCCACCCCAGCCCCCCAACAGGAGAGGGAGTGTAACCTCCTCATCAGCATCCTCCAGCAAGGGGCTAAGATTTATATACACACACACCCAAAAAAGTAAAGGTTCTGGGACTCCTCCTCCTTCCCCCCCCAGGAAAGGAGTTGGAACCTCTGATCCCCACCCCTAGTGGTGTTGGCACTCCTGCCTCTCCCCCTCCCCTGAGAGGGTCCAGTTTTACGCTCTCTACCCCAGTCCTCCAAAATTCTTAGGTCTCCACCTACCCCCAATCTCTAGAGAGGGTCTGAGTCTCTTCTGCCCTCTCCCTACAAAGGTCTGAGCTGCTATTTGCAACTGCACTCCTGAAAGGGGCATATTTTCTTTCTGCCCTACCATAAAGAGGTTGAGTCTCCTTGTCTCCTCCCCACTCCATGAAAAGGAGCAAGGCTTTCCTCCCTGCCCATCCCCCAGGAACATGCCTCAGGTCCAAAGCTTCTGAAGGGGCTTCTCATTTTGGATGCCCCAAGATAGGCTCCATCACCAACATTTTCAAACGCCAGGGCCTAAAATCAGGCATTTTCGGTCACAATTAGTGACCCACTAAGTGGCCTGATTTCTAGAGATGCTGAGCACCCACAACATTCAATGACTTCAGTGGGAGCTGTGTGTGCTCACTTCTGAAAATCAGGGCCCCACAGGTGTCTAAAGTTGGCACCCAACATTTAGAGGCTAGTTTTGAAAGGGGGAAAAGGTCCAAAACTCTCCTTTCCCTCTGTGCATCCCAAGGACAGGTGCTGATCTTGGTACATTTCATCTGAGTCACCTGCCCCACTCACCAAGGAATGGGGGTGACTCTCCCACCTCCTGCCCGCTCCACCACAAACACATACATTGGTTCCTGGACGTTCCTGTCTCTGTAACAGACTCTGCCTTTCACAAGAATAAAGCCACCATGCAGTTTCCTTCCAAGTACCACATGCTCACCTATAGTTGAGGAGGAGCTGGGCAATGTATTAAGGGGCAAGACTCGGCAGGTATAGGCCATATAGATCAGATGCTAGACCACCTTGTGAATGGAGGTTGTTCATAACTCTGAATAAAACATGGTTGTTTTTTCAAAAGTTTACAGCTGAACATTGACTTAATACAGCTTTGAAACTTTACTATGCACAAGAAAAATGCTGCTTTGAACCATTTTAATTTAAATGAAACAAGCACAGACCCAGTTTCCTTACCTTGTCAAATCTTTTTTTAAAAACTTTCCCTTTATTTTTTTAATAGTTTACGTTTAACACAGTACTGTGCTGTACAGTATTTCCTTTTTTTGTGTGTGTCTGCTGCCTGATTGCGTACTTGTGGTTCCAAAGGAGGTGTGTGGTTGCCTGGTCAGTTTGTAACTCTGGTGTTCATAACTCTGAGGTTCTGCTGCATATGGCGAGGGTTTGAATGTGCATAACAGGCTAGTCCCTCTGAGGACAGGTTGGGCATGGGCTTGGGCTGAGGTAGTTTTGTTGGATTGTCACATGGGCACCCTCACCCTGTCACCTCACATTAGGTTCTGGCACATCTCCCTTTTGTGGTCCGTTTTCTCTCTTTTCTCCTTTTCCATTCCTTTTCTTATTTGCCTTGTTGGTTTTTTTTATTAATTTTTTTGTAGATTTTCTTGTTCTCTTATTTTTTAATGCTGTTCTTCCCTTTTTAATTCCTCCCTGAATGGGCTGAATCCCACCCCATACTCCCCCACTCAATGGAAAGCTACATACTGGAGAGGGCATCCATTAGTGTCATCCACGGCTGGCGGGGCTGAGCACCATGAGTGCAAGGAGAGTAGCTTGGGCCTGGCAAGCTTTTGCCTTAGGCCTGATCTAAATTAGGTGAACATAGCTACAGCGCACAGGGGTGTGAAAAATTCACACCCCTGAGCGCTGCAGCAATTCCAACCTAACCCTCGGAAATTCTTTTGTCAACCTAATTACTGCTGCTTGAGGTACAGCAATGGCAAAACCCCTTCGGTTTCTGTAGGAAGTGTCTATGCTACAATGTTGCAGCACCCTAGCTGTGTTGTTGTAGCACCTATAATGTAGACATGGCCTGAGCCTGCAGACAGGCATAAGGGAGCTGCTCCTGCAGCTAGTTCCATATTAGGAGTCTCAGGATAGGCCTGGCAAGTACTCAACAATACATAGGGTCATATTCTGTTCTCATTTACTCCACTGCTAATCCATGGATTTCTGTGGAATTACTCTGGATTGATATTAGCATAAATGAGCAGAATTTGGCCCAGGGAGATGCTAAGCTATGCACTAGAGGCACACCCTGTGGGAATGGGCCAAACACAAGGGGAAAGTGGGTGAGAGGTTGGATCCAGACATATGCCATGAACACCTGGCATACAACTTTTTGATTTCCTGGGATCAGTGTTTCTAGTGATGATTGTTAGGTTTTGATGTTCCTCACCAGAAGAGGGGTGTAGGCCATACAATATCTTGGAAGGTGAAGAGGACTACGGAGCACTCTTGTTGGTACAAGGGGATGGGGGGACTGTAACAAGCAGCTGAGGGAAAGAAAGGAAAAGAGGGTGGTCATCAAAAGAGGTTGAGCTGAGCAGAAGCTCATAGGGCTGCTACATGGGGGAGATGAGCACTGGAGAATGTAGGGTGCTACTGTGGGGGGGGGTTGAGCCATGGGGCTGAGATAAAAGGAAGACGAGTTCTGCCTTAGGTAAGGGTTGGGATGTAAGGGAACCAAGAGGTTTGTTGCGGGAGGAAGAGTTGCTGGGCAGGTCAGAGAAAGGCCTGGCTGGCAGAAACGGAGATTTGGCTGGGGAGAGGAAGCAGAAGAAGCTGCTATGGGAAGATGCTTGGCTTGGCCAAACACATGCTCTGTCACAGTAGCTGCGCCAAGCCTGAAGCCTGACTATGCATGGGGCTAGCTGAAGCAAGCTGTCGGCAAGGAGGACTCATCACTCCATCATGTTCCAGTTCTCAGTTATTAATTACTTACTAAAAACAAAAGCTTAGTTTTGGGTGACTCCTGTGGAGAAGGCAAAGGGAGTGCCTCAGGCCACAGTGGTTGGAGGAAAGGTAACATTAGAACCCAGTGGAGATTTGGGGAATCGTTGATAACATGTTTTAACTCTAAATTGGGTTCTAATCTGTTCCAGTAACCCAGACTGATGAGGAGAAGGGGCGGGGGGGAGTTCAAAGTTTCCATGATTACTTGGGTCCATGTCAACTATTAGGCCTTCTCCACAAATTACAATTAATATTAATATTTAATACTTTGGCACCAACAACCTCATAAAGGAAATGAGGTGGGATGAAAATCAGAGACAGTGAGTTCACAGCTCCCTACCCTCCACAGGATTATATGAATACTATCTGCTGTCCTGACCTTAGGCACTTACTCTTCAACTATCCAAAATCATTAGACCAAAATATGCCTCTGTTCTGCGCAAACCTGCTGTTATTTTAATTTTTTTAATGCCAATTATTGACAGTAGAAATGACAATTCCGTAAGCTGGCCTCTGGGAATTGTTCTGTATGCTAGCATGTGACATAGAGCATTTTGAAAGAGCCAGTAAACAGAACTGGGGCCTGGAGAACCAGAGCTTGCGCCAGGCAGGTTGAAGACGGAAGGCATGAAATGGCTCTTCCATTTTAACTCCTTATTTTCAGTCACTTTGAACTTTTTAATTAACTTTTCTTTTGCAGCTGAAATTTCTTCTGTCTTGTGCTTGTGTAGTCTATAGAATTTGTGTGTGTGTGTGTGTGTGTGTAAAGAAATTATTAAGGGAAAGGCAGGTCAAAGTAATTAATCTTGTATTTAGTTCTGAAGGCAGCCATGGAGCAAGTTCCATAGCATCAGCCCACCTCTTGTGAAGGTTTGGTCTTCCACATTCATGAGCCTCCCCTGACTGATCAATAATTTCATTGTTCTGGTGGAACATGGCTGTCATGGGCGCTGAAGGAAGAGGCAATATCTCAGGTGGCTAAGATAGCCGGGGAACAGAGCACTGGGGTGATACGTTTGCAGTGCACTGTGTTGCTAAGCAGATGGATTCCTGCATTTTGTACCAGCTGGAGTATTTTCAGGATGTGTGGTTCCATTCCTAGATATGAATGGCAGTAAGCAAGCTTTGAGACCACCATTGTGTTGCTCATCATGACCAGGTCTGCGTCTATGTTGTCTGGCAAGTAACTGATAGAAATGGCCATTTTATTGTATTTGTGTATTTATTTATTTATCTGCACGGCTATTTGCACATCCAGTTCCAATCTCAGTGCTGCAAACCCATCTGTAGATGGAGGTCTCTAATTTATGGGGAGTTCTTTCTACCAGCTGTGACAGTGTTGCAAACTCTCACAATATTTGGTGTTTTTCTTAAAATCCTAACTCCTGGAGTCAAGTGATTACAAGAGAATCTCAGCTTTCACTGATATTAAAATTAAGTTTCTAGCCCTCATGATTGTGGCAAAAAGCTTGAAAATGTGACTTGAGTGCAGTGTAAAGGCTCAAAAGCCAGAAGGGAAATAAACCTAATGATTTTGGGGAAGGGGGGGGTCTGATTTATGATTTTTGAATGCTCAGGGTTAGCAATATTGTGTTTAATAACCACCTCTGCTTTGCTTTCAGACATTCTCTATTGTTTTTGTAAAGTGCTTTGAGATCCCTCAATGGAAGGCACTATGGAAGTGTATATTATTTTACAGTACAAATTCCCTGAACTGCAGTTTGCTAATCTGCCCATTTAGTAAGTCACACACACCCAAAAATGGTGCTGTCTCCCCACTTCTCAGCAGATGCTGTAGTGAAGTGTCATATTACAAAGGCTTCATTATTTTTGTAAAATCTACCCCAGTACATAGACTAATACATTAAGTAGTATAAATAATTAAACTTAAACGAGAGTTGTCAAAATAACTGAACAAAGTGCATTTTCTGATGCATTATTTTGGCTTGTTTATTCACAAAATTCAGTAATTAGCGAGGAGACTCTCAGACGTTAGTGTGAATTAGCAAGGTTTTACTGTGTTATTATCTTTATTAATTATTATCATTATTATATTTCATATATCATGGAGACATTGCTTGCAGCTCCACAGTTAAGGCTGTGTTGACTTTTTCACTTCAAGCAAGATTTAATCCCTGTATTGCCCAAGAAAATGAACACATTTCATCACCAAACACACAGCATTTCCTCAGCAGATACAAACTGATTTTTTAAACAATTATTATATTAAATTAGTCCTGTTCAAAACATGTTAAAATCACTCTCATTCAAAATATAGCAATGCTTTCCTAACGTCTTCTCCAATTCCTAGAGCATAAGTCTCACAACAGTCAGAGATGTCAAACGTTGTCCATTCATCTCCCTTCACTAGACCTCCTACACAGACTGACTTGAGAAATCAGTCATCACAAAAGAAAAGGGCTATTCCTATCCATATCCCTAACTGTTTTCACATACACCAGGGGAAGCTGGCAGAAAAAGACCTCTTCATCAAACAAATGGCCTCGTAATTTATGTCCATTATATCATTCAGCACTTTTGCTGGCAGAACTTTCAGAAAGGACCATCTCCCAGCTCTTGTCTCCTGGACCTCCTAGGCCATAGGAAGTTCACAGGGGGGTGGTGCTCTCCTTTGGATTTCCAAAGGTCCACAGGAGAGCACCCTGCTTATGCACTTTCTAAAGTGTGCAGGATGGAAGCGCCTGTCCTGGGCCTCTGCACCCCTTGTGAAACCTCCTCGGCCACTGCCCCTGTGTACAGTGCCCACTCTGATCCAACTCCCCAAATCCCCACTGCACCACCCTTCACAGCTTTGTCCAGTTTGTTCTTGTAAAGGCCCTAATCCTGCAAACACATACTCATGAGTTTAACATATTGCAGCCAATGGGATTACTGGCAAGGGGAAATTTAAGCATATGCGTTTTTCCAGCACTGGTACCTAAGTGCTTAGTTTCTACACATATACAGATATACTGATAAAATGTCTCTATATAAAAACTAAGTGCTTATAGTTTCCAAGAAGATATGTAGGGGTGGAGATAAGAGAGTAGTGGACAGGGAACAGAAAATGCCTGTTTAGAACTTAAACAGGGATGGAGACTAATTGAGCATCTGGAGAGCAGAGCTAGAGAAGCTGGGATGACACTTAAACAGTTATCTGCTCCGCTTAAAACTTTATGGGAGATATTCAAAGGTGCATTTGGGAATTACTATCCGTTATGCCTTTGAAAACTGCCCTGTACACACCTGGCAGAGAAAGCTTTAAGTTTTCAATACTTGGAACCTAAAATTAGTCTCCTAGGTCTATATTTAGGCACCTGCTCAATGATGAGTATCTACTACTTCCTGCCGCCTTCAATGGTAGCTGTTGGGTGGTCAGTACTTTTGAAAATCAGGCAAGTGCCTAAATATGGACTTAGCAGCCTAACTTTAGGTGGTTAGTTTTGAAAATCTTGGCCCATAATTCCTGCCTCTTTGCCCTGTACCATAACCACTAGACTGTGACTCTTACAATTGCACTCTAGTACTACAATTTGGAAAACAAACATTTTCCCCAGTGCAATTCTGTGTAAGCCAAAGGCTAGAGAATAAAGTGCTAAGCTGTGTGTGTGGCAAGAAGTAAACCAGTCTCCGGACATCTGAATCAGAGTCAGCATATTAGGGAGTTCTTGAAAATTATAGCTCATTATTGGTTAGTTACAGTCAGAAAAGTGGCCATAAAAATGTGAAGTTCCATATTTGTTTTCTCTCAGTGATGCCCAGATCAAAGTAACCTTACCAGCTAGCCCTGAAAACTCAGCTCACCTCACCATACACCTCGCCAGGAATAAGGAGTCTGCAACCAGAATGTAGGGGGAAATGTTGCTGATGATGCACAAAGCAGAGGGAAAATCAGTTCCCCCTCCTTTTGCCGTTTTAGCCTGTAGAACTAACAAGAATAAACACAGTCAGCTCTTAAGACCCTTACTCAAGACCCAGTTACTGCAGGGAAATCTATGGAAGGTGTGTGGGGGAAAGAGGAAAGTTTCCAAGATTCTCCCAATTTTTCCCAAATTGTTCTGCCATGGGCTAGGGTTGTTTTTCCCATCCCCCATCCACTCCCACCAGTGGAACAGGCTGCTGGGCTGGCTCATGAACTCCAGAAGACCAGGGAAAGGCCAGGGCTATCTGCATGGAGGTTCTTACACCCCAGCAGCACACCTAAACTCCCTGACAGTATGGCTCTGATGAAGCTAGTGAGTGCCCCGGGGTTTCCTGAAGAGGGGGATCCCCGTCACAGCAAGACAGGGAATTAGTAGAGCCTGGACTCTGTTAACATTACTGAGGAGTCTCTGTGGGCCTGCTGAGAAGAGAAGGCACATCTCCTCACCTTACCCTGACTAGTCTATGCCTACCCTTGGCCTGCTTACTCCTTGCCCCCTACTTGCTTGCAGATTCCCAGACCTACAGAGGGCCCTCTGCAGGGCCTACGGCAAAAGGTGGGGATGTTGCCATGTATGTGACTGACAATCCTTTTCACCTGATAGCGGGGCATTCCTCATTCAGAAGGGAGGTTTGATCAGGCCCCAGGTTTTCACTCAGCCATTACTTGAACAAAACTCCCATTGAAATCCTTGAATACAGATTCAGCAAAAACAGAGCAAAGACCTCAGGAGTTGGCCAAATATCAAAACAGTAAATGAACGCATCTCAAATAAACAAAGAGCCAAATTCAGCTCGGCACAAATAAGCACAATTCCAGTGAGATCAGTGGGGTTGCATTATTTACGCCAGGACAGAATTTAGCTCCAGAGAGCAGACACACCAAGTCAGAAGGTGCAATTTTTTCATGGTCATTTTTAGATCTGGGTGAATCCTGCAAAAAATAGAATGTTTTCATTCTCCTTAGCCATGCTCATGCCTGGAAAGGAAATTGCAGGGCTGCATGCACAAGTATTCACAAAGACTGAATTTTAAATGTACACATTCAAGCATTCAATCAAAGAATAAAATACCATGTGACTTTTCTGTCCAATCATATTTAGGCAACACAGCTAGAATTTCAAGTATCGAACACTTGCAGAGAACAATCTGTGATCAAACTAAAGTTAATTTTTTTAAAATAATAGAATAAATCTGAAAAACAAATAATGGCAGGTGGATATTTTAGGAGAAGAAAAATAGGCTAAATTTGTCAGATACATTATTTATTTTGAAATATTCACCCAGCTCCAACTGCACTTTAACTTTAAAAGTGTATATTATTTTTCAGCATATCCTTTAAAATGCCTGTTTAGATTGATTTTTAAACATAATTTAATACTGTACAGTTTGTTTTAAAATATGGATATTAATTTAGAGCTGTATTACACAGCTCTGTCTTTGACATTTGAGTCTTATCTACAGTTTGTATCTGAGAACTTCTAATCACACTATTTAATTCAGAGCTACACTTCTAATTTCTGCAAGGAAGTATATAGATCTCTAAATATTCAGTACTTTCATCAGTGTTAAGTTGTCCTGGGTTATTAAAAAAATGCTGAACAAATGAATAAAACCAACTGTCAATAACTACAATGCAAATGAATACATTACAACTGCAATGGAACTGGATTAACTAAATCCACATTACATCTGGATTTACATGTAACACAAAATTAAATGCCGCTGAAAAACTTCCTATTACATGGGCCTGATTCAAAGCTCTCTGAAGTCAATAGAAAGACTTGTTTAATGCAACGGGCTTTGGATTAGGAGCTCTGTGAGTAAATAAAAGCATTCATATAAACTGGATTTGATCCATAAAGCAAGGTTACCCATTTGACATTTTACGTCACGTAAAATCTAAAGTAAAATTGCATATCTCTGCTTCCAAAACAGATGGCATTAGCCTTCTTTTTGGCTTGAGGTTTTTGGTACCTGTCCAAAAAAAAAAAAAGGAAAAATCTTCTTGACATCCTTATAAATGCAGCTATTTAACCACCTATCAGTTTGCTTTGGATCCCCATTGAATTTCTGACAGGAAAAACATTGTTTTGTCTACATGTTATTTCATGACACAAGAAATGCAGCACATACACAAAGTTTACACATTGTGTGAAAAGCTATTTAAAAAAGAAAGAAGAGTTGTTCCATAGTACCAAGGCAATTACTGTGTAATTAATGTCACTGATAGGACACAACAATACAAAAACCCAAACAAAACAAAGCACAAAACACTCCCAACAGTCTAGGAAAGGCTAAGGATACTCACACGATAATTTACATCATCCTTATTTTGAACAAGCACAAGAATCTAAGATCCAGCCATATGTGGGATAGCTCACGGTTAATGGGCCCAATCCTGCAGACCTTCCTCACGCAAAAATTCCATAATCAACAGTAGATCAAATCAGAAAGGCCCGGATCTAGCAAACAACAGGTTAATAGGATTATTCATGTGCTTGAAGTTACACACATGCTTAAGTGCCTTGCTAGATCAGGGCCAAATGCTTTACTCAGTCCCTATTAAGGACTTTTGGATTAGGTCCAATATGAGTTTTATGGAAGCAAATTCTATAGAATCCTACAACTTGCATTTTTTATTTCATGGAATTTGAAAAGATACTTTTTAGAGTGCCTGGAGGACTGGATTTTGCAAAGCATAACATAAATGGTTCACATGTTCTTATGTAAAATTATCACATGCAAGAACCTATTAACTTAAAATTAAGGTTGCACAAGTGGAATTCCTCACAACCGTGCAAACAACTAAAGGGCATGGAAAGGAAATGTAAAGGCAACATTCACACCCATATAATAATGATCTCCAAACATTAGCCTACCACCATCACAGTATTCAAACACCCCAACATACTAATAACCAGGGCCGGCTCTGGCTTTTTGGCTGTCCCAAGCAAAAAACAAAACAAAACCCTGTGGCACGGACTGGTTGGCGGGGGGGATGGGGAGGGAGTGGGCGGGAGAGAGAGAGAAGGGGGGCGACCAGGGCTACAGCAGGGTGCTGCAACACGGCCCCTCCTGCCACGTTGCTGCCTGCCGGGAGGGCTCCGCTCCGGTCGGCGGGGAGGGAAGGACGAGGACTGCCCTGCTGGGCTTGTTGCAGGGCGCTCCCGTCCTCCGCACCACCACCCCCTACAGGGCGGCTGGAGCGGAACAAAAAAAAAAACAAAAAAAAAGCGGACGTGCCGCCCTAGGATTGGGCGGAATGCCGCCTCGTTCAATCTGCCGCCCCAAGCACCAGCTTGCTCGGCTGGTGCCTGGAGCCAGCCTTGCTAATAACGTCTCTCTTATGCTAACCTTCTGTTCAATGTTAATATCCCCCTCAATGTACACATCAAAGAACTCAGCACTACACTGCAGTGCATAAATTAACTGCAATCTATTACATGGCTATTTTGTTATATAACATGCTATGATTATACATATGGAATATCTGGATAATATTTGTGCATAGTTGTGTCTGGTACTATGTACAGCACAGCTGATTACACAGTGGAGAGAGGAAGGATCAAAAGATATCTATGACTCTTAAACAGAGCCCACACCACCCAGTACAAACACCTGCCCCCATCCTCTCTCAACACCACTGGCACCCATGTCCCTTGTCTAGCGAGTGCAGTTTAGTTGAGGGTGAGTCCCTCAATCAGGGTATGCCAAGCACAGTTCTGCTGCCCTTGAGTCACACAACAAGGATAACAATCCTTTATTACCCCTGCCCCCAATAACAAAGTGACTTGTGATCCAACACCAGCCAAAAGTGATCATTTGGGCAAAGCGGCCCCATCATGCTGCACACCTAGGCAGAGTGCACATGTCTATGCAAACAAAGTTGGTTCATGAAGTCTTCTCCCCCAGCTCATGCAGACCCTGTATCAGTGACAATGGAAATATGCAGTAGATGTTTGTGTTTTTAATAAGTTCTGAGCGTGCAGTTAGTTTAGTAATCTTCCACTGTCTGGTGTAAGGTATCTGGAAATGCTACTTTTTCATTTGAAGATTATAATTTTAATTAATTATTAAATAATGTAGCCAAATTGCAAACTATTGGTGAGTTTTATCATGTTTCATGAAAGTAAACATTACATGCTTTACAGTACCAGTTATCAAGCCATTACACTAGAAGAAACCTCAGAAGAGGAGATCAACTCTTCTTGATGGGTAGATATTATCCACACCAAGTGAAGTAATAGACAGGGGCTGCTTTCTCTGAATATTTATTCCCAGAAAAGCTGTATTTTGGGACAATCCTAACACATGGGCTTCAGAATGTCAACTGCTAAATTACAGGACCAGTATTAATTGTCTTTATTTTAAAGTTCCACCAGGTGATGGATGCGGTCTAAGCTGCATTTGATATTGCACATTAAGCTGGTTAACACAAAAAGACAGTTTATGGTTTTGTTACCAGACCTTTAACTAGAAGGGTTTTTTTTTTTGAGTGAAATCCTGACCCTACTGAAGTGGATGGAAGTTTTGCAATTGCTAAAGTTAGACTCCTCAATCCATATTTAGGCACCTGCCTGGTTTTCAAAAGTGCTAAGCACCCAATAACTCCCATTGAGGTCCATACGATCTAGTGGGTACTCATCACTTTTGAAAATCAGGTAGGTGCCTAAATATGGACTTAGGAGCCTAGCCTGGCAATGGGTTCTATTACATGATCCACCATGTGCTTTGAGTGTGATCATGGGCAAATCACGCAACCATTCTGTGCCTCAGTTTCCCCATCTTACAGACAGGGATAGTGATTCTTCCTTGATGCCCAGCAGCGTTAGGATTCATACATTCATGACTGTACAGCACTTTGGAAAAATCAGTGGGTCTGAGCACAGGGTTTAAATTGTGAAAGTATGCAGTATAATCAGAGAGTCAGGACATAGCCATGTTGCTCTCAGTTTCTCTACGTTTTATATAAAAGCAATTACAATGCAATCCAAGCTGTGGGGTTTATACAAAAAATTCCAGGTTAAGCACTCCTTAACCAGTGGATGACAATTGCTTTTGGGTTTTTTTCTATTTTTGAGTGCCCAACTTGAGACAGTTTAAAGGGAACTGATTTTCAGAGGCCAGGTTGCTTAAGTGATTCAAGTTCCTCTAAGTAGTTTTTAAGTTGGGCATCAAAAATTTGGGGCGCACAAAACCAACAATCACTTTTGAATATCTTGACCACAGACTTTGTGTGAGCTTTGGAGGTGCTGGTGCCTGCAGTTCTCAGTTCTGCATGTCAGCTTTTCTGAATTAGCATTATTAATACCAGTATGTCAAGTCAAGGTTTATAATTCCTCCAGAACGTGTAAGCTTTTCCCAGGCAACTGTAAGCAAAGGAACGGACCATGTCCTACAGTGTAAATATAGGCCCTTTTCTGTACAGAATGAATTTGAAGAATAAACCCTGAAGAAAAAGAAAAAAGTCAGGAGAGAATAAACAGAGAAGTGTATCTGCCATACCCCTCTGTATAGAGAAGAATATGTGGTCTCGCGTTAGAGGACTAGGAGACTAGAGGCCCTGGGTTGTATTCCTAGTTCTGGCACAGATTCACTGCATGGTATTGGGTAAGTCACTTAACCTCATTCTGCCTGTCTGTAAAATTAATTGCAGGGGGTGGGGGGAACAGAACCCATGGTACTGCCTCACTGGCAACCATCCACCTCAGAAGATGATGGGGTAAGGGCCAAAGCTGTTCAGTTACTGTCAGTCATGCTACAGCATCACGAGTGGCTAAAAAGTCCAATTCTCGAGTGACAGTCCTTGCCACGGATAACACCACTGTGTAAGGTGGAGGGCCAGAAAATGAAGCTGGTGCACTGCTAGCACTTGAGGCCTACTTTGCTTTCCTCTTTGGTCTCTTTGCTTTCCTCTCTCTCAACTATCTGTCTTCAGCTTCTTTGGCTCCCTGGTCCTCCAGTGTGGCCTGTTGCTAGCTGCATCTTCCAAGTCTGTGGTATCGCTTCTGAAAATCTTTGGGTCCCACTTGCAAACGTCCTTGAATCTGAGCCTCAGTGGCCTTGGAACATTGGCATGTTCTTCATACAGAAGATCCTTTGGGATATACCCATTGTCGATCCAGTGCAGACGACCAAGCCAATGGAGAGGTCTGTATTTGAGAACAGTGATTAGATTCGATAATTTTCCTTTCTCAAGTACTCCGGTGTCAGGAACTTCGGTTTGCCACCTTATATTTAAAATACAGTGAAGACAGTGGATGTGAAAGATGTTTAGCCTTCTCTCATGCTGGCTCTATGTGGTCCAAGTCTTGCCGCCACACAGCACTGTACTCACAAAAATACGTCTGGTAGACTCATACCTTGGTGTGCAATGTCAGTTTCCTGTTTCCCCACACCAGTGCTTAACTTGTCGAGAAAGAGGGGCTGGGAGCTCAAGCAGAGTTTGCCAAAAGGAGGATGCCCTTTTGCAGTGCACACGGCTCCATGCCAGCCTGTGTGTCCTTGCACAGAGGATGCCATAACAGAAGAGGAGTTGGGATGCAGTCCCAGCGTGAAAAGAGGGGCTGGGGCTAAGCCCTGGCAAGCCCTGGCACAAATTAAGTGGTAGCTGCCTTTCTGATGCAAGAATCGAGCTCGCCATCTAGAGATAAGTTGTCTGATACAACTGACTGTATATAGCAGAGCTTGTGCACAACTTCTAGTGTGGTGCCCACTATTACAACTTCTGGTGCAGCCTACACACCTCATGTTTTAACCATTGTCTTCTTTAGATGGGGGATCCTCTAATAGGCTGGATGACTTCACCTTTAGTGTGGGCTTGTCTACACTACAACTGCGCTGCTGTAGTGCTTCAGTGAAGATGTTACCTATGCCAATGGGAGGGGTTCTCCTGTCAGGATAGTAATCCATCTCCCCGACAGGCGGAAGCTAGGTCGACAGGAGAATTTTCCCGTCGACCTAGCGCTGTCTCCACCAGGGCTTAAGTTAGGCCTGGTGTACACTGATGGGTGCGGGGGTGGTGTTGATCTAAGATATGCAACTTCAGCTATGTGAATAACGTAGCTAAAGTCAACATACTTAGATCTACTCACTGCGATGTCTTCACTGCGGTGAGTCGACTGCTGCCGCTCCTCCATCGACTCCGCCTGCGCCTCTCCCGGCAGTGGAGTACAGGAGTCGATGGGAGAGCGCTCGGTCGATTTATCATGTCGAGCCTAGACGCGATAAATCGACCCCCACTGCATCGATCGCTGCCCACCAATCCGGGGGTAGTATAGAGATACCCTCAGTTTAACTGTGTCACTCAGGGGGGTGAGTTTTTCACCCCTCTGAACAACATAGTTATACCAATCTGATTTCCTAGTGTACGCCAGGCCCCGACAGGCACACCACTCTCTAAGTACTGTCCTGACTCAGAAAGGAATTTATGGAAATATTTTTCTTCACAGTAAAATTTGCAAATTCTGCAGCCTTCTGAGGAATTCCTTTGCATTTACACTGATGTGAACGAGATCAGAATTGTGTGTGCCTGCAGATATGTTGTGGGCATGCAGTGTTTGCAAAGTCCTTTGAGAGCCGCAGCTGACAGTCACGCCATTTTCGAAGTGCAGAGTATTATACTGAACAATTTTAAAGGTTTCTATAACTAAACCTTTCAAAAACACTCGGAACCACTTATCAGTCTTCCAATCCAATTACACAGCAGGGCCAATTTATCCCTGGTGTCACGTCCCTGATGTCAGTTGGATTACACCGGGGGTAAATTTGGGCCCCTGCCTTTGCTTTTACTTTGCAGTAGCCCAGCAGAACTATTGCTTCTGATTTCAGGGATGTCACACACTGTGACCAACTTTAACAGTTTCTTCAGTATTCTTCCTCCTAAAGTGAAGAAGTCATTTCTTATAACTACCCTTCTGAATGAATGTCTCGGAGGCTCAGACTCTGAAAGTGATACAATTGAATCATCTCGCTAGTTCATTTTGAGGGGTGAAGCCTACGCTGTCTTCCTCTAACCAGAAAATTAATCTCTCTCAGAGCATCTCTCAGATTCTTCAATGCAGCACAGTGGTTTTTGTTCTATAAATGATCTTCGGGGCTAGGAATTCTTTACACTTCAGTATTTTGGTAGCGTTAGAGCTCTCTTGTTTGTACCCTCATTCTAGTGGCAAGACTGCTGCTGATCTTGGGTAACTAATTCCTTTTATTTCTTTTTTACCAGTTTTGTGTGGCTTCATTTTGCAGCGGAGACAAGAAAAATGATCTATTGTGAGATTCGCTGATTGATTTAGGATTAAATGTCAAAATTCATTTTATTTCAGTTTCATTGTCACAAATTTACCTAATGTTTCAGAGCCTGGGTTCTTGCTTCCACCCGACGCATCGCTGTCAGACATTTTGTGTTAGTGCTGGAATTTCCCCCGTGTCCTTTGAGTTATATACACAAAGAGTGTTTGAAAAGTATTTTTGCATATAGATATGTGTGTGCACATACAAACACGTGAGAGACAGAGAGTCAGAGAGAGATTCACAGACAGAGTTTCACAATGAAAAATCTTTGTTAAAAAAGAGTTAAGATTGAAAGCATGTTTTAGTAGCGTCCAGCTAACAATCAAATAATATAACATTGTCTTTACAAAACAAAGATGTTAAAATGCCTGGATATAAAATCCAGCTAGTTACCCAGTTCCACCTAATCCTTTATCACCCCCTATTACCTAAGCTGGTTTAGTAGTGGATGATGCAGAGAAAATGGAATGAGAGATAGGGGAGTCTTTTACACACACTGAAACATTAAACACTTCAAGTTTTATATTTAAAAATGTTTGAGCATCTAAGGCTTTTTAACATGAATATAAGCTTCCTGTCCCCCTACCCCACTCCCATTCAGCTCCCTATCTCCCATCCCATCCCCCCACTCATCTCCTCATCTATGGGGAAACTGAGGCACAGAGCCCTTACCCAAGGTCAGTCAGAAAGTCCATTGGCAGAGCTGGGACTAGAGCCAGATCTCCTGAGTTGTAGGCCAGTGCTCTAGCCCAGCAGTTCTCAACCAGGGGTCCTGGGCCCCCTGGGGGGCCACAAGCAAGTTTCAGGGGGTCCCCAAGCAGGGCTGGCATTAGACTCACTGGGGCCCAGAGCAGAAACCTGAAGCCCCACCATGCAGGGCTGAAGCCCAGGGCCTCAAGCCTCGCCACTCAACGCTGAAGCCTGAGCAACTTAGCTTTGTGGAGCCCCTGGTGGCATGGGGCCCTGGCCAATGGCCCTGCTTGCTACCCCTTAACACCGGCCCTGACTTTTATATGCAGAAAAACAGTTGTTGTGGAACAAGTGGGACCTGGAGTTTTTATAGCATGTTGCGGGGGGGGGCCTCAGAAAGAAAAAGGTTGAGAACCTCTGCTCTAGCCACACTGCTCTTTAATGGTGCTATTATTTTTTCCTCAGAAACTCTATGTTGTCAGAGATGGGATGACAATAGGCCTGCCTCCTCTGGGCATGCCTGGCTACTCCTTTCCCTACAACAGGCAGGACAATGGAGTCCTGTGTGGTATTGGGGATGAAGATAATGATGATAGTGACTGCACAGGAAGGAGAGAACTGCCCCTGGAAGGTCCTCGCCATGCATTTTCAGGGGGAAGGCCCCTCCCCCCCATCCCACACATAATTTAAAAACCCAACAGATTTTTTTAACCTGTGCTACAAACAGCTCCATTAATGATTAATGCCCAAAGACTTTTAAATGATTTTCACTGTTTGGGTTTTTCAGTGGGCTTCACTGGCATGCACTGACCAGTCCATTCTGTTCTTGTTTACAGTTAGCGTCACTGTCCTGGGGTGATGCTCTGGCACAACGCTGACCTATTCAGTTGCAAACATTTCAAGCATTTAAATCCAGATGTAAAAATCAAACCAATCCACATACCTGTTTTTCCTGGAATTAATCAGCAATTTAAAACCAAAAACATTTCTATTGCTCATAGACTGAATGGGGGCCTGAAACTAACTGACAGCTTCCCTTTAAATAATGTTACAAAATGCTTCCTGAGTCTCCTTCCTCAAGGGGCAAGTTAGAGATCACAATCTGATCAGCTGATGAGCATCCCGTGATATGTCAGCACAGCCATTCAATGCATTGGAGAAATGGCACAAGAGGCCATGAGAATGATGGCAAATGGCTGAAAGTATCTTTTGTCTTCATTACCTAATCTAAGTAATAAATCTAGAGTCCAGAAATTCAAATATCCAAACTCTGTCGTTCTTTCCTGATTTATGGAAAAACATTGGGTTGTCATCTGCTCATTGCTCTTGGTAATTTTTTTAAACCCGTTTGTCACTACCCCTTAAAGCTGCCATTATAAAATAGCTAGCATCTCTGAGGGTGGTGAAGCACTGGAATGGGTTACCTAGGGAGGTGGTGGAATCTCCTTCCTTGGAGGTTTTTAGAATCATAGAATATCAGGGTTGGAAGAGACCTCAGGAGGTCATCTAGTCCAACCCCCTGCTCAAAACAGGACCAATTCCCAACTAAATCATTCCAGCCAGGGCTTTGTCAAGCTGGGCCTTAAAAATCTCCAAGGAAGGAGATTCCACCACCTCCCTAGGTGACTCATTCCAGTGCTTCACCACCCTCCTAGTGAAATACTGTTTCCTAATATCCAAGCTAGGCCTCCCTCACTGCAACTTGAGACCATTGCTCCTTGTTCTGTCATCTGCCACCACTGAGAACAGCTGAACTCCATCTTCTTTGGAACCCCCCTTCAGGTAGTTGAAAGCAGCTATCAAATCCCTCCTCATTCTTCTCTTCTGGAGACTAAACAATCCCAGTTCCCTCAGCCTCTCCTCATAAGTCATGTGCTCCAGACCCCTAATCATTTTTGTTGCCCTCCGCTGGACTCTTTCCAATTTTTCCACATCCTTCTTGTAGTGTGGGGCCCAAAACTGGACACAGTACTCCAGATGAGGCCTCACCAATGTCGAATAAAGGAGAACGATCACGTTCCTCGATCTGCTGGCAATGCCCCTACTTATACAGCCCAAAATGCCGTTAGCCTTCTTGGCAACAAGAGCACACTGTTGACTCATATCCAGCTTCTCATCCACTGTGACCCCTAGGTCCTTTTCTGCAGAACTGCTACCTAGCCATTTTGTTCCTAGTCTGTAGCAGTGCATAGGATTCTTCCGTCCTAAGTGCAGGACTCTGCACTTGCCCTTGTTGAACCTCATCAGGTTTTTTTTGTCCCAATCCTCTAATTTGTCTAGGTCCCTCTGTATCCGATCCCTACCCTCCAGTGTATCTACCATGCCTCCAAGTTTAGTGTCATCTGCAAACTTGCTGAGAGTGCAGTCCACACCATCCTCCAGATCATTAATAAAGATATTAAACAAAACTGGCCCCAGGACCGACCCTTGGGGCACTCTGCTTGAAACTGGCTGCCAACTAGACATGGAGCCATTGATCACTACCCGTTGAGCCCGACAATCTAGCCAGCTTTCTATCCACCTTACAGTCCATTCATCCAGTCCATACTTCTTTAACTTGCTGGCAAGAATACTGTGGGAGACCATATCAAAAGCTTTGCTAAAGTCAAGAAATAACACATCCACTGCTTTCCCCTTATCCACAGAGCCAGTTATCTCATCATAGAAGGCAATTAGGTTAGTCAGGCACGACTTCCCCTTGGTGAATCCATGCTGACTGTTCCTGATCACTTTCCTCTCCTCTAAGTGTTTCAGAATTGATTCCTTGAGGATCTGCTCCATGATTTTTCCAGGGACTGAGGTGAGGCTGACTGGCCTGTAGTTCCCTGGATCCTCCTTCCCTTTTTTAAAGATGGGCACTACATTAGCCTTTTTAAGGTCAGGCTTGACAAAGCCCTGGCTGGGATGATTTAGTTGGGAAGTGGTCCTGCTTTGAGCAGGGGGTTGGACTAGATGACCTCCTGAGGTCCCTTCCAACCCTGATATTCTATGATTCTATGATTCTATGAAATGTTTGCAAAATATTTCCCTGGTATTTCATTTTCAAGAGCCTTTTTGCTTTTAACTTTTCCATCAGAAGGGACACATTCACGGATGGGCATACCAAGCCCCTGTTGAAGTCTGTGGGAGTTGCATGTATGCATCTAAGGGTAGAATTTAGTCAAATACATACAGAACATTTCATGCTCTTAGTATCATGGGACCAATGGGAGTTTTGTGCACATGTGGCCTCATCCAAAGCCCACTGAAGTCAATGGGAATCTTTCTCTTGACTTCAGTAGGCTGTGGGTCAGGTCTGCAGGGAGAGCAGAAGATGAGAGATAAAGCTCGATGAATACTACAGAAATGATTAATAATTTATTTGCTGAGTTTTGTTATTATTTGTCTAATAATGTATTTTAGAATTAGTATTCAGCTGGCAACAGAGCCAGGCCAATAATGCAAAAAGTTATTGGTTGCACAATTTATTCATTAAATAGCAGCAAAATCCAGTGAATAGGTTGTTCATTAAGTAGTAGTCCAGAGAGCAGGATTTTGCCTGTATAATCCACTTTTATAAATGCTGCGCTAAATGCATCTCTCACGTTCCCTGGCAGAACCCCTCTAGCATGTGTTTGACTGGGTTGATGTAATTGAGAATTGTCTTTTGTACTCAGTTTTCAAACTCTTTCCTTTATGCCTGTCAGTTTATTAACTATTCAGAGATTGGGACTCACAACCAGCAAAATGCTACAGCCTCAAGAACTGACTGATCTAACTCTAGCAGGCTCATGTTTGGATTACTTGTGAATAAATCCTTTACTTGGTTATGGCTGGAATGGTAACCCTGTGTTCTCTGGCTTGAGGTTTGCAGGTCACCTCTGCTAGTTTTAATGTGCAGTTATTTCTACATTAACATTTTTATTTGAAAACTGGCAGACAAATAGGAACAGATCACCCCCCGCTCCACCCACACACACACTTATCAAATGATGCCTTAAATGTTTGTGTTGAACATTTTGAAAAAGATGTGGCTCAAGTTGTAATATTGATTCTGGGCTGTCTGGAATTTACCATTCTTCCTAATTCCAATACAGTGTTTTGAATGATTTCTGTGTATATTGACAGAGAAATATGCTGGCTCCTTGGGTAAGATGGAATCTTAGAAAGCTGAAGTGCTTACAACTTATGACTAGAAAACTGTCACAGGCAAGAGTTTCCAATGGAGGATTTAATAATAATAATAATTAATAATTAATAGTAACATCTATATTATACCTCTGATGTCAATCCAGGGGCTGGGTTGATTGTGTTCTTTGGAGTCATAGAATAAACAGTGAGCAAACCAGTGTCTATATGAACCTCACTGGTTTTGTATTCGCAGGAGAACTGTGGATTTGAGAAGCCACTTAAGCTGGGAATGTGAACGGATGCAGAAATCTTTAGATTTGCATATACAATATTGAGATCATGAGAATGTCAAATTTAAATGCAAAACTCACGTGTCTCATGAATAAATCATGAATGATAGCAAGACTGATTTATTCTTCTTTTTCTTCCAATTGTCATCCCTCTCTCCCCCACCCCCCACCCCTTTTTCTCTCTTCAGGCACTCAATGAATAGGCCCTAATCTGCAAAACAGACAATTTCTTCTTTCCTTCTGCAGGAAATGCATTGATAGATGTGACTGCATAGGAAGCTGTGGGCTCCTCCAGTGTTAAAACATGTATATGTGCTGTTTATACTTGGTTAGGAAGTAAAGAAGCATCATTTCCTCTCTCTCTCTCTCTCTCTCTCTCTCTCTCTCTCTCTCTCTCTCTCAAGAGATACCTCAATACCATGGCAACAGCCTTCAACCCTTTCCTTGTTTGACACAACCAGATTTGGAAAAGGTTAGCTGTGTGTTGTAATCAAATCCAGGCAGGTCAATCATGTAAGGAGATGACTTTCCATGAACTGTAGAATAATGAATTAATAGATCACACAGGACTTTTATTATTATTATTATTATTATTATTATTATTAATTTGCCATTGTAAGTGCCTGGAAATGACTCTGCGACTTTGCCTCTGGTGAACGAGATGGCTGTGAACATTTCCACAGATTACTGGGAAATAAACATGGTGTTACAGGGATGTCACTTGAAACCAGACCTTGTTTGTAGCTTTAATGAGTGGAATAAAAAGCTTTTGTGTGCAAAAGGCAACCCAACAGTACTGAACTCCTTGTGAAACACATCATCTCTGGCTGCCTACACCTGCCCCTGCTCCCCCTTGCTGTTGTTGTATCATTTACAGCCTTAAGATAGTCTTCCCATACTCCTGCTTTGAAAACTAGGATTCAGGACCCGAGCAGGCAGCTCTCACTACTTAGCAGCACTGGGTGCATAGTATTCATCACAGCAATGTTTCATCAAACGTAGGGCTTTGTTTAGCTCCAAGGTCTTTCACCAACTGTTCCTGATTTCTGCACATTTATTTGTAAGGGTTTGCCAACTAATTTTGGTAAATCATTTTCTATTTGTGTGCTGTTCACTGTGACTATTTGCCGGTCACTGGTGTTTGATCGGTCGCAAGTATATTTTCTGCTTACTGATTGGCTGACTAAAACTTTTTGCTAATGATAACAAATGACAAATAGTGAATAGTGCACTTCCAGACCATATAATAAAACATTCAGCATTCACAAACATCTTCATCAATATCAGTGGTCATAAGAACATTCATGGATAACTATTATTATGACTATGAACAGCGGTGAATTAAACGGATGTTGCTTATTCCTGAATATAGTCACAACTGTATATTTTTATTATTCACTTCCTGTTCTAAACTATTGTATAGATTTACTATGTGCTGTTAAAGAACTGCTATGTTTCACCCCAGACGTGACTGCATTTCAGTGATGGATCAAGACAGCCACAGCACACACAACTGACAGTACACCTCCTCCATCATATTTACCAGCAAATACAAATCCCTTTACTACACCTGTGGTAGTGTAGTATTGGTATCATTTGTATTTTGGGATCTCTTTTTCTGTGATTGTAATTTATAATAACTATTGGCTAAATTGTATAAATAGGCATAGTTCCAGCGACCATCTGAGGATCCAGCCTTATGTGTAGTATGTGTGTATATATTAGAATTAATTATATTATACTATATTATTACAAATGACACCAGAGCCTTGAATAAGCATGTTTATTATTTCAAATCTAGATAATAAATACATCATTTAAAGACTACATTAAAAGAATGTTAATGTTGCAAAGTCAAGTACTCAAAAGTTGCCCAGGCAACCGTAATTTGGCCTTCCTGTGCTTATGCTCGAGGCAGACACTCAACATGGAACATTTCAGCCCTAATGGTTAAAAGTTTGGCAAAGTTATAAGCAACTGAAGATGGGGTGTTATAATGGGAAGTGTCTGGCAACCTTAACTTAGATGGTACTACTGGCTCTGCCTGTAATCTCTGACTTGCTACACAGACATGTTGTGCGGTTTAACTAATGTCTGTAAAATGCTTTGTGATTCTTAGAGCAAAGGCACTAGACAAACACCAGGTCTAATGGTGGGTTCTGAAATGTTTCAAATGATGAAGCAATATTCAAACGTTCTGAGAGGCACTAGTACAGTTTTCAGGATTCAACATGCTGTGTTCCTCCTCTGATTGACAAAGTGTATATGAAAAAATGGCAATGTGAAACAATGTTACCATTTCATGCTTGTAAGTGTTACATGTTACCACCCCTTGAAGTTTGCCTTTTTATTTCAAAAGTAGCTTATCTGGCTGTGCCGGTTCCAAGTTTTGTGTATATATAGAAATCAGTTTACTTCAGAAAAGGATAAGTATGCAGAGTATAAAGGGGGATTAGAATGACACCAGATTCCCAAGCTTGATAAAAGAGATTTTTTTAAAGACTGACTTTGAAGTGAAAATTAAGTAAATCTTTGAAATTTTTGAGTCAGAAATGGTGTATTTATAAAAGCCACTGAATGTAAACAAATGGCATGGCTTTATGCTGTGTTGAATGATGGAACTATATGAATAATCTGGAGGTGAAAGACACTTTTCTTTGTTAATATCTTGGGATGAATTTAGGCAAAGTTTAATGTTCAGAAAGGGGAGGGGCAGAGATCACTGACTGGGCACTTTCAGGTAGGAAAAATAAAAGACAAAATATATTATTCTGTGCTCTCTATTTAGTTGAAATTGGACTCAGAAAGATTATTTGTTTAGCACAAATAGTGTGCTAGGTTCTTCAAGCAAAAATTAAGCTTTTAGTTAGGGGATGACTATGAACATTAGATGATGTAGTGTTAATAAATAATACTAATAATACCAAGCTCTTATATAGTGCCCATCTTTAGGTGCCTAAGTATCTTTAATAATATGGCCCTATGTCCTGGGAAAAGCAGTTAGATACATATGGGCAGAAATCAACGGTAACTGACTAATAATCATGTAACTTTAAAAAGTGTTCCAGAAGTAATTAACTAGTTATAGGTTTTTTTTAATTGCTAAAAAAGGATGGATATGAGGATAGGTATCAAGTTACTAGAAGGGGCATGACTATGTAAATTATATGATGTGATAGTAGTAGGAGAGAGTCTATGCTAATGACTTGTGTTAAGGCTCCAAGTATACCCATCGTCAACAGGGCTGGCTCCAGCTTTTTTGCTGCCTCAAGCAGCGAAAAAAACCAAAAAACAACCCGATTGAGCTGCCACTGAAGTGCCGCCGAAGAGGAAGACAGGAAGTGAAGGACCCGCCGCCGAATTGCCGCGGAAGACTGAAGCGAACCGATTGAGCTGCTGCCGAAGTGCCGCCGCTGCCGCCCCTGATGTGCAGCTTCCTTCACTGGTGCCTGGAGCCGGCCTTGATTGTGCATTAGGGTTCAGGTGCTCAAAGTTATTTAGATGCCTAAATCGCCTTGAGGGTCTGGGCCTAGATATTTCCAGAAGCCTTACCAAACTCAGAGTGAGCTGTTAATAAAAGTGCCGTGATTCTCTCCTAACTAAACATTGCACTTTACAGACCGGTAAAAAGAAAATGGTCCAGAACTTAATCTCATTTACAATAGTTTAAATCCAGAGTCAGTTTATGAATGTAAACGAGGTGACTCTGGATTTAAACTGGTGTAACTGAGATCAGAATTGGTCTACATGTCCCTGTCCCAAGGGGCATACAGTCTAGGTAATAGACAATGTGCAGTTGAAGGATGAAGAATGGGATTGAATAAAGCAGATTATTGAGCAATTGGGGTATGTGTTTCTGGTTCTTCACGGTTATGTATGTTTCAGCTCATTTATTTTAAAAGAGCACAGAAAAGTAATGGAGAATGGACACTGTGTCTTAACAGAAAGTAGTCCCATTCTGAGGGAAGCTAATCCGTCGGTGTGCATGCTCCATGTACAATGGAGTTTACCATTTGAACTTCCTGGGGCAACAGGTCTTCTGGTCTGTCATTAGGTCTTTTATTCGGTTACTCTACAGCTCACTGAACCAGCTGTGGAAGGGATCATGCTGGCTGCAGTGATAAATCTGCCTTGGGAGATAAAGGGTTAAATTTTTCACAGTGCCTCCACACAGATTCTGCCAGCAGCCCCCTGCATAACTTACAGCAGCCTTCCCATGGCTGCCTACGGGCTGCTCTGCATGAGAAAACGGCCGTTTTGAAAATGTGTCCATAGCTGTCTCGTGACATGACTGCTAGGGGAGCCATACATTCAACATGACCAACCCTGCGGTCCTTAGTCACCTACAATTCCAATTGGTTTCTCTTACGTCTTCCGTGAACAACGCATCTCAACCAATCAGCTCCCTGAGGTTTTAATAATCAGTGAACTGTCTCTGTGCTTAAGTTGCCAAAGAAAATGTTTGTAATCAAACATCCACTGTGGTCAGGTGGGGGTGGAGGGCTCCCCAGCTTGATGCTGACAGGTAATAGGATGTGGACCCTTATGTCTTTAGGGCACCTGTTCAAACCTGGTCATAAGCAGGTTGGTAATGGGCTTCGGCTGGGCTTGATTAAAAGCCAAATTTACTAATGGGCTTTGGATCAGGCCCCAGAACAGTTACCATGTGAAGGCTGTGTGGTGGGGGGGTCTATGAAATGAGCTGCTGGTGTCAGTCCAATACCCAGGAAAGAGGTCCCCACAGCCCCACCCTTCATCTGCAATCACAATGGGCAGTCTTGTCAGCAGGCTCAGCCATGAGGACAAGGATTATTGTGATTTTATTAATAAACATTTGTGCTGGCTAGCCCTGTGCATTCACACAATGCATTTCAAACATCAATAAGGCATGTTCCCTGCAAGGGCGCGCTAACAGGCTTAATAAGACAAGTCGTAACATTTAGGAAAGGGTACATAATGTTGTTGGGCACTCTCCACTCTAATGAATGTAGGATGGATAGATAGACTGAGGGGACAAGTGTGTGGCTGAGCATTTTTTATTGAGCCTTCTGACCAATCACCTACATCACATGGTATTAATTCTGTTCCTTAAACAGATGCCCTAAACTTTACAACCAGGAGTCACTTATTTTTTTCTGATTCCAAATTATCTGTGAATGTTTCTAATTGTTCGACATGAATCTATCATATGAATTATAACAGTAATAGAAAGAGCTTTCTGCACTGGCTGGGGGAGCCCTCTGGTACAGATACTCTTTTGAATAAATAGTCACATGGTTGTCCAGGAGGCTTTTGCCTTCTGCAAATGGTGCCCTGAATGAAATCTCCCCTCACCTACATTTTGGCAATTTTAAAATCTCACTTGCTACGTAGACAATTGGGCTTGATTCCCCGCTGCCCTGCACTTTGTGTCATTTACATCTATGCAAAGTTCATGTAAACCTCCACCAGATCAGCAATCACCACTTACACCAGCGTCCGTGTTTTGCACCCACTCTGCACCTGTGAAAAGGGCCACATGCCATGCAAGGCAGTGGAGAATCAGTCCCCATGGCACCACTTTTTCCTCCCCTATACCTCTCTGGAAGTGAAGAGGATAAAAGTGATGGAGCTCTTTCCAAACTCCATTGTCTGGTTCTCATATTACAACCCTCCACAGTCAATTTGCAGTATCTCTTAAAAATCATGTTCAGGACACTGCTTGAGGCAGTTGTGTGTGGTTGTCAAGTAGCTACTATAAACTGATATGTGTTCCTCTGCTGCGAGGTGCCCCAGTCGCTGTGGATGATGGTGTATGATGTATGATGGTGTACGAGACCATTTAAAATGCTATCAAACAAACAAACAACAATCACACACAACTTGCTGTTTGCTTTCCATGTGGTAATTGTCTCCAACCTTTTTTCTTCAGTCTGTTACCTTTAGAAAATGCTTTATTGGATGCCAGTGATTAGCATTTTGTAGTTAATTGAAAGGACACTGTCAATTACTCTTTGTAGCTGTTAATTTTTCTTCCACACCATATTGGATTCATGGCACTCAGGTGCACACTTCCTGATTCAGGAAAGTACTTAAGCATGGGACTTTAAGATGGCATCTTAAACAGGGATGCTTTCCTGAATTGGGGTCCTAATGATTATCTCAGGGGACAAGTTAGTCCTTATTTTCTAGCTATCCTATAGGAATTAATATCAGATACCAGACATCTACATTGTTTGAGTAGCATCAGGATCGCCTAGAATCAACTCTTGGGGCATAAAGTGTGAAGCCATTCTTCCCCCAGATAGTTCTTCTCTCAACCCCAGTGTCAGGGTAGAGTTTGGCCCTGTGTAGATCTCAATCTCATTTTTATTTATTTTCCTGACTTTTAAAATATTTCATCCCTATTCAGTTTTAGGAGTAATTATTATGTCAAAGCAGAAGGCATTCTGAAACCCACTAGCAGATGCTTTGCTGGTATTTCATGCTTCCCTACAGCAGTGTAGCTTCACCGGCATTCATGAGTTCTGTCTCTGAAGGGGACTTTTAAGCAGCCACAGGGGAAGGAAACAATTTTCTAGGTTTAATCTCTCAATAAGTGCAAAAACTCATCCATGATTTCTGCTCCTCCCTTTGGGATTGCTTCATTCAGCTCTCATTTCCGAAAGACTTCTACTTCAAAGAGTTGATAAAGACCTACAGTAGGAGAGCCTGGATCAATTTTATCTCTAGGACAAGGGAGAAAAACTCCAAATGAAGTAAACAGGAGCTGCACCCACTTATGCCAGGGATGACTTTGGTCCCTTGGTTTTAGTAAAGAGTTGGCTTGATTCTTTTGGTATCCATTGTAGCATGGTGGGGAGGGGTATTCCAGCTACTGTTCTTTCCAGCTTTCTTGCAGTGCTTTGACTTGATTAGCAAATTCCTTTTCACTCACACTCCCCTTTACCACCAGCATGACTTGTCTATGCCAGACAGTTGAACTGACTCAGTTTAAATCCATTTTTTTTAAATCCAGTCTCATTTAACTGGTGCAGATGGTTTAATTCAGTTGAAGAGCAGTTTATTTTGGTTTCGCTTAAACCAGATTCTAAACGACTTAAGCTAAACCAAAATAAGCACGGCTGATGGGGAAACAAAGGTGTCCATGCAGCGGTTTACACCAGTTTAACTAAATTGGTTTAAATTCACACGTTAACTTTAACCGGTGCATCTGTCTCGTGTAGACGCTCCCCTCTGTAGAGAAGCCAGCGAGCATGTGGGTCAGGCAGCCTGATCTCTTCTCCTTCCCCAGTGGCAGTCTCTTCAGGTCAGGACTGAGACTCAATGATAGGGCAGCATGGAGGACTTACCATACTACCATATGGTACCTGTTTTGGGCATGAGCAGGACTCCAGCTCAGGGTTCTCAGTCTGGTGCCTTTCATTAATGCTTAGAGCTATACACTATACATTAACTCGGACCAAGCTGCGCTGGAAGTCAAATCGTTGGGTTATTTTGGTACAGGTCTGGTGCAGACACTTATTCTGAAGTGAGCTCCCTAGCTTGAGATAAGTTGCCTTTTTTTATTGAATTCAATTATGTTCACACCCAGACTTGCACTGAAATATCTAAAGTAATGAATTACAACCCAGTTAGTTATTTCCCTTTGAGTTACATTGAAGACGAGACTAAATTCGCTTCTCTTTAATTTGTAAAACAACAGGTAACATTCTTTTTCTTCTTGAATTTTTTAGGAATAATTTCCCAAACTCCCTAAAATTGCTGACTCTGGGGGATTCAAATGCTCACTGTGGTAATTTCTCTGAATAGTTCACATAGGGATTCTTATTGATCACAGACTCTCTTCACCTCACTCAGCATGTTTATTTCCTTATTTTCCGAGAAGGTCACAACTTGATCTCATTATTTTGCTTAGTTTGCAACCTTTATATTTATCTTCTAAGTTATTAACGAGTTTATGATTATAGGGGGCTTTGCTTTACTTTGCTTCCATCAGCAAATTAGGAGGTTTGTACAGTTTGGCCTAAATATTTTGGGACAGATTATAAAGGTATTTAGGCACTGAACTCCCATTGAGTCCCTAAATACCTTTAAAAATCCGGCCTTTTATGACAAGTGATAGATATTTTTGCATGCGGGAAGGGAATAGGGCACTTCCTTATTTGCTCATGTATTTCTGATTGCTCTCAAAGAACCCACTGACTATTACGGTCCCACACATGATATGGTCCCTGCACTTTTCTGCTTCAGCACTTGGATTGAAAAGTTTTTTTCCTGCCCATTACAGAGAGATGTGCTGAAATTCACACCTGGAATAAGCAGGCTCAACTCTATTGACTGCAGAGGAGTCACAACCACACGTGCCAGCTGTGGATTTGGCTAATAAAATTCAGGTGCAGGGTTTAGCTATGATGTCTTGGTGTGGGACCATCTCCACAAATGAGTATGGAGAAGGAGAGAGATTTCATACAGAACTTGAATGGTTTAACTTAAATCTGTTAAAAAAAAAACCAGTTTAGTTAAACTGGTGCAAACCCTTGTGTGGACTCTCTTCTATCAGTTTAAAGCTGCCCTTGCCAGTTTAATCTGCACCTGTCAAAGTCCCAAAGCAATCTACACCAAGAGAAGCCAAGTAAAAGTGGTTTCAGAGTGTCAAAAAGCTGCACTGATTAAGTCAGTTTCAAATCACACGTCTAGTTACATCGGTGCCATTTTGTGTGCACACCAGACTCACTGAAATGTTTACCAACAGATCCATGATCTGCTTCACCCTTTTGATGTCTTACCATGACACAGAAGCATTCATAAATGTGAAGATGGTTGGCAGATCATGAGGAAGACTATGGAAAGCTTTTTGGACTACCTATCCCTGGGGAAAATCTCATCCTGCTATACGGAGGTTTTAAAATAGTCTCAGATATGAGTCTGAAAGAATGGAATCGCTTTTCTTCTTATATTCTCCTTAACATCCAGACTGGGTCACTTCCTGAACCTGAGCAGTCTAAGAAGCTTTGTCAGACATTTCAATTTTACTTAGTTGATAAGGTAAATGACTTTAGGCTGCATTTTTCTTCCAGTCTGAGAATCTGTCTGGATCTGCCTCCTTTCTGTGTATCTATTAGCCCACATAAATCAGGCAATTGTGATTTCTCTCATTTGAATGTGCTCTCTATTGAGGATTTAAATAAGATTGTCCTAAAGCTTTGGCCAACCACTTCTAGTCTTGATCCTTGGCCTTCCTCATTTATGAAAGGCTGTTTTTAGTTTCTTGCCCCAATTTTAACTCACACAGACGATCTTGCTTTAGCATTTGGCAAGTTGCCAATAGATCTAAAGTCTGCTATGGAACTTAGTCCCAGTGCTAAAGAAACCAACTATGCCAAGGAAAAGTATTGCTAATTAACAACCTATTTTCAACATATTTCCTTAGCTCTGATCACTGGAAAAATCCACTAGTGTCTATTCAGCTTCTTCATCACCCAGGCTGTCAGATTTATACTGAATTTCAGTTAGGATTTCAATCTTCTTAAATACAAAGGTGACTGTCCTCAAACCTTTCATTGGCAAACTCTTCTTCCTTTACCATTAGATTGACCTGGAATCTGAGAGACGGTTTAATTTTATTTAGCTCTGGCTGGAACTGGGTTCGGATCAGTATTTTCCCAAACTAGGTACCTAAAATTAGGACACCAAGATTTTCAAAAGGGACACATGGTTTTTGGGAGCCCAACTTGAGGTGCCTTATAGAGGACTAATTTTCAGAGGGTAAGGCTCAGCACTTTCTGAGAATCAGTCCTCTTTATGCTGTCTCACTCTGGGTATCCAAAAATGTATTGATTCAAAATGCTAATCACTTTTTAACATCTGTGTAAAGCTACTAAGTTCAGATGACTCTCTGTGGTAGGTGCAAGATAAAATAATTGGGTGTGACCCTTTGGTCAGAGGGAAGTCGGGGAAGAGATAGGGAAGTCCTGCAGGAAACCCTAGGAACAGCTTGGGGAGAAAGCTGAGGCTGATGTTGCTGTTCTGTTGTCATTGTTATGTCAGGTTTTGCCAGGTGGGGCTGTTACACATAATCTGCCAAGTTCTTTTTATTGGCGTGCGAGTAAGTGTTCAGTCTTGTGAAGACAGGCTCTTTGCTCTTAGTTTTCGATCTGTTTGATTTGGTTCCCTGGGGAGATGATGGTCCTTGGAGAGGGAACTGTGCAAGTAGCCTGAAGGTTTTCTCTCTGCTGTGGTCTCTGGTTAGAGCATTACAAGATATTCCCTGGGAACAGGGCATTGGTGTGGGTCTATGAATCCTGGAAGAAAGGATTACTGTGCATGCTGTTTGACCATCTCATTTCAGGACTGGCATACAACAAGTTATACTTTAAATATTCCCAGGCTCCATGATACTGATTTCTCCTGCACTGGAAGACTGACCTGCAAGGCCCAGACATCTGCTACCGTTCTGCAGAGAGGTGGCACAGCATTATCATCTGAGTTACCAATAAAGCCAGATGTCAGGAAGGGACTAGGAACCATTTGCAACATGTGCAGACTTTGGGCCTGGGTCTCTATTCTTTTACAGGCGTCATTCCCCTGAAGCCACAAGTTACACTGGTGTACAATTGTCTGTAACAGAGTGGTGAGTTAGGCCCAAACGGGCACGGTGGGAATGCAGCCTCTTCACAGGGTCACAAACTCCATTGGCAAAGTGTATAAAGCTACCAATCCTCTGTGCCCCTCAGTACCGGTGGTGGGTGGGCTAGGGAGTGGGAAGGGGGGGAGTGGGCGTGTATAACATTTCAAGTTACAAAGTCCTTTTTATCATGTATCTGTTTCTTAGAGCATTTAAATAACAACCTAATGCAGAACATAGAGCAGACAGGAATGGAGGCAGCTGGATGGGAAGGGATCAGGATGGGGGCTAGAGAGATGTATAGGATAGGATGAGGGATATTTTCCTTATATCTTTGCAGTGGGAGTTTTGTATTATTTGTAACAAAACTAAGAAGGAAGGTCACAGACCCAGGACTGTAACTACACTGGAGCAGATTCTGCTTGTGATTAGATCTGTGTAATTGCTCCACTGGAGTCACTGCAGATTTACACTGGTGTAAATGGTCTCGAGTCTCAGGATGAGCTGGTACCATCACAAAGCTCTTGAACTTAATTCCAGTATTGTGTAATGTTATTTGATCCCTTTGAATGCTCCTCAATTCAGTTACCCAATACATTAGCAGGAGTATGTGGTATGGCTAGATAGGCCTGGGCAGAACCCAAGGTTCAGAATTGGAACCAGTCTGTTCAGTTGATCCCTGTCCCTCTGATGGGCTGAACCAAAGCCATTGCTTTAGACACCCATAGCTTTAAAAGTCAGCAAGCTCCGTCTTCAGCTGTGCCAAGCTCATGCCCAGTGCACCTAAGGGGGTGGAGCCAAAGGCTGCTCTAAGCTGTCTTTCCACTTGCTCCAATCCTGGGGGCTAATGCAGACTCTGGTGCAAGATAGAGCAGCCTAAAGGCTGTTCTAGCTAGCAGTATCTTGAAATGGTCCCCAGTGGTTGTTAAAACTGAAAGGGCAGGCTAGAGTACTCCAGCCCTGGCCCTTTGCCACTCCTATCATGCCCCTAGTATGCTTAAATGCCCCAGGTTAACTTAAATAAGGTATTTTACCCACACTGCCATCTAGTGGCTGAGCAGTATAATACAGTTCAGCATTCCATTTCATCTCCCCCTTTAAGTTCTACATTCCTACCATTTACAATATTTACACTATCACACAGTCTCTGACGTTCAGTATGTTTCAGTCTGAATCATACCGGTTTTCTAATTACACGATCCAAATGCATAACAACTTGATCATCTGGCTGTTCATTAGTTGTGCAGTTTGGAATCCTTGGATCTTCTACTTCTTGTTCTGTCTCTGCTACTCGTAGAGTTTGCTTTGTTGACTGTTCTTTCTGAGGAACAAATTGTAGGTATTGATGGTTTCTGTTGAATTCTCCACTGTTGGTCTCTATCACATATGATCAGGGTGCTGCATTCTTTTTATTTATGACAGCTGGAGTTGACAATCCTTTTTCTACATCCAGTTTGACATGATCATGGTCACCAGGTTCTAGATCAGGCAGCTCTTTGAGTGTAGTCAGTTGTAAAAGAGTTCATAAGCTCTATTTGCTTAAAAAAAAAACAAAGCAAAACAACAACAACAACAAATGATTTGGCTACTTTATTCATTGTTGGCCACTTTGGAGACAGAGTCTTTTTCAAAGTTGGAACAGTAGTTCTGAGTTGTCTTCCCAGCAGGACTTGTGCTGGATTTTATCCAGTAGCTGCTATTGGTGTTGATCTGTAACTCAGAAGAGTGGGGCATAGATCTTCCTGCTGTAGGATTTTCTTGGCAATCAATACAGCTCTCTCAGCCTCTCCATTTGCTTGTGAGCAATGTGGGCTGCTAGTAATATGATCATCATCATATTTCATTTGGAAATACTTCAATTCTGCTGCAGCAAATTGTGGTCCATTGTCCATCATTAATTTTTCTGGAATACAGAAATAGCAAAAGTGCACTTCAGTTTCTGATAACACTGTGACATGCTATGTCTTTCAGGTACATTATTTTTCTATACCTGGAAAAATAGTCCATGGTGACCAGGTAATAATTGTGACGGGTTGGATCTCAGAAACCCCCTTGGGAGCTGTCACCCGATGTGCAAAGACTACCCCTGCTCCTGTTTTCCCTGCCAGCTCAGGACTCCAGCACCCTGTCTTGCTGAGCCAGACACTCCAGTCTGCTCCAACACAGACCCAGGGTCTGAATCACTTGTCCCAAAGCTGCAAGTTTACCTGAAAACAGCTCACAGAAGTGTGCTTGTCTAGAGCATTCAGATGCCCAACTCTCAATGGGGTCTAAACCCAAATAAATCCGTTTTACCCTGCATAAAGCTTATCCAGGGCAAACTCATAAATTGTTCGCCCTCTATAACACTGATAGAGAGATATGCACAGTTGTTTGCTCCCCAAGGTATTAATACATACTCTGAGTAAATTACTAAATAAAAAGTGATTTTATTAAATACAGACAGTAGGATTTAAGTAGTTCCAAGTAGTAACAGACAGAACAAAGTAAGTCACCAAGTAAAATAAAATAAAATGCGCATGTCTATGTCTAATCAAACTGAATACAGATAATCTCACCCTCAGAGATTCTTCAGTAAGTTTTTCTCAGACTGGACACCTTCCAGGCCTGGGCACAATTCTTTCCCCTGGTACAGCTCTTGTTCCAGCTCAGGTGATAGCTAGGGGATTCTTCATGATGGCTCCTCTCTCTCCTTTGTTCTGTTCCACCCCTTTATATATCTTTTGCATAAGGCGGGAACCCTTTGTCCCTCTGGGTTTCCACCCCACCCTCACTGAAAAAGCACCAGGTTAAAGATGGATTCCAGTTCAGGTGACATGATCACATGTCACTGCAAGACTTCATTGCCCACTTGCCAGCACACACATATATAGGAAGACTCACAGGTAAACACAGCCATCTGCGGATAATGGTCCTTGTTAATGGGAGTCATCAAGATTCCAAACCATCATTAATGGCCCACACTTTACATAATTACAATAGGCCCTCAGAGTTACATTTTATATTTCTAGTTTTAGATAAAAGAGTGGTACATTTATACAAATCAGATGATCACACTCAGTAGATTATAAGCTTTGTAATGATACCTTACAAGAGACCTTTTGCATGAAGCATATCCCAGTTACGTTATATTCACTTATTACCATATTTTTCTAAAACTATCCCAGTTACATTATATTCACTTATTATCATGTTTTTATAAAACCATATAGACTGCACAATGTCACAATAATGTCTTCTGATTTCGCATAAATCTGCAGCTAGTCTCTTCCAAGGTCTGTCTGGTAGAGGTGATGTTGTTAAAGGCTTTTTGTGATACGTTGATCTGTTCTGCAATGTCCACATGCAGATCATTTATTCTTTATGTCCTTGCTGATGCCCAGTCACCATTCTGACTGGTTGGCCTGCTAATGACATTTAGTTAATCCTTGATGTCCATCATGGATGAGGTTTAGGATTTCTCCTCTTATTTCATTTGGAATTACAATTGTCTTTACATTTTACATTCCAATTACAATTGGAATTTCCAGTTATCTTTAATCATGAGCCCATTTAACTTCCTTCATTGTCCACACACAGTAAAGTAGTCTCGTCCCTTTCTTAGGCCTGGTCCACACTAACCCCCCATTTCGAACTAAGGTACGCAAATTCAGCTACATTAATAACGTAACTGAATTCGAAGTACCTTAGTTCGAACTTACCGCGGGTCCAGACGTGGCAGGCAGTCTCCCCCGTCGATGCCGCGTACTCCTCTCGCCGAGCTGGAGTACCGGCGTCGACGGCGAGCACTTCCGGGATCAATCCCAGAAGATCGATTGCTTACCGCCGGACCCGGAGGTAAGTGTAGACCTACCCTTAGTGTCCTTTAGATACTTGGATACAGATACAGCTGCCCCAATGTTGAAGAGTGTCTGCTACTCACAGATTATTCCCAGGAACATATTTAGCAGTTGGGTTAAATCACATTAACCATAGCAATAGATGTTGGGTTCTCAGCAGTGCTTGATCCAGGTCTTTTTAGTTGGTGTATTCAAGTCTCTCATTGGTTTTATTTTCTTAGGGCTGGGACAGATTCCATCTTTGTTTGTTCTCGGTCCCAAAAACTCAATTTGGGGTAGGTGGAAAACACACTTTTCCCAGTTTAGCTTCAGTCTGGACTGAAAAATTATGATTAGGATTGTTGTGTTCTTCCATTGAAGTCCCATATATCACAATATCATCCGTGAAACTACAACTCCATTTGTGTTTGTTAACAGTGCTGCCATCTTTCTTTGGAAAACTTCAAGTGAACTGGTAATCCCAAAAGGTAATCTTTCAGAGAAAGATCTCCCAAAGGCTGTGATAAATGTAGTCAGTTGTCAACTCTCTTTGGCTAAAGGAACTTGCCAGAATCTGCTTGAGGCATCCAGCTTGGAGGATACCGTAGCTCATCCAGTGTTGGGAGGATATATTTTTCTCTCACAACTGCTTCATTAAGTCTTTGAAGATCAATACAGATTTGCATTTTCCCATTTTTTCCCCAGTGGTAACATTGGGGCACACCATGCTGTTGGCTCAGAGATTTTCTCGATTATGCCAATTCGCTCCATTCTCTTTAATTCAGTTTCTACTTGATGAAGTAATGGGACAGGATTTCTGAAAGGTGTATCACACTATATGATTCAGCATTGTTTTGTCAGGTTATTTGTACTGGATCTCCTTTCACAAGTCCAATATCACCAAATATTCCACTGAATTCTTCCACCTTTCTTTCTAGGTCCATCGTGGCCATCACATTATGTCTGAAAAGGCTGTGGATCTGTGATCCTTTGATCACACCCACTCTGAATGCACAGTTTTTGTGTTTGTAAGTTGTTTCTGTGGTGAACAAGTCCATGCAGTTCAGAATCTCTCCAGGGCTAGTCAAAGCTGGGTCTGGTAACTTCAGCTCTGAGAGGTTGTGATGGGGTGTGTACCTCACACAGGCCCTGAAGGGGTTATTATGGGCCTGAAGGACCAGTTAAGGTACCTGGCTGCACATGGAGGGAAAGCCAGGCTTAACTGAACAGGAGGCTGAACTGGGCTGAAGCAGGATATAAAGCCAGGAAGTTTCCAGCAGAAGAAGGCTGCAGGGAGAGAGTCTGCAATCACTGTCTGGGAGCAGAGAGAGGGAAAGTGAAAACCCAGGAGGGAGAATAAGTGCCGGGGTTCTAGCCCAAAAAGAAGCGTCAACCCCAGAGGAGTTGTGTGGAAAGGAAGCTTGAGAGGGCTGGATAGGAAGAAGCCCAGGGTAACAGCAGCAAGGGCCTGTGCATACCTTGGCTGCTTGTTATAGGGACCCTGGGCTGGAACCCAGTGTAGAGGGTGGGTCTGGGTTCCCCTGCCAGCCACTGGAAAGTGGCACAGGAGCATTGGAGATGCCAATGAGACAACTGTTCTGGAGAGATTTTGTTACCCTGGGAGTACTACAGGGACTTGCCTGGAGGGCTGAGTCACAAAGAGGGAGCACCCTGAGTCATGGAGAGAGAGGGGCCACAGTGCAAGGAAGGGAGCACCAGACCTTAGTGGAGCTAATCCCCAGATGTGGCCACAAGGAGGCGCCTAGTGGTAAGTGAACTCCTTCATAGAGAGGTTGAAGACGATTGTAAATCCCTTCTGAAATGACTGTGATGTCTGCTCCTGAGTCAGTTTTAAAGTCAATAGTCTTGCCATGAATATTCAGTTTCACGCTCCAGGCAGGCTCTGGGTCATCAAGTGATAGATCCCAGAAACAATGGCTCTTGATTGTCGGTAATATGAGTGAACTCCCTGACTGTTTTATGTGGCAAATAGCTGGAAAATGTCCATATTGCATGTATTTATTACACTGTGCGCCTCTGGCTGGACATGCATCATCTCTTGGGATATGACTTCCAGCCTACATGCACAATGTATAGAAAACGTCATATCCCAAGAGATGATGCATTTACCACACAAAACAGTCAGGGAGTTCACTCATATTACCGACAATGCACAGTGTCTCTCTTACCTGGGAGTTCTCTCTCCTTGCCTCAGGGGTTTTATATTAATGATGTTTTGCGCCCAGGTGTCTGTTTATAGCTTCTAAGCTAGCTTCAGGTTTTTCAAATTGCTTCTGACTTTTGTTCTGTTGTTTGACTAGTTCAGACTGCTTTGCTTTCTGTTCAGCTGTGACTATGGTAAAGTCTGTCTTCAGCTGTAGCTGCTGTGAAACATTTTTATCTGTTAACACAATAACCAGCCTGTCTCTGATATTTTCATATTTTGCATTCCCCCAAATCAGTTTTCAGCCTATTTACGCAGAGCTCTTATAAAACATTCAACATTTCCCCATGGTTCTTGGATTCGCTGGTGAAAACGTGCTCTTTCATAAACCACATTGCTCTGAGGAAGAAAGCATGCATCAAACATAGCCAGAACTCTTTCCTAGTGATTTTTGTGACTGCCTTCAGGAAAGTCAAAGGATTTAAAGATATGGTCTGCCTGCTTCCCCATAGCCTAAATTAAAGAAGATACCTGTATATCTCCAGTTTCCTTGTGGAGCTTGTTTCCAATGCATAATCTTCCATAATACTGCTTCCAGTCTGTCCATTGTGATGTTTTGTGAAAGCTGAAGTTCTCTGAGTCAGTGAAGAGTGGTGTGTTGATGAGATCCTGCAATCTTTGTTCCTTCTGTTTTCAACCTTTGTTGCTGTTTTCCTTCTGTTTTTGTTCTCTTCTGGCACTAGTTTATTTCTGACACCATGTCATTTTCCTGCACCAGATATGGACTGGATACAGAACTTAATTATACACAGCAGATGTGTTCATCATAAGATCATTTTATGCACAGCCAGGTATGGCTGAGGTTAGCTTAAATAAGGTATTTTAACCAGAGCACCACTTACTGGCTGCACAGTATAATACAGTTTAGCATTCCATTGCAGAAGCAGGAAGAGAATTTATAGGCTGTTCTGGGGTGGGGCTCTGCATCTCTCCTGTTGAAGCTGTTTCACTTTGTATAAAATACTTGACTTGTCATTGGGCCAGAGAGAGAAGACAGAGTCTATAGCCTTGTGATTAGGACACTCGCCTAGAAAGAGGGGCCCCTACGCCCTGCTCCACTGAATACACTGCTCTACAGCCAAAATGCTTCTGAAATAAATGTAGTCAAACGTTACTAATTCTGGGTCACTGAGAACGAAAATGATGCTTAAAATTGTTGATTGGCTCTAGTTTTCAAGATATGCTATTGGGTCAGTATATACGACCCTTGACTTGGGAATGGCGGAGGATAAGTGAGTTATAAAGGGAAGGGATCTCAATTTAAACCATAAATGACTAAAATACATCTTTGACTGGATCTATGAATAAATCTATGACTGGGTTTGGACAGTACTTGCTTTTTAGGCAAAACAATGAATGATGCAATCTGAAGCTGGTATTGCATCATAAATGATATGAATTGCATCATGTTATTCCTAGAAGTCATGGATGATGCAATCATAAGGAAGCTTACATCACTCTGCTGAACAAATTGCCCTATATCAGCTCTAGAAATCATACAGTGTCATGCTCTCCTATTTGTCAGTGTTTGATTTTGCAAAGGGACACATTTCTGTTTAGCCAAAGTGAGCGGAGATGCCTCATACTTGTGTGAACAGTGCAGATAACTTTTGCTATGTTTGTGGTGAAGTGACTTTTGCATCACAAAAGCACAGTATAACCACTATGGTTAAGAAAGCCTATCACCTTTATTTTGGCTGCAAAATTGGAGATCAGGACAAGAGGTGGGCCCCACACATATGCTGCAACACTTGTGCAACAAATCTTCGCCAGTGGTTGAACAGGAAAAGAAAATCTATGCCTTTTGCAGTGCCAATGATTTGGAGAGAGCCAACAGATCATACCAGCAATTGTTACTTCTGCATGGTGCCTCCAGTTGGGAAAGGTGTGTCAAAGAAGAAAAAGTGGACTGTGCATTATCCAAACATTCCATCAGCTATACGCCCAGTACCCCACGGAGAAGGAGTGCCGGTTCCTGATGCACCAGAATCATTCTCACTTGAGTCAGACGAGGAAGAAGAAGAGGATGAAACTTCTGGTCCTGAACCATCAGTGTCACAGGACCCACATTTTCTCCCATCCTCCTCCTCTGAACCACACCTCATAACACAAGGTGAACTGAATGACCTTGTCAGGGATTTGGAACTACCCAAGAGTAAGGCAGAGCTGTTGGGCTCCAGACTATAGCAGTGGAATCTCCTGGCAGGTGATGTTAGGGTTTCCATGTTCCGTGACCGTCAAAAGGATCTTGTCCCATTCTTCTTCATGGAAGGTGATCTTGTAGCCTGCAACAACATCGATGGTGTGATGGCAGCCCTCAACATCGTTCATGATCTAGATGAGTGGAGACTGTTCACTGATTCATCGAAGATGAGTCTTAAAGCTGTTTTACTGCATAATGGCAATGTTTTGCCATCAATTCCAGTTGGTCATGCAGTCCATATGAAGGAAACCTATGACAATATGAAACAACTTTTGAGGTGCATAAACTATGACCAACACCAGTGGCAGCTTTGTGGCGATTTGAAGGTTGTTGCTCTCTTGCTTGGTCTGCAGGCTGGATACACAAAGTACTGCTGTTTTCTCTGCGAATGGGATAGCCGTGCAAGAGATTCCCACTACATCAAGAAAGATTGGCCACTCCGACAGTCATTGGAGCCTGGGAGGAAAAGTGTTCAGCATCCACCACTTGTTGAATCAAGGAAGATTTTGTTACCACCCTTACACATCAAGCTGGGTCTGATGAAGAACTTTGTCAAGGCCATTGACAAAACACAAGCAGCTTTCAAGTACCTCCGTGGAAAATTTCCAAGGTTAAGTGAAGCTAAGATAAAGGAAGGTGTCTTTGTTGGTCCTCAGATTTGTGAACTTCTTCGAGATGAGGCATTTGACCATGCACCGCGTGGCAAGGAAAAGACGGCATGGAAAGCCTTCCAGTTAGTGGCAATAAATTTTCTTGGAAACAACAAGGCAGACAACTACAGGTTGTTGGTGGAAAACCTCCTCAAGGCATACAAAAGCCTTGGTTGCAACATGTCACTAAAGATACATTTTTTGCACTCTCATCTAGATTTTTTTCCACCAAAGTGCGGAGCAGTGAGAGACAAGCACGGCGAGCGATTTCACCAGGACATTGCAACAATGGAGAAACGCTATCAGGGCAAATGGAGCCCATCAATGCTTGCAGACTATTGCTGGACAGTGACAAGAGATGCTCCATTTAATGAATACAAGAGACAAGCCAAGAAGCACCGAGTAGACACTGAATAGGACTAAACTATGTACATAATAGTTTTTTGCCTTTTGTTTCATAATAAATTTTATTTATATAACCCTTTTGCTGATTTTTAAAATGTTACATAAACAAGACAGGTGAAATATTATCATGTAAAGCAACCATAAACACATGAAAAGACCTAGGTTTACAATTTATTATTAAAACTCTACTATCTACACAATATACATAGACATAAAATGTAAAAACTTAAATATCTTAGAAACAGTAGCCAATCAGTTGTTGTAATATTTGAATTCAGCACATCAAAATACATAATAAATAGCACATTTTATCTCTGAAGCAGACGTCTTCTCAAAAATTGTAGACCAGTGATATTTATTTATATAAAGTGCTAGCTTCAACAAGAGAGATTGAGAAGGCCTGCCAACAGAATAGCCTCTGTGCTAATTGCCAGGATGCTTACCTGGGAAAGGGGACACCTGAGCTCAAATTCCTGCTCTTGAGGAACATGGGTCTCCTGCATCCCAGGCGAGTGTCCTAACCACTGGGCTAGAAGTTATAAGGTGTGCAGCAGCTAAAAGTTATAAGTGTCGCTGCTGCTATTTTGTGAATCTAGTAATAATAATAATAAATTCTTGTACAGTGATTTTCATTAGTAGATCTCAAACTGCTTTACAAAGGAGTCCAACAACATACATTATAGCCCCCCTGCCCCTGAAAAAAATTTCTGACCAAAATTATTTGGTGAATTCATGTCAAATTCACAAATAGTTTGGGGTCAGCCAATACTAAACTTTTTTAGTGGATAATACATTCTGAGATGTCCTATTGCACAGAGAACTAGGAAGAAGAGGATCTGGACAAACTAGTTACACAGAAAGAATTAGAGAGTGCTGTTCACATGGCAAAACATCTGTATAGCACTGGTTCCAGGAAGACAGCCATGCACCAGACTGGGCTTCTGGCAGGCATGACACAGCTGCTATGTTTTAGCTAAGTTGTTTATGGACACTAAGCATGCTCAGAGCCCTGGTAAATAAAAAGTTTTACAAACTTGGTTAAAAGCTGCAGTGGAAACAAAACCTTTGGTTTTGGAACCCAGCTGCAAATCTCATGAGCAAATCATAGGAGAACAGACTTTCTCAAGATTTCAGCACTGCCTGGTTACAGGCAGGTCAGAAACCCCACAAGAACTGCCCTTTGGTGCTGCTGCTTAATCTCAAAACCACTGCAAGGGTAAGCATGGGGAAATGAAAACAAAATCTTAAATGCATCAGCACTCAGGATGTTAGCAAAAAGCTCTAGGTTTGGGATGGGTTCTGGATGGCGGTCCAGGGAAGTACCTCATTTATTATAACCAGAACTGGCTTCCTCAGTATCACCCAACCCAAAGCTTTCAAAGAAAGAACGCCAGATTTTTAAAAAATATATAAATGTAGGGTTGCTTTTATTTGCTTTCTCATTTTTAAACCCTGGGGGGGGGCATATTTTCATTTTTCCTTCACACCCAGGAAGGCTAGAAACTTAATTCCTCTTTATAGAATCATAAAAAAGTAGGGTGGGAAGAGACCTTGAGAGGTCATGTAGTCCAGCCCCATCTGCTGAGGCAGGACTAAGTAAACTTAGACCATCCCTCACACGTGTTTGTCCAACCTGTTCTTAAAAACCTCCAATGACAGGGATTCCACAGTCACCCTTGGTAACCTATTCCAAAGCTTACCTATCTTTATAGGCAGGAAGTTTCCCTGATATCTAACCTAGATCTCTCTTGCTGCAGATTAAGCCCATTACTTCTTGTCCTACCTTCAATGGATCTGGGTCATGCCTCTCCCCCGTCTCTAGCAGCACCCTTGCCCATGGTCACTCTGGCGTAGTGGCAGTCTCCTTCCTAGTAGATAGTAAGTCAGCCCTCTGGCTAAGTCACCTGTCTAGTATGATCCTCTGGAGTAACAGAGTCCAACAAAATATATAAGTCCAACATCTGCAAACGAAAAGAGGCTTCATCCCATATCCAGCCCCCTGTGGGCTGTGTACCCTTGCCTCAGGGCTTAAAATGTCTCTGTCACCCCTCTCATCTTATCTCCAGGGTATGAAGGGGTTTGTGCCCCTTTCATGGGAACATGGTTGTTGAGGGAGATCAGGCCCTCTCTCTCCAACCCAGGACCCTGCACAAGGCAGCGATAGCAACTACCCAGCAGTGCTCTGGGTCTGCCTCCCTGGGCCACTTCCTACCACTGACCATGCAGTCCAGGGCATGGTCAGAAAGCCTCGCAAATGATCCATCAGATGACGGAGTGAAGAGTTCTTTAGGGCTATGGAAAAGCTGGTCCCTCCTGTAGAGCTTGGGGTAGCTGTTGCTTGCATTTCTTTCCTTGCAGACCTGAGGCCTTTGCTCAGGAGCTCCCAGGGCAGGTCTGTCCTAGCCTGTCTGCTGTCTTCTGAGCCATCTGGATCTCTTTTATATTCCTCCCCCATCTGGAGCAGTCTCTGCAGGTGCTGGGGTGGGTGAGGGGCAGCAGGGCCCAGCACTGCTCCTTAACCCCTTCTAGCTCAGTGTAGGGTTTATATACCCCATCACACTAACCTAAATCTCCTTAGCTGCGGCTGAAGAAGATTACTTCTTGTCCTATCTTCAGTGGACATGGAGAACAATTAATTACTATTGTCTTTATAAAAGCCCTTCTACAATGAAAGCTGAGATTGCTGCAGGAAACTGGGGCTTTCAGAAGAACACCAAATATTGAGAGACTCAGTAAAATTGCATGAGATGGCAATACCGAATACAAATCATTAGCATAACCAAAGAGAGTTAGATTCCATTTGAGTCAGTGTCTCCAAACCCAGAAGATGGTTCATTTCTTAAACCATTTGAACAGCTTGACTGTCTATGAAAAGCTTTGCCTCAGAGAATTCCATCTGAATTCCTTGTTTCTCTGCTAAGCACTTTGTCCTTTGTACTAAGGAAATATCTCTTGGAGACACATTCAGTGGGCCTACTCCTGTTCACACTAAAGCAAAAGGGAATTTGGCCACTGACTTCAGTCGGGCCCAGTAAAAGGCAAATATGGGAATGCAATTGCTTATGCAATCCACCTCCACTTGCATACCAAATCCTGCAGCTTAGTGAACCTAACCCAGGGGTCGGCAACCTTTCAGAAGTGGTGTGCCGAGTCTTCGTTTATTCACTCTAATTTAAGGTTTCACGTCCCAGTAATACATTTTAACGTTTTTAGAAGGTCTCTTTCTATAAGTCTATAATATATAACTAAACTATTGTTGTATGTAAAGTAAATAAGGTTTTTAAAATGTTTAAGAAGCTTCATTTAAAATTAAATTAAAATGCAGAGCCCCCGGACCAGTGGCCAGGACCCGGGCAGTGTGAATGCCACTGAAAATCAGCTTGTGTGCCGCCTTCAGCACGCGTGCCATAGGTTGCCTACCCCTGACCTAACCCTTTGAATAGAAACATTAGAATTTTTGCTAGTTAAATGTAACGTTATCAAGTAGCGTGTCAACTTTCTCATATTTTCTGCCATCTTAAAACTGGCATGTGCCTGATCCTACTACTCTTATGAAATCAAAATTCCTACTGCCATCACGGGGAGTTTTGCCAGGTGAGCACTGCAGGATTAGGCCCAAAAGGAATATTCTTTGTCAAAGTGTTTTATTGCGGCATGCAAGTCTCAAGAGAATTTGTGCAACAGAGGTGAACAAGTCATTCAACTTTGCCCATTTGCCTCCTGCCCCTTTAGGTATGGCTAACTCTGCTACCCCAATTGCTACTTTCTAGTCATTAGTTGTATGAGATATTTATCTGGAAACATAAAGCTATCGTACATGTTACAGTAGGAGAGGGTTAATATCCTTCTGAGTGCAAAATGCCCTCATGGGAATGGAATGTGTACTGTTTGTAAGTGGTTGTGCCCCAGAATCCTCTGAGAAACTCCTAACTACTGAATGTTAACGATTGGTATTATTAAAGAACAATTGATGGCCTGTAACCAAACAACAGAAACTAATTACTGGAAAACTTTTATTGTCCTTTAATTACTGGGCCTCTTTGTCAATTAGCAAAAGGGAGAGAGAGAGAGAGAGAGAGAGAGACTCATTTTATAGCAACAATAAATTTTCTAGAACTACAGTCATCAGCAGCTGAAGAAGTGAGTCTATTAATGCACAATATTAAGGCACAATGTTCACTCCAGCTACTAAGTGAAAGTGTTTTTCATTTTAAAGAGTAAGAAGTTCTGTGAACGTCGATTGTAGTTTTCCTCATAAATTGCACTGCTGCTGCACACGATGGCTTTAACTGTCAAAGTAATTTTAATCCTTGACCAATAGATTCTGTCTTTGAGATTCTACTGTTAAGTTGGCATCATGCCCACTGTAACATTTGAGCAGCACAAAGTGGCTAGAACAGGAGGAGAGAAACTGTTCCAGAGGCGTTAATGGGCAGGTAGACATTGCTGTAGCAAGGGTCTTTGATCACGGAAAAAGTAGCTCACTCGTCATCATTAGAAAATGCTCTGCTGAAGGAACCTGACTCCAGAGTCACCTTAGACACAATACAGCTATTAAGGCAATTCCTCTGTGTACTGGCAACTAGGTACGTTAATCTGTTCTGGCTGGGAAGGTCCACAAACTGATCCCTAAACTTGATGACATCTAATACTAGAGCGGGCTAAACAATATTTACAAATCACTTGTTCATCTATTTTTTCCCTGTCAATTGTCCCATAAATGGTGTGTGGAGACATTTTTCCCCACTATTCAACTAGCATTGAAGATGGTCAAGCAATAGTCAGCCAATAAATTAGCCAGGAATTTTTTTTATGTCATTCAGCAAATAATTTATTCATAAATAGTATTTTCTTCTATTTGGGCAGCTCTGGTTAGTGCTTGCAGTCCTGAGGAGGGTGCAGTAAGGGTTAATGAATCAGAGGGTCAATTCATGCCTTTGTAACACCACTGACTTTGACGGAATAAACCAGGGAATAATTTGATGCTCTGTTGGTAAAGCACTTCAGAGAAATAAAGGGCTACATAAGCCATTATTTATTAATATATTAATTATTAAATATTATTTATATTATATATCTATATATCTATATATATTAGTAGTAGTCGTATTTAAAATCACTGGAAGGGAGTTACTAATGGACTCAACTGCTGATGTTATTAGCATCAGAATAATTATTAATTGATTTCACACCTTCTGGTCTCAGCTAGATGCTCTGGTAGCTAAACTTTGAAAGCATAAGGGGGCACCAGACATAAGCTGATTTTGTCAGGGATGGGACACCCCTTATTGAGGAAAAATGACCGCTCATAAAGCACCCTGAGCGTAGCAATGTTGGACGGATCTCCTTACTGGAGCATGGAGAAAACGATGCCATGGAAGAGAATGATTCTGCAAATACACATGCTTACTCAGCTCTAAACATGGAATTATTTCCGTGGCCCACACAAGGAGGATAAGCTTCAGAGGAATTATTCATAGGAATAAAGTTAAGAGTTTATAGGAGCAGCCCCCAAGACAGTAAAAGAGCAGGGAGGGAGGTATCATTTAGATTTGTAACAGATGTTGGATACTGTGATGGGGTGTTCAGCCTACACCAGTCCTGAAGGGGTTAAGGTAGGGTGGATGGGCCAATTAACAGCATAGGCTGCACCTGGAGGGGAGCCAGGGATCAATAATGCTTAATTAAGGATGACGCTCACCTGGGCAGGAACATGCAGGGCTTCTAAAAAACTAGGAAGCTGAGAACGTAAGGGGGCAACAGTCTGCAGTCACTCCCTGACAGGAGGGACGTGTGTTGAGGGTTACAGGTCTGGCAAGAAGCCAAAGGGGAAAGTAGCCACAGGGAATGGAGCAAGCTTGGATCGGTGGTAAACCCAGACGTGTCAGAAGAGAGAAGGAGGAAGTAGGTCAGAGCCCAGGGAAGTAGCAACCAGGTCTTGGAGTAATTAGACCATAGCTGGGGAGCATAGGGTCCCTGGGCTGGAACCCAGAGTAGAGGGCAGGTTCCCCTGGACAATTGGCAGAGCCTTGGCTCTGAATGGAGAACTGCCTGGAACAGCAGAGGGACAGTTTGTCCAGAGAGATGTTGACAGACCCTGGAAGGGGAGAACTAAAGTAGCCTAGCTGGAGGGCCGAGTCTCATGGAAGAAGACTGCCCTGAGTCCTGGAGGGTGAGATTGAGACAACGGGCTGAGCGACTGCAGGAAGGGGCGAGTTTCTCCCCAGATGAGCCACAAGGAGGCCTGCCAGCAGTGAGTAGAGAACCCTGTTATAGATCCACTGGATTGTCCTCTATGGGGTTGGCCAACCCAATGCCCTGCCTTTGTCAGGTTGTCTTCTGCATGTTCAACATACTCCAATTACTTGAATTTGTGGTTGCATTCGGATAAGCAAGTAGCAAGTGGCTTATAGTTTTGTCACAGCCTGTCTTACTTTAGGCTACTTGAATAGAACATGTTTTGAGCTACTTGGAGAATCCAGACCAGCTCCTGCAAGTGGCCTAAACAGAGACAGTAACCTACAGTGTTTTGACACTTCATCACATATGTGATGATGCAGAGGAATAGTTAATCCCATAAAGAGCAAGCCAAGCTAAAGGGGATTTCTGGAGTGTACCCTTGGGGCATTTTTATACAGAGGTTGGGGTGATTTAGCATCACTCCCAAATTTCCTTCTCTGTCTTCTTCTCTTCAAGAGGATTTGAGGCAAGATTAGTTGAAAAGGCTGTGCGGAGAACTCTGCACAATGATGTACGGTATGCACAGTATCTAACAGGTGGTAGGAGAGCGAGGCTCATCCTGAACAATCCACACTTCAGACCTGAGCTATGTCAGAATGAATTATGAAGTTTAAAGGCCTGACAGCAGGATTTCTTGTCAAAGGGCCTATGTGCTGCATACGTATGAACACGGATAGGATGTGGGTTTATGTAACACCTGGCTGGGAAACCTCAATGGGTGCAAGGACTCAGATACAATCATTAAACTTAAATCACCTTCAAATTTTGGTTGCTTGTTTCTTCTTTCCCTGTTTTGTTCATTTCTTCACTTTCTCTCTTGTCTCACACTTTCATTCTCTGCATCCTTCAACATTTTCTTTCTTTTCCATCTAGTATTTTTTCCTTTTTTATTTATTCTCTCCCCCCCGCCCCGCCCTTTCCTCTCCATGGGTCTCATCTTTTCTCTTTTTCTGAAAAAATAAATTAAAACTGTCCCCACTTGTCTTAACTGTGTCTCCTGGTATAAATACATAGACAAATTTGACATATTCTGTCTCTGAGTGCTTGGCTACACATAAAAGTTGTACCCTATACTTAGTGGTACAACCCCCATAGTGTGGACAAGATTATAGTATAAAAGTGCTTATACAGGCACAGCTTATTCCTGTATAGGGAGGGGAGCAAGCTATACTAATATAAGGTGCCTTTATACTGGTATTATTGTGTCCAAACTAGGGCTTTTAATAGTATAACTATTTCAGTAAAACAGTCACACTCCTATTGACATTGTTATATTGGCACAACTGTCAAGTTTGGACCAGGCCTACCAGTGGCCCAATGTACCTGCTCAGTTGTCCAATTTCTATGTAACCTGCTGATGAAATGTCTTCCTGACCCCTACCTGAGCATCTGATTCTGCCCTGAAGCATGAAGATTCACAGTCTTTGTAACTTGTATTTAAATTTTACCTCGTGTGAACTCATTTGGGATCTGGCCTGGTCTACACTACAAAACCTCACCAGCATAGCTATGTCAGCTAGGACTGGGGAAAAAATCATTCCTGCTACCTGACATAGCTATGCTGACAAACCTTTGTAGCGTAGATGCAACTATACTGACAGAACACTGCTTTTGTTGGCATAGCTAATGTTCAGGAAGGTGATGTAGCTATGCCAGCATAGCTAGACTCGCCAAGGAGCTGTAGTATAGACAAGCCCTCTAATTTAGCAAACAAAGCATGTAAGCATGCACTGTCCTTTCAGCAGAGCACTTATGGATATGCCTAACTTCAATCATGTGCTTAAGCATGGGAAGTCAATGGTGGGACTTAAATGTTTGCTGAATTGGGGACTCTATTCTTATTTGTAGACAAGCTTGATTCTCCATTGTACTGGAGGTTGGGCACAATGGAGAAAATAGGTTATCAGGGAGCTGGTCACAGCTCCCTGATTCTCAGCCCCCTGTCCCTAGTTAAAGCTGTGAGGGGCTGTTCTTTGACTTAGGGACATACACCCATGGAAAATCAGGCATAGTGCAGTCTTGCTGTGTCATGGTCCTTGATGTTCTCCCTCCTCCTCCTGGCAGCGGGGTGGTTCCTGCATTCCCATGGCCACCTCTAGATGCTTTGGGTTCACTTTGTGCCTCTTTAGGTTGCCATTTTCATTACAACAGTATAATAACTCCTTCCTCTTATCATCAGCAGATCTCAATGCACAGAACAGAGCAGTTAAGTATCTTTATCCACATTTTATGGGCGGGAAACTGATGCACAAGGAGGGGAAGTAACTTGCCTAAGGTCACCCAGCAGGCCAGTGGCAGAGCTGGGAATTACACCCACATCTGCTGAACCCCTGTCCACTGCCCTTATTGTTGCAAGCAGTGTTGGGTTTACAATGGCGCCAGTGGTGCCACGGAGCCAGGCCCATGCTCAGAAGGGGCCCCGGCCTGCTCTGCTTGCACTGTGCCCTGAGACCCTGCCAGCCCCCTGGCTACCCCGCCCACCCCTTGCTCCTCTCGGCCTGCCCACAGGCCGGCTGAGGGCTCCTCTCCACCCTCTGGCCCCACCCGCCAGCTTCTCTCTGCCTCCTAGCCGGACCCCAGTGCACCTCTGGCTCTAGGCAGTCTCTGATTCCCACTACAGGTGGGGCCCTGCCTGTCTCCCCAGAGCGGAGCTGCCTGGGACTGATGCAGAAGCCTGGCCAGTCTCGACCAGTTTGGAGGGGACAATGTGGGGGGCTTGGCTGGGCCCCTCCAGGCAAGTGGGTCCTGAGGGAGTCCGAGCGGGGCAGACCCAGGTCTGGCTGATCTCACCACTCCTGAGGGGTGTGACATTACTGACATGAACTGTGACCATATAGATCATTGTTGCAACCAAGGTCCTATAGTGGCACCAAATCTTGTACAAAGATCAAGTAAGGTGTCTATGAAAAGGTTTTGATTTGCTGGTTATGATTATGCAATCTGTATGCATGTATCATTTTTGTATTTAAAGTTATAAGTATTGGCTCTATACTGTCTGTATTTCAAACTCGTGCTACGCTTCTGGATGACACCCCAGACAGTTTGGCATCAGCACTGCCCAGCTTGCTTGATGGCCCATTAAGGACCATCAGCTATACTACACAACCCCTGCTACACAACCCCCAGCTTCGTGTGCAGGTGGCGGAGTCCCCCATGGTGCGCCAGAGGTTTGTCCTGGCAGAAGTCACCAAAGTCGGAGACCTCCTGGACTACGACCGGGGAGACTGGCTGGATCCCCTGACGCTCGCTCAGCGCATGGGGCTCTCCAGACCTCGTACTGCCCGGCATGTACTTCAGGAGGTGAGGGCCGCTTTGCCGCCCGCTGCTTGGGACTATCTCAACCGGGTCCTGCGAGAGGGCACGCCCCGCCCACCCTCCACTCCGAGCCCTCCAGACTTTTTCATTGGGCCCCCACCCCGTGGACCCAAGCAGCCCCCATCCCGTCCATTTGCCATGAGCCGGCTGCACGATCTGCAGCCTTTTCTGTTCCGGACCGCGCCAAGGAAACATCTATAAAAGCTATACAATTGACCCATTGAGAGAAGGCAGATACACCTTATGACTCAGCAAGGCATGCAGGGACATGCCTATGGAGAGAACTCTAAGGCCTTGGCTACACTTGGCAATTCACAGCGCTGCCACGGCAGAGCTGTGAAGTGCGAGTGTAGTCGCGCCGCCAGCGCTGCGAGAGCTCTCTCTCTCTCTCTCTCACAGCGCTGTAAGTACTCCACCTCTCCGAGGGGAATAGCTTGCAGCGCTGCGAGCGAGCGTGCAGCGCTGCAGGCGCTGATTACACTGGCGCTTTACAGCGCTGCACTTGCTGCGCTTCGGGGGGGGGGGGCGTTTTCACACCCCTGAGCGCAGCAAGTTGCAGTGTTGTACAGCGCCAGTGTAGCCAAGGCCTTAGGCTTTCAAGACATGTGCCGGGCAGCTTGTGTTTGAAACAAAGGAAGCACAGGCCACATGGCAAGAGACTATAAAAGGCAGCTGCATCTTCTCCATTTTGTCTTCAATCCTTGCTGCTTGTCTTTGCTACATTGAAGCTCTGAACAAAGGACTGAATGACCCATCCAAGCTGTGAATGTACTCCAGAGACTTGATCTGAGCCTGCAGTTTATTCCATCACTGCTACAAGCCTGAACCAAGAACTTTGCCACTGCTGTGTGTAATTGATTACTTTGACCAGTTCTAACTCTCATCTATATTTCTTTCTTTTTATGAATAAACCTTTAGATTTTAGATTCTAAAGGGTTGTCAACAGCGTGATTTATGGGTAAGATCTGACTTGTATATTGACCTGGGTCTGCGGCTTGGTCCTTCGGGATGGGAGAACCTTTTTTCTTTTACTGGGGTATAGGTTTTCATAACCATTCATCCCCATAAGGAGTGGTGCTGGTGGTGATACTGGGATACTGGAGTGTCTGAGGCAATTGTTTATATGACTTCTGGTTAGCCAGTGAGGTAAAACTGAAGTACTCTCTGTTTGGCTGGTTTGGCGTGCCTTAGTAATAAAGGAACCCCAGCCTTGGGCTGTGACGGCGCTGCTCCAAGCAATTTGTTCTGAATTGATACTCTCAGTAGTGTCCCACCACAGGCCGCTTCGTTACAAGGGGTGGAGTGATTCCCCGCCCTGGGACCAGCCCTGGCTGCACTGCCAGTTCAGCCCGGCAGACACAGTCGCCTCCCAGCAGGGCCGGTGAGTGGGGCCGGGAGGCAAGGTATAGGGGAGTGGGGATCTGGAGGGCCTGGGGTGGTGGTGCTGGGCTGTGAGGGGGTGGGGAAGTTCTCTGTGTGTTGGGGCACTAGAGAGTGGGGGTTGGAAGGGTCTGGGGGGGGCACTAGGCATAGCGGGGCTGGCCGGGGGGGCTGGGGGGGGCTCTGGCCATAGGGAATCGGGGGGTGTTCTGGTGTTGGGCGGGGGGCTGTGTGGCATGGCATGGGCCTACCCCGAGGGGAAGGGGCATGCTGGCAGCACAGAGCCGGGTTGGCCACTGTGCGTCTGGCAACTGCCAGTTTATAAATAGTGCCCTTGCACTGGGCTGGGTGGAGCAGGTCCGCCCCGGCCATGCAATGCCCCAATGCTCCTGGCTGGCCTCTCGCTCTGGGGACCGACCCCCCTGTGCCATGCTCCATTGCCCCCATGGGGGCCCCACAAATATGTTTGGCACTGGGCCCACAAAAGATTAATCCAGCCCTGGTTGCAAGGAGACTGGCACACTGGCCAGTGTATTCAAGGTCTCCTACACCTCTCTGACATGGCAACAATTTCTTGCATTCTTGCAAGACTCTGTTCCAAACTCAGAGCTCCTTCAAGACTGCACTCCCTTAGCAGTGTGGTGGTGGGTGAAGGAAGGCTGGGCTCACATTTATATCATGGGTATAGCTAGCTCTGGGTTCTAGTCACACTTCTGCCACAGACTTCCGATGTGACAGTAAGTCACTCCATTTCTCTGTGCCCCAGTTTCATCTTGTGAAAATCAGGCCTAATGATGATATAGGCCTCGCCCATCTCACAGGGCTGCTGAGCAGCTCATTAAATCAATTAGTAACGTGCTTTGAGATCCCCAGATAGCAGTGCTGTGGCAATACCGAGTGTATTAGCTCCAGTTGAGATGAAGGCTCCATTGTGCCAGCTGCTGTACATACACAAACCTGTAACCCTTAGATCTGGTCAAAATTTTTCCATCTTTTTTTCAATGAAATATGGGGTTTTGACTTAATTAACATTTTCACAGGGTGTCTGCTTTCCTTGAAAATTTTTGATTTTTTTCAACAGCAAACCAAAAACCACAAGCCCCCAAAATTAGCCCAAACCCCAAAACTTTTTAGTTGTCAAAAACCCCAGTTTTTTATTTTTATTTTTTTTTGACAAAAAGTCTACATTTTCCATGGGGGAAAAAACCCTATTTTCCAATAATCCCTATTAAATTAACAATGAAGCAGAGCTCTCAACTTGAGGATCTTTCTGCAGAATCTACTGTTTTTTGAAGAATTTTTCTGTTTTGACCATCACCACCCAGTTGTTCTCTGTGCAGAGTCTAGTGAATGTATATACAGCACGGGCTACATCTGCCTAATTTCCACAGTGCTGCAATGAACGCTTGCACTCCATCTAAAGAGCAGTAGCAAAGGTGACAGTTCCACCCTCCCTTTCGCACATTCACCACAATGAGGTGTTAACATCACAACTTAGTCCAACCGCTGTTAACGCAGTCAAATATATTAAAGGGTGGTAATTTCCGCCCACAAAATGCATCTGTATTTTAGCCGGAGTGCAGTGCAAATCTGAGTACTTAATCCTCAAAATGCCAGGTAGAGGTATATATCAGGGAGTTTGAGGAGTAAAGTAGGCACATCCGATCATGCAACTCATTTTGCTGGTGCAAAAATGTGGATTCAATTTTCAACTGACAACAAAGAGACCTGCTTCAGCCCTTCTGAAAATGCCCCCCTCCCCGAAGTGTTCCTAACTCTCAGGAGTTGATTGAGAGTCTCCCCATATTTGACACAGCTTAACACTCCACATCCTACAGCCACGTGGTTAGATGAGAATCTCCACTTTCATTTTTTGGTAAGGACTTGTCTACGCTGGGACTTTACAGCGCTGCAACATTCTCGCTCAGGGGTGTGAAAAAACACCCCCCTGAGCACTGCAAGTTTCAGCGCTGTAAAGTGCCAGTGTAGACAGTGCACCTGGGAGGTATTCCCCTCGTGGAGGTGGTTTACTCTCTCTCCCAGAGCTATGCCGGGACTACACAAGCCACATTAAAGTGCGGCTGTGGCTAGCTTTAACATTGCTAGTGAAGACGTGCCCTAAGTAATTTTCTAGCCTTTGTGGTTTTTGGAGAGAAGCTTGAAAATTGTGACCTGAGCACCCTCTATAGGCTCAAAGAACACAAGGCCAATCCCCTCTCCCCAACCCCAAATTTGTTATTTTTGAAAATCTCATGGTTGTTTGGAGCCTGAATCATCATTTTTGAACATTTGGAGTTGGCAATACTGTAATAAATTACAGGTGATAGCTTGCGTCTCTGTGGCACCTCTCATCTCCATAGATTCCAGGCTGCTTCACAAGCAATACCCAGAAATCCCTTCACTCATCACCACAATCCATCGGTTTTGTCCACATGAAACGACAAGGTTGGTAGAACATAATTAGCCCGTATGGAATTTGGCCAGGATGCCAGAGCTACTTTCTGCCCTTGGGAAATGAGCCCAAGTGATCAGGACCATGCTTCTATGTCTGATTCAAAAGATGGATAATGGAGCACACTATGTATCAGAGACAGACACTCAACTGGGCCTCAGAGACTTTTTCAGATTATGGTTTTAGTGCCCACCATCCCTCTTTTTCCCCCTCATATCAGCTCCTTGCTTGAGTCTTCAAAGTAGAAAGTCACTGTCATTCTCATTGGCTGGTTTGTGTGTGCAAATCAGGGGGTGCATGGATGAATGGGTAAGTATGATAATTTATGCATGCAATTGTGGTAACTGCACACACAAACTACAAATGCAGTGATGCATGCATTTTTGCTGGCCTAATTTGTATAAAAACCTGACCCTTCATACCTAATTGGGCCGTAAGTTAGTCAGTTTCATGGAATTCCACAAACCTAAACAACTCTCCTGTCTTTCCAGAAATGTGGAAAATTCTTTATTTCACGATAAAAAATGTGTCAAACAGAAGCCACCTTGCCCACCTGCAGTATTAGCGCTTGATGTCAGTAACAGAAAACCCATTTTAGAGATAAGGACTTGCTATCAGAGCCAGGGCAAACTGGGGCTGAGAATCTCTGCAGATCCTCACCCTCCCTTTGCCACAAGGTTGGAAAACCCCTGTTTTGCTGAGCCCAGATGCTTAGCTCCACATCAGAGTTTGGCCTCAATTCTCTTTATAGAAGCAAATCTGCCTAACGTAGGCAACAAGGAGCAATACCCAGTGCGGGAGCTTGCCCTCCTACATTGGAGACCCCATCCCTGGGATCCATACAGCTTCAATGAAATGATACCGACTTGGCCATTGGGGTGGCTCATCCCTTTGTCAGAGCTGGCATACTCCCACCTCTTATGAAGGTTAGAGTAGCTATTAGAGCAGGAATCTCATGCATTTTTCCAAACTACAATAGACCTGCTGTGTTTAATTATGATGCTGTATCTGCTTTCACATCCTGGGTATTTTTAGACCTGTCCATTTATAATCTGGGATTTAGTGCACAGGATCTAATGGATTGTTCTCTCTTTTGCTCTCTTTGGCTCTCATGCCCCCTCAGCGAAAGCAATATGCACAAAACAGACATAAAAGCATTTTTTTTTTGGAAGGAGCTGTGAATCTTTTAGTGCAGGTGAAAAGGAGAGATGGTTTCACAGAGTTTAAAGCCAAAAGAGACCATTATCATCTAGTCTGACCGCCTGTATAACACAGGCCAGTACATTTCACCATCAGTCTTGTACTGAGCCTAAGAACGTGCATCTCTTCCAGAAAGGCATCCAGTCCTGACTGGAAAACTCCAAGTGATGGAGAATCCAGCACTGCCGCTGGTCATTTGTTCCACTGGTTAATCCCCTCTCTGTGTGTGCTGGCCGGGAATGGGGAAGGTGAGAACCTGCCTCCCCCATCACACTATCCTGCCAATGCACAACAGTGGTCTGTGCACAAGGCTAATGAAACCCAGGGTATGCCTACACTGCAACTGGGAGCCAGTGCCCCAGCTGGTGTAGACAAACAATGGCAGTGTGGCTATTGTGGCTCTGGCAGACAAGTGGGCTAGCCGCCTGAGCTCAGACCCAAGGGGTTGGGTGGGCTCGAGAGCCCACACTGCTATGTTTAGTGCACTAGCTGAGCGAGTCCAGCGGGAGGCTGGCTCCCAGCTGCAGTGTAGACATAGCCATAGAGGTACAAGGGCCCTGCATGGCATGGTGGTACCTCTTTATGCTCCCCTTGGCTGCTCAGGAGATGGAACAAGGAAACTTGTCACTACTCCGTCACCATTTCCAATCCAGCCCACGCTGGCAGTGGCCAAAAGTGGTTACCACCTGATGGCTGACTGGGAGGGTCGGTGGGTCTCAGTCCAGTTGTCTAGTTCAGGGGTTCTTTCTAGCCTTTGTGGTTTCTTTTTCTTTCTGAGCCCCCCCCCCCCAACATGCTATTAAAACTCCACGGCTCCCCGTGCCACAACTGTTTTTCTGCATATAAAAGTCAGGGCCAGCATTAAGGGGTAGCAAGCAAGGCAATAACCTGGGGTCCCATGCCACGGGGGCATCGCAAAGCTAAGTTGCTCAGGCTTTGACTTCAGCCATGGGTGGTGGAGCTCGGGGCCCTGGGCTGCAGCCCTGCACAGTGGGGCTTTGGCTTTCTGCCCTGGGCCCTAGCGAGTCTAACACCAGCCATGCTTGGCAGAACCCCTGAAACCTATCTGTGGCCCCCCAGGGGGCCCTGGACCCCTGGTTGAGAAGCACTAGTTCAGAACACAAAGGTGACGAACACCACTGGCACCGTCCTTGAGAACAATCTCAGCAGAGAGGCCAAGGACTGAATGGGCCATGGAGACTGGACTGGCCTCTCATGCATAGAGAGAGATGCTCCAGGGCAGAAAAGAGGGATCATCGGGGTCTTGCACTACTGATGCCTTTCCACCTGTTCTGTGGATAAGCAGAGGGCTTCAATCACCAGTGCGGAATTCATCAGGGAACATTCAGAGAAAGAAAAGGTTGTTGCCTTACCAGGCCTGAGTCACTGGGCTTTGGTTTGGATGGGGATGTGTTCGCGAGGCATTGTGTTATGATGGGGGTAAAATTTTCAAAGTTGTCTAAGTGATTTAGGAACGCAAGCCCCACTGACTTTCAATGAGACTGAGGCTCTTCAGTCCCTTTTGCAAATGAGACTTAGGCATGTTTGAAATTCATTTCCTTAAGTCTCATTTTCAAGAGGGATTTAGGGCTGAGTTTCCGAAGGCATTTAGACTCCTACAGGTGCAGATAGGTGCCTAGTGGGATTAACAAAGTGCCTAAATGAGTTAGGTGCCTACTCCTATTGACATTTAATAGGCATTAGGTGCCTAATCAGCTTAGATGTTTTTGAAAATCCCAGTAGGTGCCTGTGTGTATCTTTAGATGCCTAAATACCTTTGTCAATCTGGCCCTTAGGCATGTAGGAGCTTGAATCTCATTTAAAGCTGGTAGGATATGGGCTCCTAAATCACTTAGGTGCATGTAGAAATTGTACCTGATGACAATTCTTCCCTTTGCATTCTATAGCGTACAATGTGTGTGAAATGGAGTCTCAGCAGCTTGGCTAGGGCAGGACTTTAGCCCAGTGTCCTACCTCCTGTCCTGCTCAGAGGCCTGGTGCTGCTAAGCAACCTCCGTGCCCACTGACCTAGCTGAGGGCATTCAGTACCTCCCAGGAGCTGCTCATCACCCAGTAGGAACTGCTCATGATACATTTATTGTGAGCCACTGTAACGTGGGAGTGTTACACCAGGGCAGACTAAACATCCACAGGATACTCACTCGGCAGAGGCTGAAGACCCTAATGTGTTACATTTCATAACTGCCTCCAGTGGGGTGTAGGTCTGGATTCCAAGCACCTTACCCTTGTTTCACTTTTACCAGTGTGACTGGACTGACACCAATGGTCTTACCCCTGGCTTACATCCGTGTAAGCATCTGTCTTAAATGTCCCTCATTTCAGGGGACATCACTCATTTTAGGCTCAAAGTTATTTACATTCCACACAGATTTGGAGTTGCCCTTTCTGAGTGTGCATTATGGTACAGTCTTTAATTACAAGATCACATGCTATTTTTCCGAGTTCAGGATCCTGACACAAGGAAGAAAGGAGAGCAGCAGAATACGGACCCTGGACTTCAGAAAAGCAGACTTTGACTCCCTCAGGGAACAGATGGGCAGGATCCCCTGGGAGAATAACATGAAGGGCAAAGAGGTCCAGGAGAGCTGGCTGTATTTTAAAGAATCCTTATTGTGGTTGCAGGAACAAACCATTCCAATATGTACAAAGAATAGTAAATATGGCAGGCGACCAGCTTGGCTAAACAGTGAAATCCTTGCTGATCTTAAACGCAAATAAGAAGCTTACAAGAAGTGGAAGATTGGACAAATGACCAGGGAGGAGTATAAAAATATTGCTCAGGCATGCAGGAGTGAAATCAGGAAGGCCAAATCACACTTGGAGTTGCAGCTAGCAAGAGATGTTAAGAGTAACAAGAAGGGTTTCTTCAGATACGTTAGCAACAAGAAGAAAGTCAAGGAAAGTGTGGGCCCCTTACTGAATGAGGGAGGCAACCTAGTGACCGAGGATGTGGAAAAAGCTAATGTACTCAATGCTTTTTTTGCCTCTGTCTTCACGAACAAGGTCAGCTCCCAGACTGCTGCACTGGGCAGCACAATATGGGGAGAAGGTGACCAGCCCTCTGTGGAGAAAGAAGTGGTTCGGGACTATTTAGAAAAACTGGATGTGCACAAGTCCATGGGGCCGGATGCGCTGCATCCGAGGGTGCTAAAGGAGTTGGCGGATGAGATTGCAGAGCCATTAGCCATTATTTTTGAAAACTCGGGGGAGGTCCCGGATGACTGGAAAAAGGCTAATGTAGTGCCCATCTTTAAAAAAGGGAAGAAGGAGGATCCGGGGAACTACAGGCCAGTCAGCCTCACCTCAGTCCCTGGAAAAATCATGGAGCAGGTCCTCAAGGAATCAATTATGAAACACGTAGAGGAGAGGAAAGTGATCAGGAACAGTCAGCATGGATTCACCAAGGGGAAGTTGTGCCTGACTGACCTAATTGCCTTCTATGATGAGATAACTGGCTCTGTGGATGAGGGGAAAGCAGTGCATGTGTTATTCCTTGACTTTAGCAAAGCTTTTGATACGGTCTCCCACAGTATTCTTGCCGCCAAGTTAAAGAAGTATGGGCTGGATGAATGGACTGTAAGGTGGATAGAAAGCTGGCTAGATCGTCGGGCTCAACGGGTAGTGATCAATGGCTCCATGTCTAGTTGGCAGCCGGTTTCAAGTGGAGTGCCCCAAGGGTCGGTCCTGGGGCCGGTTTTGTTTAATATCTTTATTAATGATCTGGAGGATGGTGTGGACTGCACTCTCAGCAAGTTTGCAGATGACACTAAACTTGGAGGCATGGTAGATACACTGGAGGGTAGGGATCAGATACAGAGGGACCTAGACAAATTAGAGGATTGGGCCAAAAAAAACGTGATGAGGTTCAACAAGGACAAGTGCAGAGTCCTGCACTTAGGATGGAAGAATCCCATGCACTGCTACAGACTAGGGACCGAATGGCTAGGTAGCAGTTCTGCAGAAAAGGACCTAGGGGTCACAGTGGATGAGAAGCTGGATATGAGTCAACAGTGTGCTCTTGTTGCCAAGAAGGCTAACGGCATTTTGGGCTGTATAAGTAGGGGCATTGCCAGCAGATCGAGGAACGTGATCGTTCTCCTTTATTCGACATTGGTGAGGCCTCATCTGGAGTACTGTGTCCAGTTTTGGGCCCCACACTACAAGAAGGATGTGGAAAAATTGGAAAGAGTCCAGCGGAGGGCAACAAAAATGATTAGGGGTCTGGAGCACATGACTTATGAGGAGAGGCTGAGGGAACTGGGATTGTTTAGTCTCCAGAAGAGAAGAATGAGGAGGGATTTGATAGCTGCTTTCAACTACCTGAAGGGGGGTTCCAAAGAAGATGGAGTTCAGCTGTTCTCAGTGGTGGCAGATGACAGAACAAGGAGCAATGGTCTCAAGTTGCAGTGAGGGAGGCCTAGCTTGGATATTAGGAAACAGTATTTCACTAGGAGGGTGGTGAAGCACTGGAATGAGTCACCTAGGGAGGTGGTGGAATCTCCTTCCTTGGAGATTTTTAAGGCCCAGCTTGACAAAGCCCTGGCTGGAATGATTTAGTTGGGAATTGGTCCTGCTTTGAGCAGGGGGTTGGACTAGATGACCTCCTGAGGTCTCTTCCAACCCTGATATTCTATGATTCTAAAAACCTCCAAGGAAGGAGATTCCACCACCTCCCTAGGTAACCCATTCCAGTGCTTCACCACCCTCAGAGATGCTAGCTATTTTATAATGGCAGCTTTAAGGGGTAGTGACAAACGGGTTTAAAAAAATTACCAAGAGCAATGAGCAGATGACAACCCAATGTTTTTCCATAAATCAGGAAAGAACGACAGAGTTTGGATATTTGAATTTCTGGACTCTAGATTTATTACTTAGATTAGGTAATGAAGACAAAAGATACTTTCAGCCATTTGCCATCATTCTCATGGCCTCTTGTGCCATTTCTCCAATGCATTGAATGGCTGTGCTGACATATCACGGGATGCTCATCAGCTGATCAGATTGTGATCTCTAACTTGCCCCTTGAGGAAGGAGACTCAGGAAGCATTTTGTAACATTATTTAAAGGGAAGCTGTCAGTTAGTTTCAGGCCCCCATTCAGTCTATGAGCAATAGAAATGTTTTTGGTTTTAAATTGCTGATTAATTCCAGGAAAAACAGGTATGTGGATTGGTTTGATTTTTACATCTNGAAATCAGGAAGGCCAAATCACACTTGGAGTTGCAGTTAGCAAGAGATGTTAAGAGTAACAAGAAGGGTTTCTTCAGGTATGTTAGCAACAAGAAGAAAATCAAGGAAAGTGTGGGCCCCTTACTGAATGAGGGAGGCAACCTAGTGACCGAGGATGTGGAAAAAGCTAATGTACTCAATGCTTTTTTTGCCTCTGTCTTCACGAACAAGGTCAGCTCCCAGACTGCTGCACTGGGCAGCACAATATGGGGAGAAGGTGACCAGCCCTCTGTGGAGAAAGAAGTGGTTCGGGACTATTTAGAAAAACTGGATGTGCACAAGTCCATGGGGCCGGATGCGCTGCATCCGAGGGTGCTAAAGGAGTTGGCGGATGAGATTGCAGAGCCATTAGCCATTATTTTTGAAAACTCGGGGGAGGTCCCGGATGACTGGAAAAAGGCTAATGTAGTGCCCATCTTTAAAAAAGGGAAGAAGGAGGATCCGGGGAACTACAGGCCAGTCAGCCTCACCTCAGTCCCTGGAAAAATCATGGAGCAGGTCCTCAAGGAATCAATTATGAAACACGTAGAGGAGAGGAAAGTGATCAGGAACAGTCAGCATGGATTCACCAAGGGGAAGTTGTGCCTGACTGACCTAATTGCCTTCTATGATGAGATAACTGGCTCTGTGGATGAGGGGAAAGCAGTGCATGTGTTATTCCTTGACTTTAGCAAAGCTTTTGATACGGTCTCCCACAGTATTCTTGCCGCCAAGTTAAAGAAGTATGGGCTGGATGAATGGACTGTAAGGTGGATAGAAAGCTGGCTAGATCGTCGGGCTCAACAGGTAGTGATCAATGGCTCCATGTCTAGTTGGCAGCCGGTTTCAAGCGGAGTGCCCCAAGGGTCGGTCCTGGGGCCAGTTTTGTTTAATATCTTTATTAATGATCTGGAGGATGGTGTGGACTGCACTCTCAGCAAGTTTGCAGATGACACTAAACTTGGAGGCATGGTAGATACACTGGAGGGTAGGGATCAGATACAGAGGGACCTAGACAAATTAGAGGATTGGGCCAAAAAAAACGTGATGAGGTTCAACAAGGACAAGTGCAGAGTCCTGCACTTAGGATGGAAGAATCCCATGCACTGCTACAGACTAGGGACCGAATGGCTAGGTAGCAGTTCTGCAGAAAAGGACCTAGGGGTCACAGTGGACGAGAAGCTGGATATGAGTCAACAGTGTGCTCTTGTTGCCAAGAAGGCTAACGGCATTTTGGGCTGTATAAGTAGAGGCATTGCCAGCAGATCGAGGAACGTGATCGTTCCCCTTTATTCGACATTGGTGAGGCCTCATCTGGAATACCGTGTCCAGTTTTGGGCCCCACACTACAAGAAGGATGTGGAAAAATTGGAAAGAGTCCAGCAGAGGGCAACAAAAATGATTAGGGGTCTGGAGCACGTGACTTATGAGGAGAGGCTGAGGGAACTGGGCTTGTTTAGTCTCCAGAAGAGAAGAATGAGGAGGGATTTGATAGCAGCCTTCAACTACCTGAAGGGGGGTTCCAAAGAGGATGGAGCTCAGCTGTTCTCAGTGGTGGCAGATGACAGAACAAGGAGCAATGGTCTCAAGTTGCAGTGCGGGAGGTCCAGGTTGGATATTAGGAAACACTATTTCACTAGGAGGGTGGTGAACTGGAATACGTTACCTAGGGAGGTGGTGGAGTCTCCTTCCTTGGAGGTTTTTAAGGCCCGGCTTGACAAAGCCCCGGCTGGGATGATTTCGTTGGGAATTGGTCCTGCTTTGAGCAGGGGGTTGGACTAGATGACCTCTTGAGGTTCCTTCCAACCCTGATATTCTATGATTCTATGATTTCCCCAGGACCCCAGCCTCAGTTAGAGGATTGGGTGTAGGCACAAGGGGGCCAAATTAATGTTCCTGGGCAGCCACAGAACAGGCATTTCCGAACTCTTGAATCTTGACTTTGCACCCTAAAGAACATTCTTTTAACATAGCCTGTTGTGTCTCAGATATAATATATTGCAAATTCAGTGACTCTGTTATAAAGCAATTAAAAACCACTCTGTTCCTTTGCATCCCCTTCCCTTTAGGAGTTCCCTCGGTGTTTGACCAGGTACCCAAGAGAGTTCCTGGTTCAGCAAAAGATCTAAATAGCCCAAATGTCTGAATTAAACATAACTGTGTGAAGACCACCACATTAGCTCCTTTTACACTGAAGACCTTCTGTTGTAACTGGGCTGGTATATGCTGACATAGAACTCACTCTTCTGCGATGTACACAGCTTTTATGCTGTGCTTTCCCTACATGCCTGGATGTCCCATTGGCTGGATGAGCAAAGCATCCGGAATACTAATTTGCAGATGGCAGCCTGCAGAGTAGAATTTGATCCTTCATGTTTTTACCTTCTTTTTACGTTGTTTTTTTTTTCAGTTTAAACTCAAGTAGGAAGCAGCACAACCTTTTCTTTTTATTTTTTCTTTACTATCAAGCAAAGATCAAAAGTAAAGAAGGGGTGATAATGGAATGGCATGTGTAATGTCCGGCATAGGGACAGCTAAGATGAACTCCACTTCCTTTTGACTCTGTGATGGTGCTCTGGGAGATTATAAAGTGGGAATAATTGAGATGAACACAAAATCCTGCCCTGAAATATGTGCTTATTTTAGCTGTCACTACTGTACAAGAGCTGTCTGCATAGCACTGAGTAATTCATGGGACCAGACTTTCAAAGTCAGGCTTTGTGAGGCCAAGTTAAGACCGTTTTCTTGTTTTCGTAGTTAACACCCATCCCTCTTAGAAGCAGAAAAGAAACATTCCTTTCCAGTACATGGCATTTACTATACAGCGGTTACTGACCCTCATTTTAAAGTGACTCCCTTGGGCCCAGAAACTGACTCTTGTTTTATGAATGTCTCTATGTTAATCTCACTGTGGCAGAACAAGTCATCTGGCCAGCAGAGGGAACACAAATCATCACACCTGCAAGGAGCAAGCAAGAAAGTAGCAAGTGAACAAAAGGCCACGTTGAAAGCATTGGGGGAGGCAACCAAGGAATGGAGATAAAAACGGGCAGAAAATAAATGACTAGGAGCCAGATTGGGCCCAACCCTGCATGGGCACTCAAAGGTGAAGTGAGGGGCCTTTTCCCTCACCCTGTGCCACAATCAGGTCTGGGCATAGTCTGCCCTTGGTTCAGGGCACAGAAGGGCTACGTACGTCTAGCTGAATCCCCAAAGCAGGGACCAAGGGAAGCGCCAGGGTGAGTGGACACTGCCTCCTTTCCAAGGGAGTTCTGTGTAGCTCCAAAGTTTGTCTCTCTCCCCAGCAGAAGTTGGCCCAATAAAAGCTAGCCCGTCCCCCACCTCATCTCTCAGAATTGGATTGACATTACTCCGATGACATTGCAAATTGTGGAGCTAATATTAAGGATGGGACGGAATCAGGTGCCCCTGAACTAGATCTGAGCTTGCACCTTGCTGCTTAGGCCCATGATAGGGTAATGCTTGAGTTACAAACAATTCAGAGAGATACCGCCAGATGTACCATGCTATTCACCATGCCAACTGCATTCTTGTGGGGAGATAACAATGCCAGTTGGTCTATTTTTAATTGAGTTCCTTGACAGAACATTTAGCTGTTCCTCTTAGAGAAGAGTTTTGTAATGGGATCCTATCATGTCAATTTGGAAAGAGTTCCAGCCTCTCACTACTGAGAAGTATAAAACTATTGGCAACATATGGCATCCCCGTGGAGCTATTTAATTGCACAAAGGGCTGCCAAGAGATAAAAAGGGACTAAGAAAAATAAAATAAAAATACTATGGTGCTATTCTTCCCCTTTTGGCATTTAACAGCAAAACAGTTTGTTACATTTTCTATATCCTGCAGAAGGCTGGGTGGCTCAGTCGGCTGTTAATAATCTACCGAGACTTTTGCCTGACAAGGTCACCATTTTGAATCCAGTCCAAACTGGTAATGATGGAATGCGGCTACCCTCTGACAGCTGGCTGGTAGCCTGTGTGCAGGGCCTTGGATATGCTGGGATTCTGCAGCCCTGGAATTTACTGCAGAATTCAGCCTTTCGAGGATCCAGCAGAAACCTTGCAAGGAGTGGCTGTTTCTAGGGAACTTTTGGTATCTTGTTACTGAACTCCAAATATTAGTGGCATTCAATCTGGTTGCATGTAACAATGGGACAGGGTTCAGAGAAGCAATGATTGCCTCCTGAAACAGCTAGTTCTAGACCATGGAAAAGGAGAGGCTATTCCCAGCTAGACCTAAGTAACATGTAGGTGTTGGTTCAAAAAGTAACTATAGTTGTGCAACTAAGTAATAGTGACCAAAATATAATTAAGTTCAGCATACTCAGGGGAAGGATCATCCATCCTAAAAACTAGCCTGGTGCCACGACACTTTAGAAAGGTATATATATATTAATTAGGCTGTCAAGCGATTAAAAAAATTAATTGTGATTAATCGTGTCATTAAAAAAATTAATCGCAGTTAATTAACAATAGAATATCATTTATTTTAAATATTTGTGAATGTTTACTAAAATTTCAAATATATTAATTTCAATTACAACACAGAATACAAAGTGTACAGTGCTCACTTTATATTGATTTTCTATTACAAATATTTGCAATGTATTTGTCAATTCACCTCATACAGGTATTGTAGTGCAATCTCTTTATCTTGAAAGTTGAACTTACAAATGTAGAATATGTAAAAAAAAAAAAAAACTGCACTCAAAACCAAAACAATGTAAAACTTTAGAGCCTACAAGTCCACTCAGTCCTACTTCTTGGTCAGCCAATCACTTAGACAAACAAGTTTGGTTACAATTTGCAGGAGATAATGCTGCCTGCTTCTTGTTTACAAGGTCACCTGAAAGTGAGAATAGGTATTCGCATGGCACTGTTGTAGCTGGCATTGCAAGATATTTACATGCCAGATGCGCTAAAGATTCGTATGTCCCTTCATGCTTCAACCACCATTCTAGAGGACACGAATCCATGCTGTTCACGGGTTCTGCTCAATAACTATCCAAAGCAGTGCGGACTGACGCATGTTCATTTTCATCATCTGAGTCAGATGCCACCAGCAGAAGGTTGATTTTCTTTTTTGGTGGTTTGGATTCTGTAGTTTCCGCATCAGAGTGTTGCTCTTTTAAGACTTTTAACAGCATGCTCCACGCCTCGTCCCTCTCAGATTTTGGACGGCACTTCTGATTCTTAAACCTTGGGTTGAGTGCTGTAGCTATTTTTAGAAAACTCACATCGGTACCTTCTTTGTGTTTTGTCAAATCTGCTGTGAAAGTGTTCTTAACACGAACATGTGCTGGGTCATCATCCGAGACTACTATAACATGAAATATATAGCAGAATGTGGGTAAAAAAGAGCAGGAGACATACAATTCTTCCCCCAAGGAGTACAGTCACAAATTTAATTGACACATTATTTTTTTAACGAGCATCATCAGCATGGAAGCATGTCCTCTGGAATGGTGGCCGAAGCATGAAGGGGCATACAAATGTTTAGCATATCTGGCATGTAAATATCTTGCAATGCCAGCTACAAAAGTGCCATGCAAACGCCTGTTCTAACTTTCAGGTGACACTGTAAATAAGAAGCAGGCAGCAGTATCTCCCCGTCAATGTAAATAAACTTGTTTGTCTTAGCGATTGGTAGAATAATAAGTAAGACTGACTGGACTTGTAGGCTCTAAAGTTTTGCCCTGTTTTGTTTTTGAGTGCAATTATGTAACCAAAAAAGTCTGCATTTGTAAGTTACACTTTCATGATAAAGAGATTGCACTTTAGTACTTGTATGAGGTGAACTGAAAAATGCTATTTCTTTTATCATTTTTACAGTGCATATATTTGTAATAAAAATAATAATATAAAGTAAGCACTGTGCACTTTGTATTCTGTGTTGTATTGAAAACAATATTGAAAATATAGAAAAACATCCAAAAATATTTAATAAATTTCAATTGGTATTCTATTATTATAAGTGTAAATTAATCACGATTAATTTTTTTGAGTTAATTACATGAGTTAATTGAGATTAATTGACAGCCCTAATATAAATATTAAGTTAAAAAGGTTTTAAAGTTAAAAAGTAAAAATAATTAAACTCAATCATCCCCTAGCAGAGTTGCTGAGGGCATGCACTCCTCCCAAACAAGAAAGGACACAAGACAGGCAAGGAAAACAGGTATGGCTCAATGGCTATGTTTGTGGGGTAATTTGAACCAAGCAGGCATCCTTTAAAAAATGGAAATGGAATTAAACCAATAAATAGGAACATAAACTATGTCAAGTAATATGAAGATGGAAATTAGGAGGGCTAAGAGGGAATTTGGAAAGGAAACAGATGAAGATTAATAGAAACCAATACACTTCTACCCCGATATAACGTGACCCGATAGAACACGAATTCGGATATAACGCAGTAAAGCAGCGCTCCTGGTGGGGGGGGGGGGAGGGCGGGGCTGCGCACTCCAGCAGATCAAAGCAAGTTCGATATAATGCAGTTTCACCTATAATGCGGTAAGATTTTTTGGCTCCCAAGGACAGTGTTATATCGGGGTAGAGGTGTACCAAGAAATTCTTTAAGTACCTCAGAAGCAGGAACCCACTGAAAATTGATTAATCCATTGGACCATCAGGGGGTAAAGGGACCAACTAAGGAAGGTAAGATGATTGCAGAGAAGCTGCATTATTTCTTTGCATCAATCTTCATCACAGAGAATGTTAGGGAGATTCCTATCTATGGAACCCTACCTCCAGATCTATTCTGTTCAGATGAGACCATGTGAGGGATTGAGGTGTGAGAAGAGGAGGAATTGGAACAAATTAAAGAGTAACAAGTCACAGGGACTGGACTGGATTGCCCAAGAAAGCTGAAGGACTTTAAGAATTACACAGATGAGCTGCAAACAAAAATATCCAATCTCCCACTAAAATAAGCTTCTGAACTGGAAAAGTAAAGGGTAGCAGATATTGCACCTTCGTTTAAAAGATGCTTCAGGGTTGACCATGGGAATTACAGACCAATTGTACTTACTTCTGTATCAGGTAAATTAATAGAAACAATGATTAAAGTTGGATTATTAAGTACGTGGATGACCTATGATCTGATAGTGACACCAGCAGGGCTTCTGGTTGAGATAACTGATTTGGACTTTCAAAAGTCTTTGACCAAGTCCATAACAAGGAAATTAAACACTCCTGCTGCAACACACAGATAACTGACAGGAAGGGGGTCAGAGGAAACTTATCTATGGTCAGGCTACCCCATAGCTTCCATTCTGAGATTTCGTGCACGATCCTCTTAAGCAGCTGTCACTGGGCACAGACAGAGACAGGATTCTGGTCTAGTTGCACCTGTGGTCTAGGGAATTGCCAGATCAGACCAGAAGTATAAACCTAGGAAGTGTGAAGCTATACTTGGTACCATACTTGGCTGACCAGAGCAAACTCCTCATTGGCAGCAAATGACCTCTTATACTCCAGTTTTACAGATGCAAATCTAGGGGAGATGGTTCCCCCCTCTGGGGCTACACATAGAAAGGACCCTCAGCCCATGGAGCTCCTGCTGTCTGCACCAAAGGAAGAGTTACTTGTTTCCATGGTACCATCCCTTGTGCCATCCCATGGACCACAGAGAGGCAAGGTGGGTGTGACCATCTGTACCCCTATGTTCACCCCTTTTACAAGATTATGATACATTTTTTACAAAGTATGCCTTGTGAGATCATTTTAAAAACTCATAATGTGCTGATCATTATTATACTGGCAAAATACACGTGGCAACATTGTGTAGTTATAAGATTCTACTGTATGATATTACTAAGATATGTTCCAAGTCTGGAGAGCAGTCACAAACCAGTTCCCCAGAGACAAAAGGCTAGCTGATGCCTCAGCCAGGTGTCAACAAAAGCAAATGGACTATCACCTGGTTAAGTGGCCAATCTTCGGCAGGAAAGAGGATGTGGGGAAAAATCTACATCTTGACAAAGAAACAGCTGGGGGTTCCCATCCACACCAGACTTTCCATCTCCTAAACCTGAGCTGGAGATGATTCTCAAAGAAGAGAAAGAACTGTAAGAAAGGAGAACAGATACCCCAAATTATCTCTCCCTTTCTCTCTACCCATAGCGTCAACGACACTTGAAGAACAAAGGAAGCAGGATTGACCTGGGGGGAGGGATCCTGACTGAAAGAAATTCAGCCAGTAAGACTGCTGAAACATGTGGTGAGAAAGACTTTGAATTCACTTAACTTGTTAAGTTAGGCATTTTACTTTTATTTTCTTGTAACCAATTCTGACTTTTATGCCTCATTAGTGGTAATCACTTAAAAACTATCTTTCTGTAGTTAATAAACTTGTTTTACAGTTTTATCTAAACCGGTGTGTTTGGATTGAAATGTTTGGGAAACTCCATTTGGGATAATAGGATTTGTGCATATCATTTTCTAGTAATAAAATGACAGACTTTATATGAGCTTGTATTGTCCTGGAGGGTGCTGGGCAGTACAAGACTTACATTTCTGGGGAACGCCTGGAACTGGGAATTTGCCTGTGTTGCCTGCAGTGTAATGCATGAGTGGCTGGCTGTAGCACTCTGATAATATAACTGGGAGTAACTTACCAGGAGTGGTAGCTCTCACAGCGAAGCAGTGTAGAAGGCACCCCAGATTGGAGAACTGAGGGGACACAGCTGTTCTTTGGTCCAGCTTGTACCCTGGGTAATGTCACAGTGGCGTATCAGAAATGTTGCATGCACCCCACCGAAGCAACCAGGGGTAAATCCACTGAATGATAATGCAGCTTAAGGCAGCACTAACCTTCCATTACCCCTTCCGCACCATAGGGACCCTCTATGAGGGGAATTTGGAGGCAGTCCCCAGCAGTGAGGCCCCCTTCGGGCCAGGCTGCCACAGAGCCAGGTTGGGGAGCAGAGGGCCCCAAAGCCCACAAAAAACACTAGGAGTTAGACACCTAACTAGCTTAGAGGATCTGGGCTAGAGCCTTTGGTAGATCCCTGAGATCCACACAGATCCCTGGGGATCTGGCTATTCTGGGGACAGACACCCTTCCTTCCCCTACTCATTGGAATGATGTTGGAAAACTCTAATCAAAGTTGGTGGGATTTTCCGCAAGAGGAGGCAAATATGGGCCCTATTTTAAAGTCAGGATTTTTAACACCAGTCAACAAGGTGATTCCCCAGTTTTCCTGGTGGCTGAGGGTAAAAGTACCTAATTCCCATGGATTTTTCCAGTGACATTTCAGCTCCTAAGTTACTGAGGCACTTCTGAAAATGCGTCCTTGAGCTTCTACCTCGACATGGGCCTTGATGTCTGGGGGAGGAGCAAAGCTAAGTGCATTATCTTACTAAGGGACCTCACAGCTCCCCCGTGTCATGTATTATTGAAACCAGGATTTCAATAGCAGCAAATTAGTATCTCATGAGTCCGTTTTCCCTCTTGTGGTGGACCAATCTCCCTAACGCAGTCTACAGAGAAATCCTACTGCAGAGAGCCAACTCCGCAGTCACGATTAATGAGCTCGACCCAAAACTTCCTTACGCTTTTTAAACAAGTGACCCTTTGTAGCTGAGTAAGTGACGAGGCACAAACGGGGCATATTCTCTAGGGTTTTCCTCTTCCAGGTTGGCTTTACCTTAGAATAGACTGGATTTTACTAGGAAAAAATGTTTTGGAAGTGAAATAATAAGGTAGATTGGTGAGATCCGGCTGATGAGACTGAAAAATCATTTATAAAAACCCCTTGTGTTTGCTTCTGTTCATCTGAGCAGCAACAAAGAGGCTTCTGTTGGACATTCATTTTTTTTAGTTAAGTTGGGCTGAATCTCATTAATAAAGGAATGATTTTACTCTGAAGAGCCTGGAGAATTAGAAAATAAACTAGAACACTGTAGTCTGAACAAGTGAATTAAAAGAGTGAGACAGAAAACCAAGTGTATTTCACCTACTTCCCTTCTGCATAAGAGCTGACTTGTCATTTCTAAGACAAAGACTTATGTTGTAATTCTAAAAGCATTTTGAAGTCTACTTAATGGGCCAAATTCTGATCTTGGTGTAAATGGATTTGAATGGCACTCCTCTGGATTTATGCCAGTATAAATGGACTTGAATGGATCCCTCCCACCCCCAGATTTACACCACTATCACTGAGATCAGAGACCGGACCAATATGCAGAACCGCTCACAGTCAAGGTTCCCTCTGGGCGTGAAACAAATGGCTGTAAAACTTCTGAGCACAGCCTCTCCCATTCCAACTTCCTCCCCTTCTTACTGTACACCGCCCTCAGTCCATCTGTCCCTCCAGTCCTTCTCTCTCCATGGACTCCCTCTCATTTACTGGCACGCACTCTCCCTTTCACTTTCCTCTGCCCTCTCCTGCTTAGGGTGACCAGATGTCCCAATTTTACAGGGACAGTCCTGATTTTTGGGTCGTTTTCTTATATAGGTTCCTATTGCCCCCCACCCCCTGTCCCGATTTTTCACACTTGCTGTATGGTCACCCTACTCCTGCTCCTCCTCTCCCATCCAGCACCCTCCCCTTCAATGGCTGTCTGTTAAAACGGGAAGGAGGGGGAGGGGCAGGCAGATGTGGGAGCCTCAACCCGCGGAATGGTGATACCTGAAGTGGCCAGGGGGAGGAGGAGCTGTGGAATCCCTTTGCCCCATCCCGCAGAGTAGTGGCACTTGGAGCCCAGTGGAGACTCTGCTGGGTGGTGGGCACCAGTCTGCGCAAGGGGCCTGCACGGAGGCACCATGGCTGCACAAGCATCTGGCCTAGAAGTCACCCTACTCAAGACAAGTCCCTGGCATGGTTTTATGGCTACCAGTAAGAATCTGCTCAGTAGCAGTAGCAAGTGACGATCCCCCTCTCTTCTAGCGGCAGTATTTCTCTGAAATAATTAGCCACACAGCCCCTAATGCAAACACCATGTTTCCACTGTGCTGAGGAGGCCCTTCCTGCAGCAGGCAAGGATGTCTAGTGTAGATTGCCCATTTTGCAGCAGAAGTTCTCAGAGCAGGAAATACCGTGAAAGGACCTCTCCACTGTCACTGGGTGGATTGCACCTTGAGATTGTTTTTTTGGCTATTTGAAAGCCGAGAGCGGAGGTTGCACCTGTGTCTCCATATAAGAAATGGGCACAGGGAGGAAATGCAGAAAGCTTAGCTTTAGAGGACAGTCTTGGTTTAAAAAAAAATCAGATCTGAATTGCAATCTCAGTAATGCAAGCTCATTTAAATGTTAATCAGGCCGCAGTTGCTGAGTTTGCACAGGAATTGTAGCTAACGTATTTGAAAAGTGTGGGGGTTTATTTTCTTTTTCAGAACGTTGCTGTAAAAGTTTGCTCTGGGCTGAAATGTGGCCCATGAAGGCATAGCTGAAGAATGAAGCTGCTCCATTTTTTACAAAATGGGAACAAGAAAAAACGAAGTTTGGCTGCGTTTTGTTGAATTATAAGATGGCGTCACAGCAGTGTGAGTGGGAGGGAGGGGCAGTGTGGGAGGAAATGAGATGACTGAGAGTGGTCTGGCCAGTGGGAGCTGGCACAAAGCAGCTGAAAGGGTGGTAAGGATTTGGCCTGTCCCTCCAGAGAACATCAGTGCTGTTATGCCAATGAAGGCGTTCTACATAGAGATACACCTGAGTAGTAAGGTTAGATGCTTCTGGTTTGGGCCCATCTGGGTCAGTCTCATTGTTGCTGGAAAATTATCATATGATGAAAAATGGGGGTGAGGAAAGGAGATTTTTCTCTGTTCAACCCTAATGTGAAGATTCTCCTACTGCTCCCAAGGCTGGTGTTTCCTGCCAGCCCCTCCCCCAACCCAGCCTCCTGTGTAGTCCAAGGGCTTGTAGGGACTGGCTTAACCTCTGGCTGGTGCTCCAGCTTCCCAGCCCCGTGACTGGCTCTTTGCTAGTGATTAAAGTAGTGCAGTGCTAGGAGGTTGGGGTCCCCCAGAGGAAGGGACAGAAAGCTGGGGCAGCCTCCAATAGCCCTAGTGGAAGGCAGATACAGTAGTTGGGGCAATCTTCCCCAGTGCTCAGGCAGGAGGGAATGATGAAACCTACGTCAGCTTCCCAAGGGGAAAGGAGGAGTGGGGCAGGGAGTAGCTGGGATGAGGGACAAGTGTTGGTGTGATTCTGTGAGGGAGAAATGGTGGTGAGGAACTGGAAAAAAGAGAAGTGAGGGGGAAATGGACAGAGTGGAGAAGGGAAGAGAAGGACAGTTAAGGACACCAGGGGAGCTTGCGAAAAGAAGAGGGGAGGAGAAGAGAGGCAAGAGGAGAAAAGGTGAGGGCACCTCACACAGGGAGACAGAGCATGCGGGGGTGTCACATAGGAGAGACAGAACTGGGGGGTGTCACTAGGGTTGCCAATCCTCCAGGATTGGCTTGGAGTCTCCAGGATTTAAAGATTAATCTTTAATTAAAGATTGTGATGTGATGAAATCTCCAGGAATACATCCAACCAAAATTGGCAACCCTAGGTGTCACACCGGAGAGCCAGAGCAGGGTGTGTGTGTGTGTGTGTGTGTGTGTGTCACAGGCGAGCTGGGATGGGTCACACAGGAGAGACAGAACTGGGGCGGGGGCAAGAGGGGCGGCACTGTTGAAGCAGGGCCGGGAGTGAGGGGTGTCACACAGGAGAGCTGGGCCTACGTTGGGAGGTGGTCCTGCAAACCTCCTACAAGCCCCTCACTTCCCCTCCCTGTCCCACTCTGAGCCTGCTGAAATGTCAGTGCCTGAACAGGGCTCTGCTGCTGAAACCCAGCTGGAGCTGAGGTAGAAATACCTGCCACCATTCCCTTCACCTCCTGTATGTCTGACACTGGCTCTGCCCACTTCTCCAGGTGCCGCATGTCCTGCTGGCTGGGGTGCAGTCATATCAGCCAGGCCTCTCTCCAGGCACCACACCTTGGCTCCCCAGCATGTCTTTGCCTTCCCTTTCTCCACCACATGCCTTTCTAGCCACCCTGGCACCAGTCCTCCTGGGTGCCTCTCCAACTGCTCCAGCTCCGCCCACTCCCTGACCACACCCAGTGCCTGAGCATTGGACCCCCACATTCATCTGCCCAGTGAGCCTTTTCCTTTATGACCCCCTTCCCCACCAGATTGCAAGCTACTGTAATATACATGCTGAGGGGGGAGGGATAACTCAGTGGTTTGAGCATTGGCCTGCTAAACCCACGGTTGTAAATTCAATCCTTGAGGGGGCCACTTAGGGATCTGGGGCAAAATTGGTCCTGCTAGTGAAGGCAGGGGGCTGGACTCGATGACCTTTCAGCTCTATGAGATAGGTATGTCTCCATATATTAACCTGGCCATCACAGCAGCTTAGATTCCCTTCTGTATGGGGCTGCAGCTATTACATAATAGAAAAAGTTCTCATTGTCCCAATCTGAATTTGGAGGGAGGAAAAGTGGCAGATGAGTGGACCAATGGGGTTATAGTGAAGATACCAAAGAAACGAACTCTCAGTGATTGTAATAACTGGCATGGTATCACACTTTTATCTGTGCCAAGCAAAGTATTATGTAAGATCATAGTCCAGTGTATTTCAGAGGCAGTTGATAGCGTTCTCAGAAAAGAGCAAGCTGGTTTTCGGAAAGGGTGTGAATGCACAGACCAGATCTTCACTCTACGAAACATAATAGAACAGTGCTTAGAATGGCAATGGCAATTCTACATAAATTTTGTAGACTTTGAGAACGCTTTTGATAGCATTCACAAGACCAGCCTATGGCACATTCTGCAGGCATATGGAATTCCTTTCCGTATAATCAACATCATCAAAAGCTTCTATTTCAACTTTACATGCAGTGTTGATTACAGTGAGCTCAGTTTTGAAGTCAAAACAGGAATACATCAGGGGTGTGTCATGTCTGCAATCCTCAACATTGCCATTGATTGGGTAATGTGGTGTACAACAGAAGACACGCCAAGAGGCATTAAATGGACACTCTTCTCACCCCTTGAAAACCTGGACTTTGCAGATGATGTTGCTCTCCTATCACATAGAATCATAGAATATCAGGGTTGGAAGGGACCTCAGGAGGTCATCTAGTCCAACCCCCTGCTCAAAGCAAGACCAATCGCCAGACAGATTTTTCCCCCAAATCGCCCCCTCAAGGATTAAACTCACAACCCTGGATTTAGCAGGCCAATTTTCAAACCACTGAGCTATCCCTCCCCCGAACATCACATACCCAACACCAGGGCCAGTGCAAGGATGTTTTGCGCCCTGAGGCGACCCCCGCTGCAGCTTCCCCCTTCCACCCTGAGGCACCCCACCACTCCAGCTCACCCCTGCCCTGCCTCCTCCCCGAGCACACTGTGGCTGCTTCACTTCTCCCCCCTCCCAGGCTTGCGGCGCCAATCAGCTTAGGCGCTGCAAGCCTGGGAGGCGGGAGAAGTGAAGCAGCGATGGTGTGCTCGGGGAGGAGGCGGGGCAGGGGTGAGCTGGGGTGGGGAGTTCCCCTGCGTGCCACCCCCTGCCCTTACTTGCTGCAGGCGGCCCTCTCTGCGCTCCCCTGCCCCAGCTCCCTCCACCTAAATGCTGGCGGCGACCGGGGCGGCCGAAGATCCAGCTGCCGCGGTCGCTGCCGAAGAAAATGGTGCCCCCCCAAATCCTAGCGCCCTAAGTGACCACCTAGGTTGCCTAAATGGTTGCACCGGCCCTGCCCAACACCACATAAAAGAAAAAACAACTCGACTCAATGCATTCAGCCAGCAAATTGGGCTGAAAATCAACCGCAATAAGACAGATATCATGACCTTTAATATTGCCTCACGATCATCAGTACGGATAGAGGATTGTGTTCTCACCAATGTAGAAACATTCACATACTTGGGCAGCACCATCAGCCAGGACAGTGGAACAAGCCAGGACATCTGTAACAAAATCAGTAAAACCGGGAGCACCTTCAGGAGCTTAAATACAGTCTGGAAATCATCAAAATACAACACCAAAACCAAACTTAAGATTTAGCAGAGCTGTGTATTTTCAACACTACTTTATAGTTCAGAATACTGGGGAACGAGAAAGTATGACATGTCCAAACTGTCTTCATTCCATACAACCTGCCTCAGAAAAATTGTCCATATCTCTTGGCCCAGAACAATCTCAAACCAAGATCTATTGACACAGTGCAGCCAAGAGGATCTGAGCACCATCATTGCCAGGAGGCGTTGGAGATGGATTGGCCATGCACTTTGGATAGAAACTGATTCCATCACCAGAGTAGCAATAAGATGGACACCTGAAGGCAAGCGAAAACGAGGCCACCCGAAAACAATCTGGCAAAGAGCTGTGGAAGCTGAGCTAAAATACCTGGGGCACAACTGGGAACCATTGAAAGACTTGCCAGAAACAGACAGGAGTGGAGGAGCTTCGTCACTGCCCTAAACGTCAGAGACGTAATAGGAACATGATGATGATGAAAAGTGTAGGACAGGGAGGAGAGGCAGAGGGGTCTGCTCTGCTCTGAGGTGATGCTGGCCAGATGCTGTCTCTGTACTGTGATGACAGATATACAGGTTTGATCCTTGGGACTGGTTTTGCTGCCATTCCCTATGGAGGCACCTGGGGAGGAAGCAGAGGTGCCTGTGATGGCTTTGGGACTGAAGAAGATGACTTTCTAGCAACTCCTGGGACTGCTTTTATCCCTGTGCATCTGGCGGAGGTAGCTTCCACCCCGCTGCATGGGGCAGTGCGTGAGCATGACTCTGCCAATGATGCATACTCAGGGGCAACAGGGAAACTACACTATGCTGTCAGGATCCTCAGGCATGGCCATATGAGAGAGAGGTTGGTGCTGCATTTCAGAGGAGGTGTGGGCCTTTGGAACTGGAGTTTCCCCAACCTTTCTTCACATACACAGTGTTTGCAAGATTTTGCTGTTCCATGCAAAGCCAGTGTGTTGCACTCAACTGAGGAAAATCAAGGAACAGTAATAGGATTGGCATGTAGAACATCCACACAAGAATTCATTCAGGGAAGGCCTATGGCCTCTGTTATGCAGCAGGTCAGACTAGATGATCACTGAGATCCATTCTCGCTTTAGAATTCATGGATTTCTGCTCTTTCTTACTGCTTTAGAGTTTCCATTTCAAAGTGGCTGGGAATAAAAGCATCTCTCTGCCTGCACCTGCAAATTCAGCTTCAGGTTTCTCCCAATGTGTTGATCACAACCCCTTCACTTGGCTCCTTAATGTAATAACTATTCCCTCCAGGGGGTTTTGAAACCCATGCAATGTAGAGCTGCAGCAAGCACTGTTGTATTCAGCACCACAGCCCTGCCAGGGGTTCCTGCCCAAACCTCCCACGGAGGAGCCAGGTGCATTCAAAGCAGTGGGGACTGCGTGTCACGGTGCCAGGAGCGTCACCAGCACAGAACTGCTGGGCACACTCACTATGAGGGAGGAGCACCCAGTCAGCTGAGGTTATGGAAGGACACTATGAGCACCTTTCAGGTCAAGGAATTATGATCATGAGCACCCCTCTAGGCAACTACTGGAAATACACTGTCCATTCTCTAGTCGGTTCAGTTTGAGAGAACATGCTTTAATTATACAGCAACTTCCCCAAGCTGATGCACACTTCAGAGATTTGGCACGGCTTAGCCTTGCCATTCACCTGTAGCTTGTGACTCCATCGACCATAACTAGCATCACAGCTCTCTTGTCTGTAGACTGAATGATTACAAATTACAGCCTGGGGTTCCATATTTATTGCCTCTCACTGACTCCAGGTCAGATTTGCTCAGTTTACAAGTCAAAAGATATTTTGTCTGACTTCAGGGGGCCTGGGAATCAAGCTGGATACTTTCAGACTATTCTACTATCCCCCATAATTGAGGGACTGATTCTGCTCTCGCTTACCCTGATTTTACTCTATCAACATCAATGGCATGATTCCTGATTCACAACAATGTGAGTGAGAGGAGAGCCTGGCTCGGACACTAGGCAGTCAGAATTTAGCTGACACTGTTCCTGATGAAGCATGAGGCAAAACCGAATCCAACTCAATCTCCAGCCTTTGGCTGTCTCTGCAATGAGGCACTAATAGGTGTAAAGATGTGTTGTGGTAGTATACCACAAGTAGACACATGGGGCGAAATCCTGGTCCTATTGAAGTCAATGGCAAAACTCCCATTAACTTCAGGATTTCACCCATGGGGAGAAGTTTGTGGATTAAGAAAACGCTATTCTCCATAGCCACTAGAGCCACTATTTAAATTCATTTGCATCAGAGAGTAATTTTCCCCCGCTGTTAAAGGTTTCATTTGTAGTGCCTCTCCATGTCTCTTGATTTGATTTCCTTTACCTTTTTTTTCTTCTGTTTTTAATAGGCTTCCAGATTTGTAAGAGCTTTAGAGATTTCTTTTCTCCTTCGTGTCTATGTTGTTGATTTGTGATATTTGCTTTTGGATCTCTTCTTTCTTTGATACCACGTTTGTCTGGGTCGTCTTTGCACTTATCCTTAAAACATATTCTGAACTGATTTGGTTTACTTTATTGAGTACTTTCTGAAAGCTTTCCCTTTGCATTTGCACTCAGCTCTGTTATCTGAATACATCTTAGGTAATTAATCAGACTCCCATTGATCTGAACTCAAATTTCCAGCTTTCTTAGACAGTCATTATGTGTTCTGAATAGATGTGAATATGGGTGGATGATAGAAATCATACCTGACAAACAGCCCATCCAATCTTGACCCATTCTGTCTACTCTTTCCCTCCTCTTCCCAAATGAGCAGAGAAGGAACATTCAGTAGGCAGCTGTGAGGCAGAAGTATTCAGTCTAATAAGGGCTCTTCTCAGATCAAAGTTCTGTATACACAGCCGTTGCTGAATCAAATAAGATCATGGGTGGAAGGCTATTCAGAAGTAGCTACTGCTACAATTTTTGCTTTATTATTAAGCACAATGAATACTAATACTTTACATTTGTGTAATGCATGGCCTCACAAAGGATCCCAAAGCACGGCAAGGTGGATAGCAGAGATCAATCCTGCATTGACACAGATGGATAATTTGATAAATCCTTTCCATTTCTAGCTTATATAATTCCATACAAATACGACACCGCATGCAACAGTCACTTTCTCTCACCCCTGAAGCTCAGCCAGCTCTGAAATAAAATCCCAGACGTGTAATTGTGTCCAGAGATACTGCATAGCAGCTTTGGGCAGGGCGTGAAGAAGAATACTCGATCCAGTTTAAACTAGAGAAGGAATTGAGGCAAGCAGAATGTTGGTTCTCGTCTTGTCCAGCTGTGCCAGCCTATGTGTACCACAATGTATCGGGGGAGTAGGGAAGATTTGGGAGGGACTGTCTCTTCCTGGCACACTCCCGCCTCAAATTTCCCCCAGGGTGGTGCACCTCCTGTCTGGCACAGCCAAACCCTGAGTAAGCTGGGTACCCAGGAGGAAGGAGCCTGGCTTCACGGAGGGCCACCTTGCAGACTGTGCAGTGAATGAAGCAGATCTCCATGGGCGTCCTGTTCTGATTCAGCCAAACAGAGCCAGATTTTGATTTTTTTCATCTTTAACCCAACAAAACAAAAAACAGGACAGAGGTTGTCACTTCTCAGCCTTTTCCCAGACCACGCACCCCGTTACAACATGTTTTGGGACTCACCTCCCATCCAGCCATAAAGAAAAGAAGGGTGACACCCTGATGCCTGGTCTTGGCCCCTACGGAAGGGTCATGACTAAGGCTGGTCAAAATTTTTCTGTCAAAATGTTTTTCAATGGGTTTTCAGCCACAACAACAACAAAAATCATAGAAAGTGAAATTTCCTCAAAAATTCTTGATTTTATGTCAGACAACCAAACCCCAAACATTTTCAGCCAAAAACTTAAAGATTTTTTGGTTTTCAGCAGTTTCTGGCCAAAAAAACTGAAAAAAATTCACTTTGCAGGTTTTTGGTTTTTTAAAGGAAAAGTTGCAATTTTCCACTGAAAATTTTGATGAAAATATTTTGTTTTCACCAACATTTTCCATGCACTGCCCCCTCCACATGTTCTAACCACCCCCCAGGTTGAGAACCCAGGGCCTAGGAAATTCCATAAAAATAGCTATGTTAAGAAAGTATTAAGCACTTCCAAGGATGTAAAAGCCAGGAAATGCTTAAGTTATGGCTGTATATGCAACCTTCATTTGTTGTCCTTGTGCATATGCCTTAGAACCCAGTCTTTCATTGCATGGTCATATGCTACTTCTCAAAAAATAAAGTAACACACTATTTTCTAAGAGTTTGTTAAGTGAATAGGATCCTTTGCCTCATTTACTGCGTATCTCCTCTTTCAATAATTTTCATGGACTCTGCCTAGCAGCAGCAGTCACACACACCAACAGAAGATGCTTCGCATGAGCACCTAAAACTGATATGTATGTATTGCGTGAGAAGTATTATGCAATCACCTAATAAAGATTGTATTGTAGAGCATTAGCATAAGGAGGAAGAATTCTGAATGCCTATCTATGCAACCTCTAAGTTCCCTTCATGTTGTTTTTTGATGAACTTATAACTTGTTGACTAAATGGACAGCAACACATTATCTCTTCTTTCCACTTTCTCCAGCACCACTGCAGCTTCAGGCATTTCCTGCCAACTGGATTTAAAAGCAACTCCAGCTTTCTTGAATGCTGGCCCATTACCAGCACCTTTGGCCTCAGCATTATTACCCAAACCCAGTTATGTGGGCCCCATTCATTCCAATGAAGACATTTTGGTGTCATCAGCATATTTCAGAGAGCAGCTTTGATGCAACAGACGCTATTCGGGAGGAAAATGTTTCTTGTATTTGCAAAATATTTTAGGTCCTGTACTCCTGTACCTCGTTTCTCTTCATTGCTATAAATGCTGTTAATGAGTTTTCAACTGCAAATCACCTCTGAATTATGCATTGCATCACTTTTTACACAACATAGTGCACTCATATGATAATTAGCACTTTTGACTAACAATGGAGATAGCATATAACACTGTGACAAAGAATTGTTGAATGGAGTGGATCTTAATGGTACATATCGAATGGACAGAGATTGCGCATAGAACGGGCATGAATTGCATGAACCATAGAGTGAAAATGAATGGCATATAACATTACATCCTCATCCTCCTGATGAAGCAAGGTTGGAGGTGTTTCCAAGTCAAAGGGTTGGGTTCTGATAACTTTATTCATGCTGAGTTGTATCCCACTCCACAATAGTTTCAACAGGGCTATTCCCAGAGTAACAAACTATCCAGTGTGAACCAGGATCCCAGGCACTGGCTGTGAATGAAGTCGAATAAAGAAATCTGTGTTACAAGAATTCAATTTAGGAACACAGGGAATACCATATCAGATCCTGTACCCTATCTCTGGCAATAGCCAGTGCCAGAGGTTTCAGAAGAATATGCAAACCCCCTCAAATTTAGTTTACTGATGGGTAAAGCTCTCTCTCTCTCTCTCTCCCTCCATATATTCTCGCAGATAGCATAGCACCATGGTGGCAGAAATTGTTAAAGTTATGGTTGAAAACCCATTTCCAACCGTATTTAACCCCCCCCTCTTTTTCACACATTCAGCTGGTTGAATAATATTTGTGAATAGTTTATTCAACTAATTTCCTCCTCATTAATTGCTGAATTTGCATGAAGATACTTTTCCTGCTATTCAGCCAGTTCAGCGGTTGGCTGAAAAATAATCATCAGTAACATTTGTCATGTTTTTTTCCCATTCGTTGTCAAACAATGCATTTGTGGACCCATTCTTCCAATATTCCACTTGCTCTTTTCATTCCTTTCCAAAACAGTCCCCTGAAATGTTCCATGCTTGGTCTCTATCCAGAAGTGACTTTAACCTTTTTGGGGAGAGTGCAGGGGGAAATTTGCCCCAAATCCCATCATCCATTTTTGAGTGATTTGGAGAAGACCTTTTCCTGTGTCAAAGCAGAGCTGAAGTTTGAATGGTGCAACGTGGCCTGAGCACAGTCTCCTGAGAACCTCAGAACCCAAGACTCTGGAGCCATTCTGGGGAAGAGCCATTTCTCATTGCTCTGTCTGGGGTCGATCCTGTAAAGTGCTGAGCACTCTGGCTCTGACCATTAAAGCACATGAGCAGGTGCTGAAATTTAAACACAAGGCAGTCCACTGAAGTCAATGGGATTATTCACATGCATAAAGTTAAGCAGGAGTTTATGTGCTTTGCTGTATTGGGGCCAGAGTATTGCAGGATCAAGCGTTTGCTGTACATTTTAGAGACAAAGCCTCCCACATAGGCAAGGGCCAGGCACAGGGCAGATTTTATACCCCCCCATGCCCTTTCCAGCTCCACCCTTCCCATGACCCTGCCTTCAGCATGCTTTGCATCATGCAAGGTATTGGTTCTTCTTGCCTATCCTCCCCAGAATCCAGTTCCCCCCACAGCTCAGAAAACATGTACTGGTTTGGCTGTCTGGGCTCCATGCCCTTGAACAAGCCTAGTAAAAAAAATCTCAACTGCATACGCTCAGATTGCAATTTTCAAGCACTCATAACGTGGTCAAATCAAACCCAATTTCCTGCAATACAAAGCCCCGAGCTGCTCCCCAATGACGGTTATTTCCCTGCCAAATTGCATCTTTTCAAACCGCAGCCAGTTGGGCTGTAGAGCTGCCAAAGAAAAAGGTCATAAGGATTTTTTAAACAAGTGTATTCTCCTCTTTCCTCTTATTCAAAAATGGCTCAGCCAGTTTTGCTCCAACTTTCAAAACAAAACAAAAGTCACCTTTGGGCAGATGTGGAACGTGGGCCGTTTCCGCCCAAAAGGTAACATTTTGTAAAGTTATTATGAATATCTAAAAATAGGAATATCTAATGGAAACTTTTCTAACAACAGCCCTCGCTGCTCCCAGTATAAATCAGGAGCTGCTTTACTGAAGTCAATGGAGTGATACGAATGTATGTGAAAGGAGAATCAGGCCTCCTACCTATAGCAGTAACTGCTGCTTCCTGTATAATATATTACATGCATCAGTTTTATTTTAAAGACTGTACAGTTGTGTCTGCTTATTAGTGCATTTTATGAGAGAGATATGCTGTACCTGGGAAAGGCATCTCTTCTTTTCTGTATGAGGCAGAAAGACTGGACCGCAAGAGTACTTGAGCAAACAAGAAATATGTAGAAATGGCAGAGCGGCAGTAATGGAAAATTTTGAGTACCCAGGCCCAGAATGGAAGGCATTAGGGAAAGAATGCTAGGCTGGAAGCTTGTTTATGGAACTGGCATATGATTGCTTTTTAACTCACGATGTGTATCTGTTGAGAGCTATGTGACTTGTATTAAGTGTTGTGGTGTATAGAGTATGGGAAGGGGATCTGGCAAATTCCCGTGCCCTTGGTGTTAGCTTTAGGAGAAGGGGAAAAGGCAGCAGGGCTAGATTTAGGGGCAGATGACCCAGGCGACTGCCTGGGGTGCTGGGCTTAGGGGATGCCAGGCTCGGGATGCTGTTTTTGTTGTTAGAGACAAAGGGGAAAAATAGAATGTTTGAAGTAAAATGTTTCAGATAATCAGTAGGTGGATTCATTTTTCACTAATCTCCTAAAATGTTCTGGACCTTTGTAGAAGCTTGTGGAACCTTCCAGACTTTCTGAGAACTATATTTTCCTGGAACCTCCTAGAATATTATCAGTCATGCCCTCACAGGCAGGGTGTTGCCAGTCAGTCAGTGAACTATCAGAACGAAGTGAAGTGAAGTGAGAGCCCAGCTGCGATATTGTGAACCTTGTTTTATTGTGTAATTGTGAAAGTGTACTTGTGTTTTAAGACAAGAAGAGTGTAAGTAGCGACTAATAAAGGACATATTAAATCAGACACCAGAGATATCTATCAAACTCCTATCTACGCAACAATATAAAAGAAATACTGTTACTTCTTTTGTCATGCTTAACATGGAATGTTTGATGACAGTTGTGAGCGCAACTTTTCAAAGCTCAGGCTCATTAAAACATACCTTTGATCGACCATGGCCAGCGAGAGACTGACATCGCTTGCTATTTTATCGCTTGAAAATGCCATTGGCCAGTCTTTGGATGTCTCTGACACTGTGCTTCAGTTTGCAAGGGCAAAGGTGAGAAAATGGACCTTTCGCACTATAGGACTAGGGGTTATCATTCTAAGGCAGTCACCTTCTGTAACACAATTTAATACTGGTCCACCCAATGTTGGTGCACAGTTCAATTTCTTGACGTTAGTACATTTCAATTATTCTTAAAATTAAAAAGGCTTCTATAAGCTTAGAGGAAATGAATTTTATTATTTGCTTATGTATAGCATGAATAAATACAGATTTACACATCCTAGCATGCAAATTTATTGTCTTTTAAGAAAAAAATTTAAAGGGGTAAAACTGCCCCTAAAGCTGAGCTAGATATGTAGAGGTGAATCTGGACTTAAGCATCTGGGGAAATTTAGCCTGATGTGTTTCTAAATTGTGAGGTACAAAGAACACGAGGGGGTAAGGCAGCAAGTTTTATGTCTCTCTTAGACTAGGGGTAAAGAATTTGTGAACTTTTGTCTCCATAATTGTTCTCTCCCCAGGGCCAGCTCCAGGGTTTTGGCTGCCCCAAGCAGCCAAAAAAAAAAAAAAATGCCGCGATCGCAATCGCGATCTGTGGCGGCAATTCGGCGGGAGGTCCTTTACTCCCAGCGGGAGTGAGGGACCGTCCACCAAATTGCCGCTGAATACCTGGACGTGCCGCCCCAAGCACCTGCTTGCCAGGCTGGTACCTGGAGCCGGCCCTGTCTCTCCCTCCCCCACAGTCTGCAGAACATGAGGCCAACAGCATCTGAGTGAGTCTTTCACATTCCTCCTGTCCAAATACAGAAGTTGTCATTCAAAAGTCAACACAGAGGCCATTCTTTGGCACTCATCACCAGCACCTACCAACAGACACCATGTTATAGGCTGTCTTAGAACTTTGCCTCTGGTGGTTATTGATCACAGCTTGGGCAGGGGGGCCTGGCTAGCACATCAGTGAGTCTAATCTCAGTATGTGAGGGACTAGAGAGGTCTCTATCATTTATGGTAGTTTGTTCACAGGTTGGGATTTCAAGTGCTGGTTGGTAGGGAATTTACTGACAATCAATAGACCATAATTTCCTAAACTGTCAGTAACAGAAAGGTTAACATGGGAGCGTCTCCTGTTCATTTGGATTGTTGGTGTCTGAAACCACAACGGGGAAGAGACAAATGAAAAGCTAGCCCTAATTAACCAGAGGGTAAACATCTGTCTTGTGGACCCTAGTGTTGAAAGTAAGGCCATGTCTACACTAAAAAGTTATGCCAATAGCATTTTTGCCACCATATAGTTGCCCACATCACACTGTCACTAGAGCTCATGCACATTTGCCTGCCTTTGCCAGTGCCGCGCGTCCACAGCATGAGAGTCTGTCCCGGCAAAGGATGCACTGCATTGTGGGTTGGCATCCCAGTTAGGGTTGCCAATTTTCTAATCTCACAAAACCAAACACCCTTGCCCTGCTCCCTGCCCTGAGGCCCACCCCTTCCCTAAGGCCCCGCCCCTTTCCTGAGTCCCCCCACTCACTGCAGCTCCCCTCCCTCTGTCGCTCGCTCTCCTCCACCCTTACTTACTCATTTTCACCAGGCTGGGGCAGGGGGGTGGGGTGCGGGAGGGGGTTCCAGGCTGGGGGATGGAGCCGAAGGGTTCGGAGTGTGGGAGGGGGCTCCAGGCTGAGGCAAGGGGTTGGTGTATGGGAGGGGGTGAAGGCTCCAGCTGGGGGTGTGGGCTCTGGGGTGGGGCTGGGGATGAGGGATTTGAGGTTACAGGAGGGAGCTCCAGGCTGGGGCCGAGGGGTTTGGAGTGTGGAAGGGGGTTCTGAGCTGGGGCAGGGGGTTGGGGCGCTGGAGGGGGTGTGGGCTTCAGGAAGGAGTTTGGGTGAGGGAGGGGGCTCAGGGCTGGGGCAAAGATGGTCTGTTTTAGAGGCAGGGCACCTAATTCTATTGTATTTGAGGAACTTCAACAATTACCACAACGGCCAGCTGTGCAGTAGTGAACAGGAAAGAAGTGCTTGCTGCGGGGAGTGAATGAAAGTCGTCAGGTGCCACAGGCTCTCACTGAGCTGCTGTATATGGTGGAGTGGTGCTTCTAGGCCCCTGACATGAGCACCGTGTGGTGGGGTTGGGTCATGATGCAAATCAACAGTGGCTAAAGAACTTTCAGATGTGGAAGGCCACATTCCTGGCGTTGTGAGCTTAGACACCAGAGCTGCTTGGACAATGGAGAAAGGGGTGGGCATCAGCCAGGTGTGCCAGGCCATTTACTACATCCTGCTCCATGGGACTGTGACTCTGAACAATGTGCAGGAAATCGCTGAGGGATTCAATGCAATGGTCTTCTCAAACTGTGGTGGGGTGATAGCCAGGATGCATAGCCCTATTATAGCCCAGCCCCACGTTGCTTTTCAGTGCACAAGCAGGGGTACTTCTCCATGGTTATGCATGTGGTGGTGGATCACCGAGAACATCTCGCTGACATTAACGTTGGCTGGTCAAGAAAGGTGGGTGATGCATGCATGTTTAGGACTACAGCACTTTTTTGAAAAGATGCAAGCAGGGTTTTTGTTTTTGTTTTTTGTTTTGTTTTTTTGCAGACCAGCCATTCACATTGGTAAGGTTGCAGTGCCAATCATGATTTTCAGGGACCTAACCTACCCATTCCTTCCCTGGCTCAGGAAGTCATTCACAGGCCCCCAGGACAGAAGCAAGGAAAGATTTGAGTACTGTTGGAGCAGGTGCAGGATGGCTGCTGAATATGCATTGAAAGGAGGCTGCTGGTGCTTCATGATGAGGCTGGATCTCAGAGAGCCCAATATTCCTTGTTGTGTTTTACATACTATTTGTGAAGTAAAGGGGGATATGTTGCTGGCAGGGTGGAGTGGGTGGGGAGCAGAAAGACTGTCTGCTCATTTGTGTAGATTCATAGATTCCAAGGCCCAAAGGGACCCTGTGATCATCCAGTCTGATCTCCTGTACAGCAAAGGGCAGAGAACTTCCCCACAATAATCCCTAGAGCAGATCTTGTAGGAAAACATCCAATCTTGATTTAAAATTTGCCAGTGATGGAGAATCGACCACAACCCTTGGTAAGTTGTTTGTGAAGGCCAAAACTATAACTGGCTTCAAAAAGAATGAGATAAATTCATGGAGGACAGGCCCATCAATGGCTATTAGCAAAGACAATCAGTGATGCAACCCCATGCTCTGGGTGTCCTAAAACTTTATCTGCCAGAAGCTGGGAGTGGACAATGGGGGATGGATCACTTGGTAACTTCCATGTTTGGTTCATTCCCTCTGAAGCATCTGGCAATGGCCACTGTCGGAAGACAGGATACTGGGCTAGATGGACCATTGGTCTGACCCAGTATGGCTGTTCTTATGTTCCAATGGTTAATTACCCTCACTGTTAAACTTTTACACCTTATTTCCAGTCTGAATGCATCTAGCTTCAACTTCCAGCCTTTGGATTGTGTCAGTCCTTTCTCTGCTAGACTGCAGAGCCCGTTATTAAATATTTGTTCTCCATGTAGGTACTGACAGACTGTAATCAAATCATCCCTTAACCTTCCCTTTGTTAAGATAAATTGATTGAGCTTCTCAAATCTCTCACTATAAGGCATGCTTCCTAATCCTTTAAACCGTTCTCCTGGCTCTTCTTGGCACCCTCTTCAATTTATCAACATCCTTTTTCAACAGCCACACATCAGGGCACTAACCAGAGCATACTGAAGTTTTGTGTGGCTGAGGGAGGCCGTGAGCGCACGCTCTGGCACTGTGTCATTGAAGGAAATATGCTGCTGGATGCTCTTTTGTGTTACTTGATGGGGAAAAAAACTTTAGTTGGCTTCCATACGAATTGTACGTACCCTGTTAAAACTGTAAAACCCATAAAGATGGGAGAGATGATGGTTCGGGGAGATCACATGGTGGCTTTGTAAGACAAAGTAAATAAATCTTGATTTTCACAAAACCCAACATTATTGAACAGTGCAGTCAACGAAAACCATTTAAAACAATTGATAAGCACAGTGCAGTATGTGGCGTTCTCCTGCATGAGTCAGAGTTCAGCGTGCCTGTACTCACAGCAGCTGGGGTCGAGTGGAAGGGATACTGCATCAAGCCACGCAGGCACCTTGCAGGGGTGGACCTGGCCCATGGCACCATGCATTGCAATGGTGACTGGTGTGTAAGTCTTTTGGAATTTTGCTCCATAATATTTTGTGTTTGTTGTCTGAGGAGCTGCAATACATCCTGGTGCACTTCTAAATGCATCACTCGTTCCTTCTCCCTTTCCTTGAGCATGTGGTACCTCCAATCCCCTGCGTCTTCTGAGCCAGCCTCAGAGCTCCTGAGAAGAATGGAGATCATGTCCTCCCTTGTCCATTTCTTCTGCTCAAGGTCTGTCTTTCAGCAGGTGTGCAGGGGATGCCTCTCAATGATACCCCAGGTGACACATGAACAAGGTACAGTAGGACTTTGGCTATGTCTACACTTGGAGCTGGGGGTGTGATTCCCAGCTTGTGTAGACATACTCACATTAGCTCACCTTGAGCTAGCGTGCAAAAAATAATGGTGCAGCTGTGGTAGCATGGGCATCAGTAGCACCGGCTAGCTGCTCCAAGTACAAACCCGCATGGACCTTACGGGTACATCCTTGGGGCAGCTAGCCTGTGTCGTCCGTGCTACCGCTGCTACAGTGCTATTTATAGCGCACCCTCTCAATGAGAACTAGTGGGGGCATGTCTGCTTCAGCTGGGAATCACATCCCAAGTGTAGACATTGCCAGTGTTAGACTAAAAGATAAGTGTTAGACTGAAAGACTCATCAGACAAGGAAAGATAAGTCAAAAACTCCCTGAAATGTTCCCATAAAGAGATTAATAAAAGTAGGAACTGGGTCAGACTTGCTTCATGGCTGCTAGCTTCAGGAATTACAGATGCTTCCTGCATGGTGAGTCTATGGGGCACTGTTCAAAGCTGGTAGCTTTGTGGGATATGGGTTGAGTTGCCGGGTGTCCCAGGTAATATGTGTAGGGCTAGTGTAATAAATATTGCTAAACTGGTTACAGGCAGTGGTGATCCTGGCCAGGAAGGACTTGTACCTGCTGATAGTGGGGGAGCAGAGTGAGGGCAGTAGCTTCAGCAGATGTTACTGAGCGTGCTCAATACAAACCAAGCAGCAAATGGGGGGAGATGACCTAGTGCGCCCCTCCCTCCCCCCCCGTCACCTCTGATCCTGGTTGATATATTGCTTCTGGGGATGACAAAGGCCCAGGAAATGCAGCTGCTTAGGTGGCTCAAGATTGCCCTGGCATGTTATGCTGCCAGCTCTTCACAGCCACGGTGCCCCAGAAGTAGGGTTGCCAAGTCTCCAGGATTATGTCCTGTGAGGAAACCTCCAGGAATATGTCCAACCAAAATTGGCAACTCTACCCAGAAGCTCAGTGCAGAGTGCCGTGGAAAGGTCCAGCCCCAGGGGCAAAACAAGGCTGCCCTCCCCAGAAATGTCTGGGCACAGATTAAGGGGTGCCTGCTTCAAAAGTTTACAGAGATTGTGGACAAAAGGGAGATACATAAGAAAATAAATGTAAAACTCTGCAAGCGTAAGAGGGTTGGTACTGCTGCTTCGCACCAACAAGCAACACAAAGCCCTATAAAGTCTCTACCTCGTTCTGTCCAGAATCCAAGCACAGCCTGCGAGTGATTTGCTATGGAAATAGGCTCTCAGGGTACGTCCCCACTGGGATAAAAGCCCATGGCTGGCTCAGGTCAGCTGACTTGGGCTCGGGGGGCTCAAACTGAGGATCTGAAAGTTGCTGGGTAGACGTTCAATCTCAGTCTGGAGCCGGAGCACTGAGACTCTGTGAGGGTGGAGGGTCCCAGAGCTCAGGCTCCTGCCTCCGATTGAACATCTGTCCTGCAAGTTTTAGCCCCTCAGGCCCAGCCCTGTAAGCCCAAGTCAGCTGACCCGAGCCAGCCACAGCCATGCTGTGGGGGTTTTATCCCCGTGTAGACGTATCTTTAGACTAGAAAACCAAAACACTGTTTCTTGTAGTGTTTTCATTACGTGTTTAACTTTCAGGTTTATTCATAACAATCCTGTCATCACAGTATGCTGGCAAGGATTTTTGTAATTTTGTTCTGTCCTGTGTTTGAATGCTCACATATAGGTTTCAGTATATTATTTTCCATGTTTGCAATGCATTGATTTATGCTGCTAGGAATTCTATCTGGCCGCCCTGCCAAAAGCATGCATATAGAAATGCTTTTATGCTCATAGTCTTTAAATGTTTATAGTCTTCTCTAATTTAACTGCCAGGGCACATTATAAACTGAACTGGCTATTTGAAAAGGCAATTCCTTTTTTCTCTCTCTCTGGGTACTTGACTGCCATTTTTGAAGGGGGAGGAAGTGGGAAGGTGGGAGGCAAGGGCCTGTGAAGAGGGAAAGGAAAGTGGAGCCATACTTCAATACACCTCCCTGAGCTCCCTTCCCTTTCCTCACTGGGCTCTGAGTGAGTCCTGGCTCATCTGGGTGTCAGAGAAATCCTCACTCTCTGCAGGGCCAGCAGCCTCCTTGTTCCTTTCCTTCTTGAGCTCTTCGTCGTTGGCCACTGCTCGGGTTCCTTCCTTTGGGTCTGATGTTCACTGTCACCCATGGGAGGTAGTGGGGTGTACACCAACTATAGCAATTGGATTAGAACTGGTCATGCAAAACCTGGCTCTAGCCAATGCTAAAAGCCCTTCCCTTTCACGGTACCAAATGCAACTAGATCATTTTAAAACAAACACTAGAAGCAAAGGAGAGAGTGCATAGGAGCTGACTTATTTGTTTAAAGAATTCCATTTTCATCCTTGAGGAAGGTGTATGCGTGGCTTTGCTTTTATGTAACAAACCACATTTAAAAGCAATTGCTTTTGCAAATACACTATCAAACTTGGAAATTACTGAGATAATGCAGCTTTCGTCTCTGGATGCTCCAGTCTGCGAGGAAGCACAACAGCAGCTCTTGATGAGGACATGAATTTGTTATGACAGTCTAATTTTACAAATCCATCGCTGCCTTATGGCAGAATTATACAGATAGATATTTTAAAAAAAGCCTAAGGAATCAAAAAATGTATCATGTCACTGGTGAGAAAACAGTCTTGCGGAGTCAACTCCCACAGGTCAGTTCAAGGTACTACCCAGCTGCCTTCAACAGCTCAGCAAACAGCATGCTGGGATGAGTGCTGGACACATTTTGCATGTTTAGACTGATTGGCAGCGTCAGTTCTTTGCTGCATGTGTGCTGTGATATGAGCTGCTCCACACTAATAAGAAGTGACAGATCTTTGGGGAGAGAGCAAAGAAACAAAAATCATCCTACCCATTCTACCGCTGCCCGCCCTTCCCCCCTAATCTTAAACAATAGAAATCATGACTAGAACTTTCATACAGTATTGTTATGCCTGAATGAAACTGACTTTCCAGGTCAGCATAAGAACCATGTGGGTCTCCTAGAAATAGTCTCATCATCGTTTCTATTGCTAATCCTCTATTGGGAATGGGCACAAAGACAGCAATACATGTCTGGATAGGTTTTGGGGTAGATGCCCACTGTGGATCTTGCAGCTGAAACAGAGGGAAGGGAAAATGAAACATGGTGGGAGGTGAAGCAGCAAAGTTGGCTCCCAGGAGTAGTGTGGAATAGGAAACTGAAGTGAGCAATCTGTACACTCAGGATGGAGGAATGGAGAGTAGGAGGGGCAATCTAATTGCACAGACAGGTCTGTGGGTAAGTCAGAGTGATGGAGTGAAGGATGTGGTATGGGAACGGGCAGAGGGGACAAGGATAATGGAAGAAGGGCTGACAACACACAGGAGAAAATCAAATGATTCTTAGTTCTATGAACTGGTCGTGCCAAACAGTGCATCAATCCCCTCACCGCACTGTTTGCTCAAAAGGCCAATGAATCATTTGGGGTTAAGGAATTCTGTTGTAGACACAAACCAAGATATCCAAACTCATGGGCATGTGAAGCATATGATGAAGCCCAATTTGTTGTTTCTGCCAAATGATCTCAGGATTACGTGTCCTGCTCATGACTCAGAGGGATATTGCCACATCACTACCGCTCACTATCACTGTGTAAATCTCTCTAACGTGTCATTGATATAATGGTCTGTGTGACAGGTGTCACCGATAAATCCGATCTAAGTACATCCATTACTGCTTGGGATATCACTCACAATCATGCACAAAATGTCTGTTTGCAGCCAAGAATCAGAGAGGGAAGGTTTAGATCCATTTCACTACTAGTATCCAATTATGCAAATGAGCAAGAATAGGGCGGCGTGGGCGTGGGCGTAATCCTAGTTAGGTTGTTCCCTTGCAGCCTTAAGTACACGAGGGGATAGCTCTTTCTAACCATCTATGGGATTTAGATGCAAATTAATGGAATTGTGCATCTAAATCCCCTAGGTGGTTTTTCAAACCTCGGCCTTAAGTTTTATATTTGAAGGGCCTGATTGTGCCCTGCTTTGCACTTCTGTCATTATTTACACGTGAGTAAAGCCTTCCATCCTGATTTGGCAGCATTTTACACTCACTGGCCCCGAGTGTGTGTGTCTACACATGTGGCACTGGCTGGGAATTTTTTTTGACAAATTGGCATTTTTCATTGAAACAAAACAATCTGTCAAAACTGAAACTTCACAATCCAGGGTCCTGTTCAGTAAATTCCTGACTTGAAAAATGTTTAGAAAAAAGTTTCAAATGTTTTGTTTTGACATTTTTTTCAATGAAAAATTCTGCTTTTCCATTTTGGAATGAACTTTTATTCTCAAATTTTAGCTAATTAAATGGAAATAGATTTTACAACAGAAAAGTGGTTAAAATCTAAGCAAAACATTTTGAAATGATCAAAACAATATTTCAATTGACCCAGAATGAAATTTTTCTGTTTTTCAGTTTGCAAATATTGGCGCTTTCAAATTTTCAACCTCATTCGAGATAATTTTTTTTTCCTAATTCTTGAAAATATTTGCGGGATTGGAAAAAACATTCCCTCTTCAGCTCTAGACACAAGGTGTAAGATAGTGGGGTAAACCAGGCCCTATGTCTTCTCAAAACATGATCATGTTTTCTCCTCCAAAATAGTACAATTTCTGGCCTGAGTGTCTTACAGAAAACTCACCAGTAATGGTATTTCTGGAGTCTGCTAACCTGTAATTACAGTAAGGATGTTTGTGGATGCATCTAAGCAACATATGAAAGAATGATTTTTTTAAAATTTTATTTATATTTATTTATTTTGTGGGGAGGAGTCATTGATAGCTGTTCTATGGAATCTGTGGCAGGAAGAAACCATAGAGACTGAAAGAGTGATGGAGGAGTTCATGACAAAGATATTAACATATGCCTCAGAATAACAGCAGTAAAAGAAGGGTCTCTCCTGTGTTCTGTCTCTGACAATGGCCAATTCCAGCTATTTCAGGGGAAAGGATAGTAAATGTTGCAGTGGGCAGCTAGGGAATAATCTGCCCAGAGAGCACGTTTCTTCCTGACCCTCATTGGTTAGCTTAGGCCCTGCACCATGAGGGTTTCTCTCTCTTCCTAAATGCATTTCAAAAATAGTGAGGAAGTATGGTCCAGTGGTTAGGACACTCACTAGGGTTTGAACCACGGTCTGTTAATTCCCTCCTCTACCACAAACTTCCTGTATGACCTTGGGCAAGTCACTTAGGCTCTCTGTCTCAGTTCCCCATTTATAAAAAATGGCGATAACAGCATTTCCTACCTCAGTGATGTGTTGTGAGCATAAATATATTCAAGCTTGTGAAGCCTTTTGCTATTCCCACCTGAACAGAGCTAAGAATTATTGTTTTTAATTATTCTTATGCCTCTGGATAGTCTCCTTATTCATAGAAACGTCCAGTCCTTTTCTGAAGCCCGCTAAGCTAGTGGTCTCAATAATAGCTCTTGGTAATGTACAGTGTTCACATACCGAAAGCAAATGGGCCTGACTTGGCATATCAGATGCAAACAACTCCAAACTTTGTAGAAGTTTGAATTTAAGTTCTGTGGCTCGTGCTCCGTCTCTAGTTTGAAATCGTGTGCAAGTCGGACAAGAGGACATGCAGTCAGAGAAATCAGCTCTGCTTTGTAAGCATCTGTATGTATATGATGCTCATAATGAGCTGCTGGAAGGAGATCAGATCACTCATTCATAAGGAAGAGGAGATGAGAGGAAATGTGGAGTGAGCGTATGAGAAGTGAGTGTGGGGGAAACTTAGCAAGAAAAGTATTGTCGTTTTTAATGAGGATGATGATTATGTGCAAGCAGCTGTTTACTGATCAGAGACTGAGGGCTTAGTTGATCAGGGATAATTATGTCTCTCTCTCTCTGGAATGTGGAGATTTCCTACTTTCTGGCTGGGAAGGTTGTTCTGGGCTCCAGAGCCCAGCATCCAGAGCTACAACCTCAGCTCCAAAGGGGAGGGCATGTGAACAAGGCTAGCAGTAGATCTTTGTCCCCCCAGACTGGGGAGAAAGCTCTTTCGTTAAATCTTCCCGGAAGCAGCTGCCTCGTTATGCCATGTTGTCCACAGTTTCTCCAGTGTAACACAGAAACTTTCAGGCTTGCATACAGACATTGCTTACTTGGCTATGGGATTCTGCATTGCTTGGTCTGCTATTTGGCTCAGTAAAACACTCTCACATTCCCCCCCCCTCTCTAATTAACCCTCGATCCCCACTCATGCTTCATCTTCCACCATCCCCCCCAATTCCTGTTTCATGCTTCCCCGTCTCCCACCATCCACCCATTCCTGACTTGGGCTTCCCCATCGCACACCCTCACCCCCATTCCCACCTTGTACTACCCCCTTCTCCACCTTCACCCCCATTCCCACCTCGGGCTTCTCCATCACCCATCCTCATCTCCATTCCCACCTTGTGCTACCCCCTTCTCCACCTTCACCCCCATTCCCACCTCATACTTCTCTCCCTCTCACCCTTGCCCCCGTTCACACCTTGTGCTACCCCCTTCTCCACCCTCACCTCCATTCCCTCCTCCTGCTTCCCCATCTCCCACCCTCGCCCCCATTCCCACCTCGTGCTTCCCCGTCTCCCACCATTCCCCCATTCCCTTCTCCTGTTTCCTTGTATCCCAGCATCATTCATCTTTTACAGAATGGCAACCTCCCTTTTGCGGTGCAAGTTGAGCCCTCGTTGTTACAACCATTAATCCGAGTACTTGAGCCTCCAACAACATCAGCGCAGGTGTAGGCAGTGAGTTCACAGTACAAGTGCTCAGACTGGCACCTCCTTTTGTGGGCAGAAACCCTGCAGATGCTTGCAAGAGGAGAAGATGGGCATCAGGCTTTTTTTCAATTGTACTTTAGAGCGTCAAAATGTTATTTATTCATCTTGTTCGCGCCATTCAGCCGGCCTGATGGGAAAATACATGACTGCTACACCTGCTTAACAGAAAAGCTCCTCTTAGTGCCAAATCATTTTTCACCTGAAAGAAACTTCGTGAAAGTATAGTATTTGGTTGCAAAAGTTTTTTCTTCGGGGAAATGGAGTTCTCCTTTGTTCCACCAGCAATGCAAACGGAGACAGTAACTAGTGTGTGTTGAGGCTATTTGAACTAGTTTTTATTAGAATCCTAAACCAGACTCTATAGGTAGCATCTCTCAGTGGAATATAGTCCACTCATCATCGGCAAGGGGGATTGGACCTCTGCCTATCTCTGGGCTGCCTCTCTGCAGCCCCAGTACCTCTTTGTGGGCCCTTACCTAGGTCTGCAGCCAGGGTTTTGCTAGGCTGGAGCTTCCCAGCTCTCTCTGCCCTTCCCCAGCTCTGCTCCACCTCAGGTACCCTGCTCAGCTCCCAGGCAGCCAGGTCCTTCTCTCTCTGAAGCTAGAGAGAGAGTGTGTTTTCAGTCTCTGGCCCTCGGCCCTCTTACAGGGCCAGCTGGGCCCTGATTGAACTGGTCACAGCTGTGGTCGCTTCTCCAATGAGCCCAGTTTTTTCCAGCCATAGCCCTCTCCAGGGCTGCTTTAACCCCTTTAGGGCTGGAGCCCATCTAAACCATTTCCTACAGGAGAGAGGCAGACAGAGCCTGCCTTTGGGTTATCAGTCTGATGTTTGGATTCAGACTGAGCAGATGTGTCAAAGGGCACAAGTAATAAACTCTCCTTCTCATGCATTTTACACTAGAGAGGGGCTTGCCCTGAACCTCTTTAGCCTTTGGGGAAGCTCAGATGTGAATCTGACCTTGGCCCAGCTGCCTCCCTACTTAAAAGACATACACACCGTTGTAGAAGTTACTGGGAATTCAAGTCCTCTCTGCTACATTTGAAGGGGGGGGGGGGCAGAGAGGCTGCTCAGAGCCTTCCTCCCACGCCTCAGGGATTGGCAAGAATGGCCACTGCAGCCAATGGCAAAGCCCATGCTGGCTTCAGTGAGAGCAGGACTGGCCCTCTAGGTGGGCAGCAAGCTGCAGAAATAAAGAAGCAAGGAGAAGCCCCCACAGCTTCTATGCATGAAGGCAAGTCCTAGTAGCAGCCAGTGATGCTGGAGGTTGGGTGACCTGCTTCTGTCATCTAGCACAGAGCAGGGCTGTGTTGACGCAAGAGGAGGTGCTCAGACATGGACCCTGAAGAGATGGCACTAGAGAGAGGATCAATCCTGGTGTGTATGTGTGTGTAAGAAGGTGTTAGAGTTCTAAAGAGTCATGGTGGGAGTTAGGCTGTAATGCCTCGTCTTTCCCATCCTCCCCGGGCCAGCACTAGTTGTAGCCCAGTGGGTGACCATATCAGTCTAACCATGTGAATACACAGTAGGTAAAAAAACTGATTCCTGAGATATTGGTCAAACATTAATGTTCTGAAAAATAAACAGGCTTTTCCTGTAGCAAATGGGATAAACATAAATTATCCCCAGATCAGGAGTGTTCCTCGCAGCACTGTGCCTCTTCGTGACAGTCTGTTCCTGAGCTCATAAGGAATTACAAGTTCCATATGCAGCCGTACATGCGCCTGCTGCTAGCTTACTCTTCTGCACGTTCGCCTGTGCGCTTGTGCTCCTGTAAGAGAGGCCAGGCTTGGCACGTGCAAGCTACTTGCATTTTAAAGACATAGGGCCAGCCAGGGTCCGCTCTCAGTGACACTGTATCGAATACAATGGAGGCAGCAGAGTTACAGGGTGTATCTGAAATCAGACTCTGGCTTATTGTGTGCCAGTGGCGTGTGTCCAAACTATGGAACAAGCGTGCACGTGTGAGTGCAGGTGAGCGTGCACAGAGCCAGACGCAGAAGATACAGCCGTACAGGGTGCTCTGAAGCTGGCCAAAGGTGCCCATTTCCAAACGTGGTGTAGTGGTGTACTGATATGTGCTGCAGCTGTGGTGTTGTCATTGAGCCATTAGCTGCCTCTGTGCACTGTACAGAGTTCCAGGCAGGGTGGGATCCCTGATAAAAAAAGGAAACAAAGCTGGAATTTGAATGGGGTGGAAGCCTAGTTGCTTGGGTCTCTACCATACAGTTCTTTCTACACCAGACACCTACCTGAGAAGGATTTTGTTTTGATTGAGGATTTGATTCCCTATCACAACAGACATCCAGGGTGTATTCCTGCCCTGCTTTGCACCATCATTTATGGCTGTGCAAGGTGGGTGTAAAATGCTAAAATGGGTGCGAGTGGAGCGTGCTGATCGGGTAGCACTTCAGCTCCACTTTGCATAGGTGCAGGTGACTGCAGAAGGTGCCAGGCGGCCCACCATGCTGTCCTTGTGACGCACAGCCAGCTAATGCAGCTGGGTATGACATTTACTGAGCTTGGGTCAGTTGCGGTCACCTGCAAGAGCTGCAGATTTTACTCAGATGACTGACACAGGGCACTTCAAAACCAAAGAAATCATAAACAAACAAAAACCAAGTGGAACTATCCTGATGCTCATTCCATTCGTGTGTGTGGCACGGCTCTGTGAGTTCAGACTTACGGGGTCCCCAGAATTCTTTGTGGGTGTGTGAGGGTTACTGCCTAACCCTCCAGGGAATGGCTGGAGACCCCCACTCCTGAAAACCCCCTGGACCTTGGAGATCTGGGAAGGCACAAGGCCATCAGAGCAAAGGCCCTATATATCCACACCATGGCCTGACTCCCCCAGAGCAGCCCTTAGAGAACAGGCCCCTACTAGAGGCTAAAGAGTAGAAGTCAGAATTAAGCTTATAAGTCCAAAACTCTGACTGCTGGGCATTCGGAGGAGGGGATGAAGCCTGGAACAATTCCTCTGTATTCCATCGCAGGACGCTTGTTCAGCTGGGATGCTCTTCTCACCTGGAGAGGGTCATTGCATCCACACCTGCTGGTGAATGTATGCACTAACATGTACAGGAATAAAAGTGCTGAGTCCATGTCATTGTGATGTGTAGGGGCAGGGCCACGGAGGTGGGGTCCTGGGGCACTGCGTGGTGAGATGCGCCTTGGGCTGCCTTAATCCAGCCCTGTGAGGGAGGTTCCTGGGCACGCAGCCCAAGGGGAATGACTATTCTCATGGGAAGGACCCAGACCCGGAAGTAATTCTGAGAGGGAGTCTGGTGTCTGTTCCTCCCATTGGAGAGGGAAACAGAACACGTAACTGCAGCAGCAGCTGAGCTGTCTCCAAGAAACAGACCAGTGGACTTGTGTGCCTATGGTGGCCAGATCGTGTGAAGTCAGGCCCAGTGGTCGGAGTTAGAGTCCACAGTCACAAGTTGGGAACTAGAGTCAGGCCAGGTCAGGATAACAGGGGGCCAGAGGCAGAAACCAAACTAGAAGCCAGGAACCACAAGTCAGATGCCAGATGTCAAGCCAGGTTGGATGGCAGGAAATGAAGTGCAGAAGCAGGGAGCCCAAGGCACACAGTCCAGAGCAGGGGGGAGCCCAGTTGTTCGGATGGCTCCCTGTCCTTGCTGCTGGCTTAAATAGGGCCAGCTGGCCAATCAGCCACTCTGGGACTCTGTCGTTTGGACCTCAGGGTCTGAGCCTCACCCTGGGGCTGGGCTTCATGGGTTCCAGGTAAGCCATGGTCATCAGGCTGCCAGGTGGAGAGTTGGAGTGTGGCTGCTCCTGTGGGCCTGGGTCTGAGACCCAGGAGTCATGACACGGCTTGCTGTCATTGCTTGGGGGGTAAGCCTGCTTATGCCAGGTTGCCATTAGGCAGACCGCCAAGCCATGTGTCTCAGGTGCCCAGCTACACAGCACAAATTAGGAACACTGAACAGTCAAAGCCAACAGCTTGTGAATGTCCCACCATCTGAAAATGATTCCTCCAGTGCTGGGCATGTAATGACTCCATGGGCAGAAAGCTAGAGTCGGCTGGTGAATGATTCTCTATATAAACCATGGGCTAAATTCCTCATGAAAGTTGTTTGTGGGCCAATAGGTTGATTGGTTCTAGTAGTCTCCACATCCCCTGGGGAGCGGGGAGGCAGGAATAGGGTCAAAATATAGGAATACCTACTGTTGATGGGAAAAAGTGGGGAAAACTCTGCCCCTTCCCAAACTCACATGTCTAATGTTGGATTTTGAGAGACTTGGCATGGTTCATGCATTTAAGATCATCACATTCTTCTGCAACTTGATGTTCTGGCTATTTAATTTTTCTCAAGCACAAACAAATCAGAAATGAAGTCTGGTCTGAAATTGCTGTTTTGATATTATGTGACATTTTCAGACATGCAAGATAACATTGTGTACAGGGCACCAAGCAAGGAGCTTGCTTTCTGTGCTCGAATTCCCATTTGAGACATGCACTTTCAAAGCAAAAGGACCTTGCTTGGATGGAAAAGTACAGAGCACAGTAAGCTAACAAAGAGCTGCCTAGTCACTGTTCTGCTGGGCAGGGAGCAGGACACAGCCCCTGTAATGAACTGCTAGCATTCAACGTTATTAAAAGCCCCTCAAGGATATTGGATATTGCCATCTAATTGGGCCACACATATGGGATGGGTTCTAGCAGAGAGGGGTGTTTCTACCTAGTGAATGTGTGAGTAGGCTGCTGTGCTTTGAGCCCATGCATGCGCTTTGCAGTCGCTTGCTACTTTGCAGTTCTGGACCACTTGGGACAGCCAGCAGCAAGCACTGGAGTGACATGTTGCTTTGTCTCTTGGTCTGCCTCAGAGCTCCAGCATTGGCTGCTACACGGGGCAGCCATGGGAAAATAATGGCAGGACACTGATGGCCTTTCCCTTGGCAATACTCATCGCTGGCAAGGGATAAAAACCAAGCTGCACCTCATGGCTGCAGGTGAGCTGGCAGTGGGTTTCGCCACTGGGAATAAACGGTGCCCATAGCATCTGAATGGAAGAGATTACACATTGGTGATGTTATGCTGTATATTAGATCGCACTGCAAGGCTCCACAGGCCTAATTGAGTGATCCACTGAGCTTCTTGTTACATTAGAGATTCAGAAATGTTGGGCTGGAAGGGTCCTCAAGAAGTCATCTAGTCCAGTCCCCTATGCTGAGGCAGGACCAAGTAAAACCCAGACCATCCCTGGCAGCTGTTTGTCCAACCTGTTCTTAAAGACCCCCAATGTGGGCATTCCACAGCCTCCCTTGGAAACCTGTTCCAGAGCTTAGCTACCCTGAGAGTTAGAAAGTTTTTCCTAATATCTCACCTCAATCAGCCTTGCTGCAGATTATGCCCGTTACTTCCTGTCCTACTGTCAGTGGGCTAAGGCACAGGGTAGGACTGAAGTGCCCATGTAGGTGAATAGCATCCCAACGCCTAGCTGGTGAGCACTACCAGTGTTTAATTCAAGATTTCATACATTCCACAGGCTGCCCCCCAAACGTGGCCATTTTCATTCTGGGCCAAACAAGTTGTTCCACCCAGCTACTAGGTTAGATTGGCATGTTTAAACAAAACACACACTCACCGCATTTCATGCCTGCAAGAACAAGCTGCTGTTCACACAATTTACAGATCTGTTCATGTGGGCAGTGTAACAGGGCTGGCTGCCTCCTGAGCGCCCCCTCATGGCCAAAGGACTCTCTCTAGCACCCTACTACCAATTTCTCTCTGCTTCAGTGTCCCTTAATAACTCACATGCCTCACGTAAATACAGCATTCCCCTCCTGTGGTCCCATTTATTGACAGGTCCCAACCTCAGTTGTCACTCTCTTCCTTGAGGTAGGAAATTCCCAGCCCGTCTTCCCAGAGCTAGGTCCCAGTTCAACGTCTCTCAGTCTCTTACCTGGCTGGAACTCAGCCTTCGTCAGCCCTCTGGCTTGCAGGCCCCAAGCCCTTCTCTCAAGCAGCGTCTCTAGCAGGAGCCTCCTGCTCACAGCAGCACCTGTCCGTCACAGCTCCCTTGGTCTCAGGGTCTTCCCTGCAGGAGCCTTTCACATTTGCTGCATTGTCTCTACCATTTCTTGACACCCCACCCCACCCTTGCAGCTTCCTGCTGCTCTACACCGGGCACTCACCCTGATCTCTCCCAGGTGTGGCTCATTCTGTAATCAGGATTAGCTAGCCCCAGCCTTTAAGGGACAAGCCACCCTGGGTGTGTCCACACAGCAAAGAAAAACCTGTGGCTCAGGCTAGCGGGGCAGTTTCACTGCTGTGTAGACTTCCAGGCTCCAGCTGGAGCCTAAACTCTGGGACCCTCCCAGCCCGCAGGGTCCTACAGCTTGGGCTCCAGCCCAAGTTCAGAGGTCTACACAGCCAATGAAACAGCCCCCACAGCCCCGAGCCCAGGTCGGCTGGCATGGGTCAACCATGGGTGTCTAGTTGCTGTGTAGAGATAACCCCTGATACAGGAAACATCCCCAGTGAATCACTGCAACATGAAAATGAACCCCTGAAATGTCAGGGCCCAAGTGGAGATGTTCAGCTGTTTTCTTCTTTGACTGAACAGATAAGATACTTGATGATCCAAAAACATTGAGAGAGTCTGGGCCATTGCTACCAATTAAGAGAGGTGGTTCTTTGTTTAAATATACTACTCCTATTTGAAAATATTTTGAGAGGAAAAAATTAGCATACAATTACACTTATGACATTATCTACTTTTAAAGCAGGGGGTAGGAGGGAGGGTTTACATTTGTGAGACAGCCAGGGAAAAAAATGTACTTTGCAAATTCCCTCTCATTCAGTTCAATTAAATAAGCTCTTAGCCTCTTAGGCACATCTGACAAGAAATGTTTTGTCAGAAAACCCTGGATCTAATTTTCACTTGTACATACACACACACACGCACGTAAAGAAGCAGCATGCGTACCGTCTTTTCTCTCTGTTTTGTGATTTAGAGACGAACTAATAAATTGTCTTGTTTCTGAGTGTGTAGCTAGCAGCACAAATAACAAGTCAAAGAATTCCGACTTTGTGCCCAATATACTGAGAAGGCACCAACCTCTGGCAAGGATGACCTAAATTACTTTTAATTATAGTGGAAAGACTAAATATCTGTGTGCCGTGTGTTTACAACTGTAGCAATAAACAATTTGTTCTCAAGATAATTATGAACCGTTTATATTTGGTCTACAAAAGGACTGTTTGTTCCCTAAAAACCTGCATCAGGAATTGAATTGTGAAAGGAAAATAAAATGCCTGCATGAGCAAAACAGGGCTTGGAGCTTCTCCATTACAGGATGCTGCATCTAACTCCTCCACTCCTGAGCTAACTGGAATGGTAGCATGAGTTTTCAGCAGATGATTGCAGTCAAAACGTCTTCACAGAACTACCAGTGTCAAAGGAGTCAGGAGCAAGTCCTTATTCACCTTGGAGTGTAACTCCAAAGCCATTTGACTCTGAGGACGTTACAGTTTCCAATATTTCCATCTGCAAACTACAAAAGGATCATTTATCTATCAGAAGCCATTCAGGTGTTACTGTCCAATCCTCCTGCATTACTCACCATCTGCTGGCATCTAAACAACACTGTGTAGGAAGAGAGTCTATCTGCTATGCAGGACTCTCCTGATTTTGATAGGGAAGGCCCAGCTCAGCTAGACAATACTGACATGTTGCAAGGTTTCAGAGGGCAGGAGATCTCACAATATCAGATCATTTCCAACGGCCTCCATTTTGAAAATCTCACAGAATCAGCTCACGACATTTTGGTGCTGCAGAATCCAAATTCTAACCCTAGCTCTGACTGAACCTGAAACTCAAACCCTAAACTCTAGCTTATCTGGAGCTGAACAGAACCCCACCTTCCGGAGACTCATAGCACTACTTCATTAGGTTTGAAGCTGGACGCGGGCCCAGAGGCCTGTGCGACACACACGCTTGTGAAAGCTACAGCTACATCCAAGCCTCAGCTTCTCAGAGTTCACTCATTTCCGATGGGCCACACTACGCAAATACACTCACTCATGTCCATGGGCCACTCACCTGTGAAAGGCGGTCATGATTTGGCCCGAAATGTGGATGGAACAAAATTTCATTATGAAATAGCAGGGGAAAAGGAGTCTGTGATGTCAATGTTCAGGAGAAAACCAGCTTTGAAAGGTGGCGGTTCTCTTAATCAGAGATCTCATTCCCCTTAGGAATTCATGGCTTTGGTGAAAACCCACAACAGTTCTGCATGATTAGGGCCAGATTCTCAACCTGGCTTCCATCTACTGGGGGCAGAAATTCAACATCTGCATTTTTATGTTTGCAATTCACTGAAGGAGTAAAAATGCATCTTTGTAGTTATTAGATGATACAAAATCACACCCACCCAAATGGAGAAAAGCACTGAAAATCTGGCCTTCAGCAACATGGCTTGAGTTCCACATTACTCTATGTGTGTGCAGATATTTTGAACAGATCGTACCATCTTGGAATGGCCATGAAAGGCCTGGTCCTGATCATAACAGTGGGAGTTTGCTTTGGTGTCCCTGGCCAAAAATACCCATTCCCTCCTTGAGTAGTGTTCTGTGTGCTTGCTTGTTACCCTTCTTCCCCCAAGATAGCTGCATTTCGGAGATGCCACATGTGTATAGTGAATCCTTAGGAATTAAAGATGCAAGGCTCTAGATGCACCTACCTTATATTCAAAATACGTTTGCATTAAAGAATGTAAAGAAAAATGATGATTCCTTACCTATGCACCCTTAGAAACGAAGGTCACTGCAGCTAGGTACAATCTGTGCTCGAGTTCAAGCGTGTTTAACTTTGGGTGTTCAGGCCCGTTGCTGGGAAATCATCCCCTCCAAGGAGCAGCAGTTTTCCACTGTTACCCAAAAGCTCTAGCCCCATGTGAGTACACGGTAGTGCAGTCGAGTCGCTGTGCTGGCTGGAATGAGGTTCGTCTTGACTGGGTATGGGAGCCTAGTTTAGGTCAGGCTTAGCTGGCCAATCCTCGCTAACCCCACCTAAACTCGACTGCAAAACGCTGAGCATTCGATGGGGCACTCGCACTCCCCAAGCACCGCAAGAGAGTGGCTCCTCTCACCTGAGAAGGACCTTGAATTGGAAAATGATTCTGAGGGTATCCAGGGGCTGGGGTTGTTCTCCCTGCTGCTGGGGGAGGAAGGGGCAGTGCACATAAAAACCAGCAGCAGGGTGTGAGCTGCCTGTGCAGTCTCTTCAGTGATATGCAGACCAGTCTCTTTTATTTAATGAATGTCATTATTCCAGGGCTGACTTCTGCTAGCCCACCAATACGCAGACCACGAAGCTTCGGGAGACTTTCCGCTCTGAACACGGCACAGAGAGGTTACCAGCTGACTGTATCACAGCTGTCGGCCCACCAACACCTCTGAAATGCCCTAAAATGCCTTGACTGTCAGCAAGACAGGAATGAGGCTCTGTAGAAGGAAGTTAGCTAACAATTCTGGTGGTGATGCATGAGGCAGAATAGACTCCAGCTCAGTCTCCTACAACTGGGCTGTCTCTGTAGGGCTAACAAGATTAAAAAGTAGTCAATAAAGTCAACAGCTGGAGGTAAAGAGGGAGAAGATCTGTTGGGTAATATGTTTTGGCTTCACATAGTCACTTTTCTCAGTTTAACAGCAGTGTAAGTGTGAAGAATGTGTAAGTGACAGAAGCAAAGGACACTAATTGTGTTCCTCACTATGTACATTAGGCTAATCAGACAATTAAGAACAATCAGTGATGCCACTCATTGCCCATCAACTGTCCATTTGGCAGTGATTTTACTTTCCATTAATATTGCACTCTGTAAAGTGTGTGTGTGTGTGTGTGTGTGTATGGGTATGAGTATAATGGATGACAGATTCCTAACAAGATGAATTCAGCTGTGCTGTCAAGTTCAAGAGCAAGATAAAATGATTATCCAAAGAGTGACTGGTCAGAAGAACTGCAGTTACTTTTCAGTCTCAGAAATGCTCGGAGTAGCTTTTGGGAAGCACATTGCAGACCGACACAGCTTGACTAACTGAAGATAACTATCAGAGGGGTAGCCGTGTTAGTCTGTATCCACAAAAACAACAAGGAGTCCGGTGGCACCTTAAAGACTAACAGATTTATTTGGGTATAAACTTTTGTTGGTAAAAAACCCACTTCTTCAAATGCATTCTTCAGATGAAAATATCTAGGGATGGGCCGGCTGTCATGGACTTGGAGGTACTGAGAAAGATTTTTCTTGGGTTCACAGTATTCATTGGAGTTTGTGACAAGAGCAGGGTGAAATTTCTCAGATGAACAGTTTGTTTGCTGAAAAAATGTCATTTCGGCCAACCCAAAACTATTCTCGAGTTGGACCCGATTAGTTGCCACTGGGAAAAAGTTTTCCAGGGCCAGCTTCAGAAAAGTAAGTCAAAGAGAAAGTGGGTGTCCCACTTTATAGCCCTAGCCTAGCAGTCAGGGGCCTTTCCTGGGATGTGAGACACCCTGGTTTAAATCCTTCCCTTGGACCAGGAACTTGTCTTCAGCTCTCCCGCCTCCCCGTGAGCATCCTAAACCCCAGGCTATAGGCTATTCTGGGGTGGGCTGCTCTCAGTCCCCCCTGTGGAAGCTGTTCCACTTTGTATAAATACTCAGAAATTCATTGGAGCAAAGACTTGAACTCAGGTTTCCCCCTGCTAGGGATGTGTCCTAACTACCAGGCTATGCTGCTCTGAATTGCTCCTTCTGAAGTTCTCCCATTTTGAATAGCTATTTATATATTGCAGCCTCTTTTATTCAGTGAATTAATGCATACGTTTATTTCCATGTGTTCAGATGTGCCCATTCAGCACCACGGTGCTTTCCCCATTCTATTCTCTCTGGCGCCTCACACCGCACCTATCCCCAAGGTGTCTTAGCACCTTCCCATAGAGACAAAACAACAACTCCCTCCTCTTCCCTTCACAATCAACGCTCCCCCATCACCGCAACCCATTTACTCCTCTGTTTCCCCACACAAGAAAGGCCTGACACCTTTCAGCATTGGTAATGGTACCTCTGGGGATTGTACTTATGGGGTGGGCATTTAGCGCCTGAATTTCAAAGGTGCTGACTCCCTGTAGTTCCCATTGTCTTCTAGGGAAATTCTGGGTGCTCTGAAAATTCAAGCCCTTAATGTGTACAATTTATTTTTGTTAAGATGTCTAGATATCGGGTGACAAATGGTTTGGGGCTAGATTAACTGAGAAGCCCACTGTCTCCCCATTCAGTTGGGGGAGGCACACAAGCGAGGGTTTAAATGGGAGGAGGCTGTTGGCAAGGTATATATAGATTCATAGGTTCCAAGGCCATTGTGATCATCTAGTCTGTGGTTCTCAACCTGCGGGCTGCTTGCAGCCCAATCAGCACGCAACTGCAGCCCATGTGACATCCTCAGGGTCATACAGATAGTATATATATTGTGTGGATGTGGTCCACATAACACACAGAGAACTGCATATGCGGCCCACAATGGTAAATAAGTTGAGAACCACTGCTTTAGTCTGACCTCCTGTATAACACAGGCCAGAGAACTTCCTCAAAATAATTCCTAGTAGAGATCTTTTAGAAAAACATTGAATCTTGATTTAAAAATTGCAATGTAAGCCCCTTGATTCCAGAATTCACTCCCCCATTTTGTCCTGCAGAGCCCAGATCCATTAACCTTCTTGATATCCTTACCAGTATGAATAAGAATAGTTGTCTAGATACAAAAGGAACAAAGCATGGAAGATCTGAAGTTGACATCACTACAAGGGCAGAGTTAAGGTTGTTTGTGTGCTGTGGTTCTGTCATGACAGCACTTGGTGGTGTGACCAACGTTTGTGCATTCTAGATAAATTGTGATAAATTGGCTGTTGTACTGGGTATGTGATCAACAAGCTGGACTTCACTGTTGATTTCTTAGGTTCAAATACACTGTATAAAAAAATAAGACTAGAGTATTGAACTTTCTTACATGTGCCCAGGGAATTGGATGGGCAGTTTCATTATAAAATACTCCCTGGGCCAAGACACCCATAAATGAACGGTTAATGGTAATAATGAATAATGGTAATAGTGAACAATGAGGCTCCCAGTGGCAAAAGGGTCTTGTCATTTAACACGTTTGCATAAATACAAAATAAAGGAAATCAGTTATATGGCCCAAGTCTGTTCTCCTTCCTTATGCAAAGGGTGGTTCTGCCTGATTAAAGGTTTCAGGCAGGGTTGAGCCTGAAATTTCCAGATAAACATCAAAATGGAAAGTTGGGATTTTTGCACTGAAGCACAAAATATCAACTCTCTTGCACTGCATGTTATCCTGGTGTCTTCGGTTTGGAATTTTCAGTCACTGCTGCAGTCTCAAGGTCTCTCTGGACAAGTCAGGAATAAAAACAGAAAACCTATGGGAGGAGGGATAGCTCAATGGTTTGAGCATTGGCCTCCTAAACTCAGGATTGTGAGTTCAATCCTTGAGGGTGACATTTAGGAATCTGGGGCAAAATCAGTACTTGTTCCTGCCTAGTGAAGGCAGGGGGCTGGACTTGATGACCTTTTGGGGTCCCTTCCAGCTCTATGAGATAGGTATATCTCCATATATTAGGGGACGGATAGCTTAGTGGTTTGAGCATTGGCCGGCTTAACCTAGTGTTGTGAGCTCAATCCTTGAGGGGGGCCATTTAGGGATATGGGGAAAAATCTGTTGGATGATTTAATTGGGGATTGGTCCTGCTTTGAGCAGGGGGTTAGACTAGATGATCTCCTGAGGTCCCTTCCAACCCTAATATTCTACAAAACAAAATAATACTCTATGAAACAACTGGGCAGGTCAAATTGTTTACAATTTCTGACTCATAAAGAACATTCAGCACAAGCCTCACTCCCATTAATAAGCTGCTGGTTGTTGCATTGTATTATTATTTATTATTATAGGAGCCACAGTCATGAATCAGGACCCCACTGTACAGATACTGAACAAAAAGTCCCTTACAATCGAAGTAGTCCACAGAGTCCTATGCCTGTGAGAGAGGCGAAATGAAAAGTGTCGCATCGTTGCCAGAGGACAAGTAGGAGCTGGATGCATTTGGCAAGGATACTATTGCTTCCACGGCTGGCCTTCTAGGAAATCCAGCTGTCTCCCAATCAGGGCAGTGAAAGCATTTAAGTGTTGCTGAGATGCTCTGGGATTTATGTTTGGAAGATTCCTATGCACCATATTGGAGCCTCTCTTCTTGAAGAGCCGTCTCATGCCACTCATCACTATTAGTGTTAGGAGTTCTATCGGCATCTGTAGCAGCGAACAGCATCTGCTCAGTACAAAGTCTCCATGTTTATTCTAAAGATGTCCGTCACTCCGGCATTCTTGGTGTTCAGACTGGCTGGTGGTTAGCAACACTCCCAGCTGTGCTGAAAATGTGTTCTGAATTAACACTGGAAGGAGAACGGCTTAAATATTTGACAGCAGTGAGAGCCGAGGCAATCTTTTTGCTTCAGAAACCAGGGCCCAAGGGATTTCCTCATGTTGGCAGTAATTTAGTGTCATTCAAATAGGCTTCTGCCACTGATGAAGCTGGCAGTGCTACAGGAGTGGACGTTTTTTGCTGCTGGGTGCTTATGCCAGCAGCACCTCGGCTGTGCTTCTCAGCCCAAAGACATCCTTTAGAAGAGAAGATGCCGGGACTCAGAAGATGTGGAAGACGCTGGGGAAACTGGTCAGTTCTAGCAGGTCTCTCTTTCAATAGTGCTTGCTGCTTGGCATCAGAGTGTCCCCCGTAGCATCTTCAGATATGTCTCTATCTTGGTTCTGTCAGGCAGTGAGGCTACAAGTGAACCCCCTTCAGACATCCCTGACATTGTAGTGGTTGTACTTGTAGCAAAGGAGGTTATGGTGAGGTCATGGGGTTCTCTACTCACTTCTGGGATGGCGCCTACTCCTAGCTGCTCTGGGAATTAGATCTGTCCAGGTCTGATGCTCCCTCCCAATGATTGCTTACACCATATCTTCCCTGCTTTCTGTTTGGGACTTGGGTGCTCTGTCTTCATGGCTCAGCCCACCAGCCAGGTGACTCTATAGTCCTCTCTTTCCAGGGGGTCAAAGTCACACAGGATCAGCTGTTCTCACGCTGCTCCAGATAATTTTCCTGTCCAAGGCCAGGTCCTGTGTCTCTTTCCCAGCGACTGGCAGGGGAATCTTGGCCTGCCAACCCACTATTCCAGGTTCCAGTCCAAAGACCTTATGTCTAGCAACTATGGTCTGCTTGTTCCTAGACCCTGTTGCTATTTCCTTGAACCTTTTCCTACCTCTCTGCTCTATTTTCTGACCCCTTCCTCTGCTTCTGAGTTTAGCAGCACAAACTCCCTCCTTCCAGGGAGTAACTGCAGGTACTTCCCCTGCAGCCCTTTTCTGCTGCCAACTTCCTTACTTTCTACCAGCGCTGCCTGTTCCTTCTCAGCTGGGATCTCTCAACAATCAGCCTTTCAATCCAAGGCTCTCCCCAGGTCAGTGCAGCCTATCAGGTTAATTGTCCTAATTTAACCTGCTCTGCCCAGTGCAGGGTGGACACCCTATCACAGGTGACAACTATTAGCAATACCATAGTTAGGGTTGCATTTCAAAATGGGCTTAAAATGGGCAAAAAATCCTGTTTTTTCTGTTCAAGTAGGGGGCCCATCAGCTGAAATTTCAGACAGGGTTCATTCTTATGTCCTTAGTAATTTCTATGTGATTTTATTTGGTTTCCCTTCATATATTTTAAATAAGAAATATTTGAAATTAGGTCCTGGCTGAAATTTTCCTGGGGCAATGTGATCCTCCATTGCCGACTGATATCCTTTAAAAAAAAAGCCTGATGTAACTCTACAGAATTTGGTACACAGGTGTTTCCCAGGTAGATCTGGGAAATTTGTTCACGCAGGGGGTGGCTGGGTGCAATGCAGAGCCCATGCATGCTAGAAGACAGATGTGTGCAATTGGCTGAGATATTTTGGCATGGCCACAGAGAGAGGTTCATACCCCCTATTTTCAGAAGTGCCCGAGGGCATATGAGGCCTGTGAGAAGTAAGCAATGTTTTTATCAGGAGGAAACCTGGAAGGGCTGGTGGAGAAAGTCTCCATTCAGTGCTTTGCTGACTGGGGCGGTAGCCTTTCCAGGGGAGGCAGGGAACAAATCCATGCGCGGGGGTATGACATTGATTAGTAGAAACTGGCACCACATGGAAACCTATACAACAATGAAGAGCATACAAGCAACCAGCAATAAACTAGTTGCTGCTGATATATGAATACCATTAAGAGGCAGAACTAGCTTCTGACATTTGCCTATCGCCTACACAAGGGAAAATGCTGCAGCAGGTCATTGGAGTTAGCTGGGTGAATTTTTTCTCATACTGGGGAAAGCAGGGGATTGTTAATGTGTGTTGCATCCCAATTCCAGCCAAAGCATGATGGTTCCTTGTGGATAGTGCAAGAGCATCTATTCAAGGTTTCATACGAGTCATGGACGCTCTTGTCTGTCCCATGTGTGATCCTTGCCTCTTGCATGCGTGACCCTTGCAATTTTAATGCCCAGGCTCAACCCTGCTTAGCTTGTGAGTTCTGAGAAGACAACAGCCCAAGACTGATTCTTGGCCAGACAGCCTCAATAAAACTTGCTAACAGAGGAAACTGTTCCCATGTGGCTGCAACATTTTTTGGTATGGCTAGTTCAGTCAAAGTCATGCACACAACTGCTGCCTTTTTATTGGGTGAAAGTTCCCACATGCTACAGCCTGCTACTGCAAAAAGGACACCGTATATTATAGTATCCAGAGTATCTCTATGAATAAGGCATCATCTTTATTGCCTTTAAATCCAACAGTTCTTCAGTGCAGCCAGAGCTGTTCCACAGCCATGTCCATATCTTCTTCTAGCCCCAGACAGCAGCACCCAAGATAAGACCACTGTCATTTTCCGTTCCCCCAGCCTCTTTCAAACCACACCCACCAGCTGCCCAGCTCCTGGGGAGAGGAGACCCATCACAGTGTTATTCAGAATACAGGAAGATTGTATTTTTCACACCTTTCTTAAGTAGTAATACATGATCACCGCTGGGACTCAGGAGCGCGGGGCTGTCTCCAGGCTCTGCCCTGAGGTCAGGCATTTCACGTTTCTGTCCCTTAGTTTCCACATCTGTATCATCAAGCCGATGAGTCTTACTTGCTTTGTTCTTTAATATCAAGGGGTGACAAGAGTTGACTATTCTCATTAGTTAGAGCCGGGGAAAATGGGGCACACAGGGACTTCCCCACGGCCACACAGGAAGCTGAGGCAGAGCTGGGATTAAAATGCAGGTTTCCTGGCTGCCAGGCCTGTGCCTGAATCACAAACCAAACCTCCTTCCGCCTTGAAGAGCTCTGCAGGCCTTCATGGAGTGGCTCAGCTGATTGCTGCTCTCTGAGCCTCTCGGGTTCAGACAGTGTGCAGCGGTACAGCCTGTGTGTGAACTGGCCATCTCAGACTCCTCTGACATCACTGCTTCTTTTGGCAGTTCAGCTAACACCAGGGGAAAGACCTTGGGAGGCAAGCCACCAATTTATTTGGTCTTTAAACTGTGAAAGGCCATTGGCTGCTGTGTGATCTTTGATAAACCCAGGGAGCAGCTGGGTTGCAAAAGTCACTTCCAGTGGCTGAGACAGATGCTTTCTGGCACGACACCAGTGAGCTCTAGCACTCCTTTCATCACATGTTTATCCACATGTCCTGCACATACTGATAGCCACAGAGATGGCCTCTGGTTTTGTGCCCACAAATAATTGCATCTGCATTTTTCTGCCTGCAAAACCTGTGGGCACAAGTATCAGTAGTGAGGGCATACATTGTCGAAAGTTGCCTATTATTTTGGGTATCCGCTTTTGATCACCTTGGGTCTGATTTTCAGAGGTGTTGAACCCCTGCAGCTGTTGTTGACTTCCAAGGCGTGTCCTCGGTATTTATTAACTGCCCAAAACATTCATTAATGCAGAGTTAAGGGTGCCCAGTGCTGCCTCATGCCCTTCCAGAATGTGGAGAGTAGGTGAATCTTAAATCGCTGGAAACCAGGAAATGCAGAGTTAAGGTTCATACCAGCCCTGCCATGCTGAGATCAATCCCAATTGCGTGATAGCAGTTTGGGGAGGATCAGAGCCATAGTTTGAGCCTCAAGTGTTATAAAGAACACAAAAATGTTATAAAGAACAGTACAATTTTGATACCATGTGCTATTTGTGGTGTATTGAAAACTGTGTTAATATTGTGTTCTATCACTTTAAATTCTCAACAGAGGGTCCTGTGGCACCTTTAAGACTAACAGAAGTATTGGGAGCATAAGCTTTCATGGGTAAGAACCTCACTTCTTCACTTGCATCTGAAGAAGTGAGGTTCTTACCCATGAAAGCTCATGCTCCCAATACTTCTGTTAGTCTTAAAGGTGCCACAGGACCCTCTGTTGCTTTTTA
>NC_048309.1:28983209-29043533 GCF_013100865.1 Trachemys scripta elegans
TTCATGGGTAAGAACCTCACTTCTTCACTTGCATCTGAAGAAGTGAGGTTCTTACCCATGAAAGCTCATGCTCCCAATACTTCTGTTAGTCTTAAAGGTGCCACAGGACCCTCTGTTGCTTTTTACAGATTCAGACTAACATGGCTACCCCTCTGATACTTTAAATTCTCAGGGGATTTTCAGGTCTTGCTTGCAGACATGGGGCTTAGTAAGGGAGCTAGGATCAGAGTCAACACTCTGCTGGGGAACAATATGGGGTGAGTTGTGCCTCTCTGCCTTTGGGAGCAGCCTGCTCTGTCTCTCTCGGGTTTGGGGTTCTTGTGTGTTTTTATTCTGAATACTAAGAAATAACATAGTGTTACATTACAGCCTTCCAGCAAGAGTATTTCTGTTTTTATCTAGCTTCTCTGGTGTGTACTGTGAACATAACAATATCGTGAGAGGGCTGTATCTCGAGAACCCCTTATTGAAATGTCCCAAAATTTGGACCATTCACCGTATCCCAAACCCTGATGCAGCACAGCAAATGTCAAGACAATTCAAGTATGCTTGTGGATTTTAGAGTGCTTGGAAAAACTGACTGGTAAACAGTAATTGTACAACAGTACAATCTCAGTCTTAACGATAGCAATGCTAGTATAGTTTGCATCCACTTCCCCCATTTGCACCTGCAGATCTGGCAATTACACATTTAATTATGAATATTTGTACCCACAGTTCTCTGTAAACACATGGGTGTGTTATTAAATATGTGCATGGGTCCTGAAATGTGTAACAGTGTATTTTAGAAATTAAAAAAATATATATTATTAAAAATATCCTTAAATCTGAGATTTCACTCCCAGGAACCACTTTTCCCTTTGACTCAATCATTTAGTGAAGTTCTGATCTGGACACATACTGCACCAATACTGAAATGAATTTACTGAGGGTAATAACCAAAATCTTACATTATGCCAACTTTAGTCATTTCCCTCTTATTCCATCCAGACAGGAAAGTTGATTTTAATACCAAAGAGCAGTTCATTCTTTTATAATCTCTTGAATTAATTATATGTTGCTGTATCTGGGACAGCATATTTCCAGCATTAGGCCTGTACTGTGTTTTTCTAACCAGGAGCCACTAGATTTCCTTTACAATTCCTTCGCTGCCACTGGCAAGCAGTAGCACGTATGTTCTGCGAGGATCTAGTCAAGGTGTCATTTTCTTACCATGGAGGTGCCAGGGAGTGATTCCTTAGTTAGGGCTGTGTTCTAAAGTGGGCCTGAAAAGGGGCAAATGTTCCTGGTTTTGCTGACAATAAGGAGCTTATCAGTGTACAGTGTTAGTTGTTACGCTCTTTGAATTTTCTGTGCCATTTTTGGTAAGTTTCTCTCCATATATTTTTATTATACATCATTTAAATTTGGGCTCTGGTTGGAACATTTCCTGTCCATTGTTGACTGATAGGTATTTCCAAACACTGTCTAGCTACACAAAGCTGGGCAGAGAGATGGATCCTGATCAGAGGATTTTTTTAAAATATTAATTTGGGGTAATTTTTAGTTGTTGTTCATGTTAGAACTGAAACTTTATGGGCTGTGCACACAAGCCTGATTGATGGGGATGGAGGTGAGGGATCACAAATCTGATTGATTGGGGTGGATGCACACAAGTCTGATAGGTTGATTGGAGCTGGGCTCACACAGGTATGATTGGTGAGGATGGGGGCATGCAAACCTATCTGATTGGGACTGGGCACATACGGAACATTCTCACTGAGGAGCTAGGCTTTTCTGTCAGATTTTATCTTAGAACAGAGAACAGTTAAGGTGGCTGGCAGATAAAATATTCTGTCAGGAGCTGCGCATCTACTCCTTACAGGTTCACCCCCACGATTAAGCTTTAAGAAAACCTAGGAAATTAACACACAGAGAACTTCGTTGTGAAGTGGTCTTAGTTGCTGCACACACCACATGCCTGACACAACCCCACAAAAGGAAGGAAAAGCCATCTCCCAGCACAAAGGCTCTACAGTTTTACTCACAGATCTATGCTGTACCACCACTGACCATATACCACAACCTTAACTCTGCCCTTCTAGGGACGCCAGCTCTCCATCATCCCTTTTAATCACCCTTCTGCACACAATCTTTTACCAAACTGCCTCTTCCACCACAACCAACTGCTACACCAGACACCCACAACTGCTAATGTTGGGAAAGAAACAAGCAGGTAAAAGGGCAAGTGCGGAAGGACAATAAGGGGAAGAGTTAAGGTTGCAGGGTAAGGTGCATGTATGGTAGCTTTGATAATCATATGGTGTGTGCCCCTGAGAGGAAGAGCAGAAAGTATGTACTGCTATAGGGCTTAACTATTCATTTCCCTGCTTTTGTGGGTTTGTGTCAGGCATGTTGTGTACAGCTGCTCCGAGTGCCTCATAACAACATTTTTTGTGTATCAATATACTTAGGTGCCACCTCTGGCTCATAGGGTGCACTGCAAGTGCTCCGTCTCCTCTGTGTAGTTAATGAGCAAACTTATCATGCGAGTCACCTGAGGGAGCAGGTTCGCTTGTCCTGCCTTGTCCCCTTTTATTATCACACTGTGATGAGAGCAAAATCTGTCCAAGTCAGAATGGCTGATCCAAAGCTCTCGGAAGTCACTGGGAGTCTTTCCAGTGATTCCAGCAAGCGTGGGCTCAGGCTGTCGTTTCTGGTCCTGCTGCTGAGGCCCTGGTTTCTCGCTCCATTTGAATTCAACCGCATCTCTCACCCTGCCCTGCCTCTGTTGCGAGGCCTTGGCGTTCTCATTGAGTCACAGCTCTCTTGGGCCCCATATCAATCACATGGCCAGCTTCTGTTTCCACCTCCTCTGAATTACTGCTGTCTGAGCTTCTCACATGGAGACATTGATTCATAGACTGATAGTTCCAGCCTTACAGTCATTGTCACTTCTTTCCATTCTTTTTTGCAGTGCCCAGCTATAGGCTCACCTTGAATGTGCTAGGCCTCTGTCCCCCAGCTAGTCGTCCCTTCGCTGGCTCCTTGTGCAGTCCTGTGCTGAATTTAGAAGCACTTAGTCCAGACTTTATTTGAACCTGTGGTTCGTCCTTCTCTCTCTGGAGTCTGATTTGGTAGAATCTTTTGCCCTCACAGATCATCTGACCAGGGCCTTTTTGTGACCCCACAGCCCAAACGTAAACCATGTTAGGCCTTTAGTCTCTGGATGTGGGGTTTTTTTTCCTTCCAACTTGCTTCCACACACCATAAAAAGCCCACTAAATCACCAGCAAACTTCAGATTAGAACTGACAGCCAAGCTTTTTAGATGTGCCTATTCCAGTGTATGTAATTAACATGTCTTGTTTTCATCATTTATATTTTATTTATATGCTTTTATGTATTGTGCACATCTCTGAGAGGGTTTTCTTTTTATGAATTATGCTTTATAAAACAACAGCATTGATGCTGATGAAATAGTTATTACTGGCTATAGACTATCTCATGTACTGTACCTACCCCTGCAGCAGGCAGTCTGTCATTCTTCAGTATGAACCAGCTACCTGTGACAGACAGACAGATTCATTGGAAGGAATCTACAAGCCAGGAGAGGAAGCAGAGAGTGATGATGATGTTACTGATAAAGAGAGAAGGATCCCTTTGCCACAAATCACAGAAACAGAAGCTTCAGGGAGAAAAATAACAAACCTAAAAAGCTGCTGCCCAAAGGGGCTTTCACTGATTTCAGGCATTTTGTTGTTCAGTTCAGTTCACTCCAGTGCGCGGCTCTACCAGGTTGTTAGGACAGAAAAAATAATTGTAGGAGTGTATTTTGGTTTGTTTGTTTGTTTGTTTGATTGGTTTTAATTTAGTTACCTAAACAATATTTTTGTTCATTTCAAGCTTGGCTTAAAAAAGGTTAACTGAAAATGGATAATTGAAAAATTACCCCTCGCCCCCTTGGGCTGATTAACTCTCTGCCAAGCTACAGTACCAAAGGAAGTTTTATCACTACTCATCATGTACCCCTGAAAAATATGGGTTTGCAGTGGAAGTGCTGAGACAGCAGCCTCTTCTCTAGGGCTGGAAATGGAGACCGTAAACACAAAAGCTCTTTGAAGCAGCCTGACCGAGGAAAATCACTCCCCAATTTGGCGGTATTCTTCCTAGTAAATACTTTGATTAAATGGGCTAACCATTCTCCTTCGTAAAAGGAATGACTCAAACAATTACAACTAGGACTGGAAAGTGAGGCAGCTGCAAAAGAAATTAAATCCACACAGCATCACATCTAGATTATTTAGAAAACGTATTACAACCCACGCAATGTGAATCCCACAGAGGCTGCTGTTAAGCAGAAAGGGTGGAGGCGCACAAGGTTGCAGAATAGAGTTCTGATCCAGGGTCGAGCTGTACCGGGGAAAATGAGCATGAACAGAGCCTGCCTTGGCCCCCCTGTGTGTGGATGTGAGTGCAAAGGAGACAAGAACTTGTTTTTAATACCCAAGGGCCCACATTCCTTTCATGCCCAAACACTCATTAATGATCATGTTAATAGCCCAGTCAAAAATAACTTGATTGTTAATATTGAAATTAACAGGAGAGGTTGGTGGCCCATTCCTGCCCCAACTTGCGTTAATGGCAGAATTCCCACTGAGTCCAGTACAAGCGGAAATGGGCTATAAAACACCATCTTACAGTTCTGCGTGCCTGAGGAAAGAACAGGAGAAGTGCTTCTCCTACTTATCCATGGGACTCCGTCCAGTACTGCTCATGGTGGAGGTCAGGCAAAGGGTATGTCTGCACTGGAGCTGGAGGTATAATTCCCAGCTCGAGTAGACGTACCCATGCTAGTTCTGATCGAGTTAATGTGCTGAAATTAGCAGTGTAACCAAGGCTGCATGGGTGGTGGGATGGGCTAGTCCCCTGCGGGGGATTTGCAGATGGGATTGTACTCAGGGCAGCTGAGTGGAATGGCAACACTGCTGGAAATTACACCTTCCGCTCCAGTGTAGACATACCCTAGGCAGTGGTACTCCTCTCCTCAAGGTGCAGCCTTGATGCTCATGCAGTGTGCCATTTATTGCATGCCTTCACTTGTGCCTTCTCATTAGGCAGCTCTCAAAGCTGTTCAGATCACGGGACTAGGTCCCGTCAAGCCCCCGCACATGGAGATGGCTGGCCAGCACAATGTGCTAAATATCACTCCTTCCACAGGAAACCCAGCCATTTTGATATGGTTGGTTCCATCCTGATGACTCATGTTGACATTTACATGACAAAGAGATGACTTGCAATGGCAGTTGGGGAGGTTCAATTTCACATGAGTCAAACCAACAGAGACACATGTGGGAAATTCCCCGAGAGGCAGCCAAAGAGCCTGCAGGGTGTAACAAGCCCCCAGTGAGCTAGACCCTCTTCTGATACACAGACGGGATTCTGCACTCACTGTGGACTCCGTCCTCGTCACCAGAAATATACCAAATAATGGGAGTGAGCTCAGAGATGAGCAGCGCAAATGATCAGGGGGCTGGCGGGGCTGGTTTGCGAGGCAAGATTAAATGAATTTAATACAAATACCTTGAGTAAATGACCACATTACTATTATTCATTATTTGTACTGTGGTAGCATCTAGCAGCCCCAGTCATGGACCAGGACCCCATTATGCTAGGCATTGTACAAACACAGAACAAAAAAGATAGTACCTGCCCCAAAGAGCTCGTGCCCTAAGTAAAGCCACAAGCCATAACTGTCTGCAGGTATCTGAAGAGTGTAAACACCAAGGGATGGAGAGGAATTAATTAGAGCAATACAAGGAAGTGTAGCAAGCAGAAAAGGGGCACGATTAATCCTTTGTCTTAATATGATGTCTTTGCTAGAAGGTTCTGGAAGCATTAACTCGCGAAGGCATGTAACACCCCAGCCTGGAAGAGCTCTCAACTGTGTAGGAGATCTAAGGAGCTAAACCTAGTACTTGCTGACGTGTGGGGTGAGCTTGACATGTTGTTGGATCTGTCAGTACGTAGGTCAGTCTTTATCATCCTTATTATTGAATTATTTTATTTTTTATTTTTAGAAAAATAATTAGTACCACAACAGGGCCGGGCCTGGCTTTGTCTTCACCCACACAACCCCATTGATGCTCATGGAATGAAAGGCAAAATATTGTCCTCCATGAGGAAGGTTCTGTAAATAACATTACACCCACTTTACAGATGAGGAGACCGAGACACAAAGAAATTAAGAGATGTGTCCAAGATCACACAGTTAGCCATTGGTACAGCTGGGAGTGGGCGGCCTCCAGTCTCCTGCTCTCACTGCTAGACTGTACTTCCTCTAAAGTTCATATTCTTGATTCCAAATGAATTCCTTTTTCAAATGTTATCATTGCTCCCAGTATAACTATGGCGGAAGTAACCAGGGGGGCAGCCAGTTTGGACTTGATTCTGACCAACAGGGAGGAATTAGTTGCAAATATGAAGGTGGAAGGCAATTTGGTTGAAAGTGATCATGAAATGATAGATTGCGTGATTCTAAGGAAAGGAAGAAGTGAGAGCAGCAGACTGCGGGCAATGGACTTCAAAGGAACAGACTTTAACAAACTCAGAGAACTGGTAGGTAGGGTCCCCCATGGGAAAAAATCTAAGTGAAAAAGGAGTTCAGGAGATCTGGCAATTTCTCAAAGAGACAATATTAAAGGCACAACAGTAAATTATCCTGATATGAAGAAAAGACACGAAGAATAGTAAGATGTCAATATGGCTCCATCAGGAGCACTTTCATGATCTGAAAATCAAAAAGAAATCCTACAAAAAGTGGAAAGATGGGCAAATTGCTAAGGATGAATACAAAAGAACAGCACAAGCCTGTAAGGTACAACATCAAAAATGCTAAGGCACAAAATTATATCTAGCAGGGGACATAAAACCAATAAGAAGAGCTTCTGTAGATACAGCAAGAGAAAGATGAAGGAAGTAGGTCTACTATTTAGCAGGAAGGAGAGCTAATAGCTGACAATATCAAAAAGGCTGAGGAGATTAATGCCTATTTTGCTTCAGTCTTCACTAATAAGGTTAATTGTGACCAGATGCTTAACACCATCAATATAAACAAGTGGGAAGGAACACAAGCCAAAATAGGGAATGAACAGGTTAAAGCCTATTTAGTTAAGTTAGATGTATTCAAGTCAACAGGGCTTGATGAAATTCACCTCAGAGTACTGAAGGAACTAGTTAAATCAATCTCAGAGCCATTAGCGATTATCTTCAAGAACTCATAGAGGACAGGTGAGGTCCGAGAGGACTGGAGAAGGGCAAACATAGTACCTATCTTTAAAAGGGGGGAAATAGATGACCCGGGGAATTATGGACAAGTCAGTGTAACTTTGATACCTGGATAGATGCTGGAGCAAATTATTAAACAATCAATTTGAACATAAGAACATAAAAATGGCCATACTGGGTCAGACCAAAGGTCCATCTAGCCCAGTATCCTGTCTTCTGACAGTGGCCAGTGCCAGGTGCTACAGAAGGAATGAACAGAAGTAATAATCAAGTGATCCATCCCCTGTCACCCATTCCCAGCCTCTGGCAAATGGAGGCTAGGGACATCATCTCTGCCCTGCCCATTCTGGCTATTAGCCATTGATGGACCTATCCTCCATGAATTTATCTAGTTCTTTTTTTAACCCTGTTATAGTCTTGGCCTTCACAACATCCTCTGGCAAAGAGTTCCACAGGTTCACTGTGTGTTGTGTGAAAAAATACTTCCTTTTGTTTGTTTTAAACCTGCAGCCTATTAATTTCATTTGGTGACCTCTAGTTCTTGTGTTATGAGAAGCAGTAAATAACATTTCCTTATGTACTTTCTCCACACCATCATGATTTTATAGACCTCAATCATATTTCCCCTTAGTCGTCTCTTTTCCAGGCTGAACAGTCCCAGTCTTTTAATCTCTCCTCATATGGAATCTGTCCCCTAATCATTTTTGTTGCCCTTTTCTGAACCTTTTCCAATTCCACTATATCTCTTTTGAGATGGGGCAATCACATCTGCATTCAGTATTCAAGATGTGGGCATAACATGGATTTATATAGAGGCAATATGACATTTTCTGTCTTACTATCTATCCCTTTCTTAAGGATTCCCAACATTTATGTTCACTTTTTTGACTGCCACAGCCCATTGAGTGGATGTTTTCAGAGAACTAGCCACAATGACTTCAAGATCTTTCTTGAGTAGTAACAGCTAATTTAGACCCCATCATTTTATATGTATAGTTGGGATTATGTTTTCTAATGTGCATTACTTTGCATTTATCAACATTAAATTTCATCTGCCATTTTATTGCCCAGTCACCCAGTTTTGTGAGATCGCTTTGTAACTCTTTGTAGTCTGTTTTGGACTTAATTAACTTGAGTAGTTTTGTATCATCTGCAAATTTTGCCACCTCACTGTTTACCCCTTTTTCCAGATCATTTATGAATATGTTGAATAGGACTGGTCCCAGTACAGACCCCTGGGGACACCACTATTTACCTCTCTCCATTCTGAGAGACTGTAAGCATCTAGGGGATAATAGCAGTATAAGAAATAGCCAACATGGATTTATCAAGAATGAATCACACCAAACCAACCAAATTTCCTTCTTTGACAAGGTTACTGGCCTACTAGGTAGGCAGAAGCAGTTGAAATTGAATATATCTTATATGTTTCCTTACCTTACCCCTCCCTGTGGGCAAGCCTCACCCTAGGTGACAGCCCGTTCTCCTTCCCAGATAGTCTCTGGCAATCAGAGGAGCTGCTGTGGTTTCAGAAGCTTGCTGGTGAGGGCCTGGCATGCAGTGTGCTGCATGCAGCGGCCGCTCTAGCTATGGTGGTACTATGACCTTGTGTGCCAGGTCACAATGCCACTCATTCAAATTTGGACTGGCTGCCTCTTGGTTATGACTGGGGGACAGCCAGGCAAAATCTGAGTGATGCTGCGACCCTGTCATGTATCATGACAGAAGGATGACTGGGGCAAATTTGAGCAGCACTGCAAGTCCATATGCCAGGCCACACCACCACTCACTTAAATTTGGCTCGGCCACCCCCTGGTCATATTATTCCATGGATTTTGGGGGGTTCTGGGGCCTCCTCCCCACTCCCAGGCAGCCCTGTACCTGGATCCAGTGCTAGTCAACATTTTCATTAATCACTTGGCTAATGGAGTGGAGAGTATGTTTATAAAATGTGCGGATTATGCCCCACTAGGTGGGGTTGCTAGCACTTTGGAGGACAGGATTAGAATTCAAAATGACCTTGACAAATTGGAGAATTGGTCTGAAATCAACAAGATGTAATTCAATAAAGACAAGTGCAAAGATGGGGAATAACTGGCTAAATGGTAGTACTGCTGAAAAGGATCTGGTGGTGATAGTAGATCACAAACTGAATATGAGTCAAGAAGGTGAAGCAGCTGGGAAAAAGGCCACTCTAATTCTGGAGTGTATGAATGGGAGTGTTGTATGTAGGCTTGCCAACTTTCTACGTGCACAAAACCAAACACCCTTGCCCCACAGAGGGGGCAGGACTAGATGACCCCCCAAGATCCCTTCCAGCCGACATTTCTATGATTCTAAGATTAATTTTTAAGACATTCACTGGTGGCACTTAGTAAGCAGGGTGCTGGTTCCGTAAAGCTTTTGCTACTGTCTTGCATGACCTTCTCACAAACAAACTAGAGAAATGCAACCTAGTGGGAGCTACTATAAGGTGGGTGCAAAACTGGTTGGAAAACCGTTCCCAGAGAATAGTTATCAGTGGTTCACAGTCATGCTGGCAGGGCATAACGAGTGGAGTCCCGCAGGGATCAGTTCTGGATCTGGTTCTATTCAACATCTTCATCAATGATTTAGATAATGGCATAGAGAGTACACTTGTAAAGTTGTCGGACAATACCAAGGTCAGAGGGGTTGCAAGTGATTTGGAGGATAGGATTATAATTCAAAATAATCTGGACAAACTGGAGAAATGGTCTGAAGTAAATAGGATGAAATTCTATAAGGACAAATGCAAAGTACTCATGTAGGAAGGAACAATCAGTTGCACACATACAAAATGGGAAATGACAGCCTAGGAAGGAGTACTGCGGAAAGGGATCTGGGGGTCATAGTGGACCACAAGCTAAATATGAGTCAACAGTGTAACACTGTTGCAAAAAAAGTGAACATCATTCTGGGATGTATTAGCAGGAGTGTTGTAAGCAAGACACGAGAAATAATTCTTGTGCTCTATTCTGTGCTGATTAGGCCGCAACTGGAGTATTCTGTGAGTGCCACATTTCAGGAAAGATGTGCACAAATTGGAGAAAGTCCAGAGAAGAGCAACAAAAATGAGTAAAGAAAACATAACCTATGAGGGAAGACTGAAAAAACTGGGTTTGTTTAGTCTGGAAAAGAGAAGACTGAGGGGGGACATAAGTTTTCAAGTACATAAAAGGTCATTACAAGGAGGAGGGAAAGAATTGTTCTTAACCGCTGAGGATAGGACAAGAAGCAATGGATTTAAATTGCAGCAAGGGAGGTTTAGGTTGGACATTAGGAAAAACTTCCTGTCAGAGTGGTTAGGCACTGAAATAAATTGCCTAGGGAGGTTGTGGAATCTCCACCATTGGAGATTTTTAAGACCAGGTTAGACAAACACCTGTCAGGGATGGTCTAGATAATTAGTCCTGCCATGAGTGCAGGGGACTGGACTAGATGACCTCTTGAGGTCTCTTCCAGTCCTATGATTCTATGATTTCCTCTGCCCGTAATGAGCATTCTTCGTTTTTTGGCTGTGTATTTTTGAAAGAAAGTTATATTCTTGCAGTCTTTGTAAGATTAGCACCGCCTCTGTGAAATCCTCTCCTGTGCAAAAAGTCAACAAGAGTGAGTACCAGAGGAATGTGAGAGAGAAGAGTCAGAGCCACTTTTATTTTCCTTTTCAACATTGAGCTTTTCAGGCTGTAGTGGCAGTGAAGCTAAAACAGAAGTAATTTTGTAAATGAATTTAAATGTATCAAATTCAGGCCAATCCCCAGTTGTGGCTCCCGCAGCAAACAGAACTCAGCTCACTTGCACTTGTAGCATTTTGCATTTTTACACATGTTCTGTGTGCAGTTTGAAGTCAGGCCTCACCACAGTTCCCATAGGGTTGATGGCCTCTGTAACTGGGCCACCCAGAGACTGAGGGACCCAAGCTGGTTTTCGATGTTTCCAGGAAGAGTATTGAGAGGTGTTGGATTAATCTACTGATGGCCTTGGGGTACATTCTAATCATCCATTGTCCATGACCATTAATACAATAGCTTCTAATATCCCCTCTTCCTGCACTTGATGACTACCTGTTCTGTTCATTCCCTCTGAAGCACCTGGCATTGGCCACTGGCAGAAGACAGGATACTGGGCTAGATGGACCTTTGGCCATTCTTATGTTCTTATCTTCCGCAGAGATCCTCTTTTCTACAGGGAGAGCCTGCCACCTCCTCATTCTCTCTGATGAGCTCTTGCTAACATCTCCTAGCTGGGAAATATGTTCTCTCTGTGTGCTGGCTCAGCTCTGCGCTGGTAGCTGGCTCAGCTGGAGTCTGGGTGCTGGAGAATTATCAATCTCATCATCTCAAATGAGGAATGGGCCCAGATGAGATCTAAACTTTCTCAGTGTGCAGTTGTGTTTGGATCTGAGGGTCAGGCCCATCTGCAGTCTGAACATGCTTTAGTGAGTGTCACAGTCGAGGAGTGTGCTAGGACTCGCACAGGGACCTCACAAAGAGTGAAAGACAAGAACACCCCTCAGTGGTGACGTGCCCTAGAAGTTGCCAGCTGCTGAGAAAAACACTCCACACTGGCAAATTCAGCTTTGTTTCTAGCTCATAGCCAGGCAGAAAAGTGATTCAGCAAAGCCAAAGTATGTAACCCCACAGCTGTCCCTGTGAGCCATGTGTCAGCACAGATGGCAAGAATCAAACCAGGATGCTTGGGGCCTGATTTCCCAATTCCAGGGCTTTGTGCACATCTCCAGTTTGCATGCACGGTCATGGTATGTGTGCACATAAATTAGGTGTATGATTCCACATGCATTTTTGTGCATCACCCTTGGCTTCTGCCCTTTGAAGATCAGGAGCTTGAGGTCCCCAACAAAAATAAAGGAACACCACATGCAATCCTCCTAACCCAAATCAGCAAGAGCTGTGCTGAGCTTCTCTTAGCTGGTGGTCATTAGCATACATTAAACATACAGTTTTCACTTCCAGGCCTATTTATAGCACATTGAGCAATCACAGTCGTATGAATTCCTTTGCCATCTGCATCAATTGTGAAAAAACAAGCCAGTCAGGTGATAGAAACGTCATCCTGTAGGCAGAGGGTGCTTTTAGCACATTACGAGTTTTTCTTTTTATAACTTTTTTGTTGTTTGTTCTTTTGCTCCAAAAGGAGAAGCCCAAGCCCCAAAAAGCATTTGATCAAGGACCAAAGCAGCAGCCCCAGCAATTGTATTTGTCAATATCAGGAGAGTGGCTGAAAGTGGTGTATTTGCAACATATATGGTCCATTGCCTGATTAACTCAGAATGAAAACCACCCAAGCTTTGCGCTGAAATCAGTTAGCAATACGATATCTCCAAAGATTGTGCAATTACTTTTATTTTTTTCTGAATGGTTGCCAATAACTGCAACTTTCACAGAAGATAAAGATCTTTTCTGCTTCATTACTTTTGAGATGGCACATTAGGATCAAATCTACCATCCTATTAAATAAAACTCCAGGAACACTATATATAGCACCATACCAAATGTGGCCTGGAGAGCAGCATTGATCAGATTAGCCCAGCTTGTTGTTTACATGTTGAACAGTTAAAAATATTCTTACCATTAAAATTTATACTCTTTTTGTAAACTTGTGTGTTCACTGTGTACCGTGAACACACTCACATGTGTACACACACACACACACAATTTCCACTCCTCCTTTCCCATTAATTTGTCTGTGGGTTTTAACCCAAGCAAGCTGGCCTGATTCCAAGTGGGCCAATTACATTCTAACTCATCTAATCTACTACATTTATAGTGTCAGGTGCTATCATACCGAGACGTCTTACTTACCTGGATTCCTTCTGCAGGGTCCATGGGATAAGCAAACTCCAGAGAAGGGTGAAAACTGTTTCTCTTTGTATTTCAGCAGCAGCACCTGGAGAGATCAGGGCCGTGTTGTGCAAGGTGCTGTACAAGCAGAATGAGACAACTCCTACCCCAAAAAGGTAACAGCTGAAAGAGACAAGAAAGCCATATAACCCTCATTTTACAGACAGAGAACTGAGACACTCAGCTATGGTCACACAGAGCAGTAGCAGGGCTCAACCCCAGAGCCCTGGCCCCAGTTACACGTATTGCCCCTCACCACCCAAACTTAGCTGTTGTGGAAAAACAGCCACTGTCCCGTCCCAGGCATTTGGCCAGTCATCGACACTGGGCTAGTGCCATCGCCAGGGCATCCTGGAACACACCGATGACACCCACTGAGTGGGTGCTGAGTGGTTAATGGGCACAGCTGGCAGGTGTGGGGGCAGTGGTCATAGGCACCCAGGGATCCAAAGTGCTGAGTCCCAAGAGGGGAACAGAGCCCTTCTCTGGGGTGGGCTAGGGAAAGATAAAGGAGGGTGAGCTGTCCCTGCCCTCCGCCTTGCAGAGGGTCAGGAGGGGATGTGTTTGCTCAGCAACTGCAGAGCTGCTGAAGGAGGTGGGGGGCTCATGCAAAGGAGCCTGCCCCTCTCTGTGCCCCACGTGAGCCCTGCAAAGGTCTGCCTTAGGGAGGAGGGGAGAGGGCATCGGCCATAGCGGGTCGTGGCACAGATGGGAGATGGCTGTGTGGGGGCTGCCCTTCTGCCCCTGCTAACTGCAGTGGCACAGGAGGTGTCCCACCCTGACTGACAGCTCGAGATTAATCCTGAGAGAACACCCCCTCAGCAGCCCCCACTGCATAGACCCCTGGCAGGCCCTGCTCCCTGTAGGGATGGGGCAGAGCTGTGACAGAGGTGTGGCTAATTCCTAAGGAATATATGGACAGCAGCTCGCAGTAACTGTGCAAGCCAACAGAGCCCCCTACTCTGCCACACACGTGGGAAAGGCACAGCGCAGTCCCCAGGCTTGTGCATGGAATTCAGCTTGTTGATCACCTTATTGACCCCGCCATCAGGAAGGCCAATGGAAGAGACCAGCCCTGCCTGATAACAGTCTGTCTCCTATGGTTTTACATCACTCCCCATAAGGGACAGAGCTATACAGATCTGTACTCTATGTATCGCTATATATCCCCATGGTATCTGAATGCTGGGCACCCCTTTATTGCAGCTACTTCAGGCTGATGTTGTTCAAGGTGAGCAGTCCCTCTAGTTCCTCCTGCAGTAGAAAAGAGATCAGACATCAGCCTCATGAATACATAGGATATTCTTTATTGAGGCTGCTGGACTCAGACAGATCCTGTGGTTCTCACTGGCTCTTCAGCTGCCAGACTGACTCACACAGTAGTGCATCTCACTAGGTTCAGTCTTAGCAGTCCAGGAATGAACTGTTGACTCCACATCCCTCATCCTGTCATGCTAGTGACACCCTGTGCTTTGTTTATAGCCAACCACAACTTTCCACCTTCCTCCTTGCGGTGAGGCTGTCAGGAAAGTAGACATGACCTTCCCCTCCCCACTGAGTTTGCTCTGAAGGCGATGCCATTACTGATTTTGCAAACAGCCGGGGAACACGGGGACAGGACACGATGCATGTGTAGCTTCTTTTAGCAGCTGAAAGCAAGGAGGCAGAGCCAGCGCCATGCAAGCAGCCAGCTCTCCTTGACCATTGTGGTCATGTAGCTGATCAGGAATGGAAGGGGAGGCAGGGTCGGGCTGGGTGATAGGGTGTGGGAGGGGAGCTGGGGGCCAGGCCATGGTGAATGAGCAGGGTAATAAGTTCATATGAAGTGGGTCTGCACAGTGGCATCCACGTGATTGGGAACTGTAAGGGTCTGCAAGATATGCCTGAGGGAATCTGTCTATGAAAACATGGTCCACATTATGGAAAGTTTGCTCTGCAGGGCCAAATTTTGAAAAAGCAGAGGCCCAGCTCTGCCAGCAGAAAACCCGTATAGAATTAAATTCAAATGGGTACACAAATGAGGTAAAGGGATATCTGTTTGCATATAAATTGACCTGATTTGCATACACAATTGCATTAACTGCACACTCTCACAGATGTGCTATTGCACAAGCATTGTTTGCACTTATTTAAATGAGTGTGCTTTTTGGGCTCCTCCTGGCCCCATCCTTCCACAACTGGGAGAGAGAGGGCTGGGAAGACCAATCTGGGGCACTCTCCCCCACCTCCACATGCCCTTTATGCATCTGACCTTACAACGCTTCCTTTCCCCTTTCACTCACAAAGGATTGTCTTGTCTCTGTGAAGCATTTTGTGGTGCTAGGTACAGAGGACACAAAGTAATAAATGTATTGGCTTGTTTTTATACTGGAACCTGTTCAAATAGTAAAATGAATCTTGGATCAAGAAAAGTTTAAAAGATAGTAAGTAGGAGTTAATGTACCTCAATAACATTTTTTGTAGACTCATTACCTCTCTATTTACCCTTCAAGAATTTGCTTCTGGTTTATAGCACAATATGCATTGAGGAGAGACATAAACTGGGCAGAGAAATGCCAATGAAATAAGAAAATAGAAAGTTAATGGTGAAACTAGAGTAGGCTAAATTAATTTACTGATTATATGACCATATCCCATCAGTAAGACATGAATTATTTTGTTTACAATCTTCAGGTTGTTGCCTGGCTCTGCTACCCTTCACTGTTTTCAATTTAAACTGCAGTGATTGTAAAGAGAAGAGAAAATAAACCAAATGTTCCCATTCCACTTATAAATTTTATGTTTATAATCTTGTAGCCATCCATGGAAACCATGACTGTTATTCAAGTGCTTCGCCTCCCTAAGCTGAGCATAATTATTACTGATACATCTGGATGTTTAACAGCCTACTACAGCCTCTTGAATTCCTTCCAGATTTAAAATATCCATTAACACAGGAGCAGAGCCACATGGAATCATAGAGGAGGGAGAGAGGGGAGGTCTCCTGTCTATTACTTAAATTCTTTGAGGATTTATGACTTGCTTACCACCTCCGGAGGTAACACACTGTTACCTAAACTGGTATCATTCAATTAGAAGGTTGCAACAGGTTTCTTTCCTTCTCCTTTTACATTGAGTTCTCAGTGAAGAGCTGGACAGCTCTTAGCTGGATTGGCATATGGGAGAAAAGCAACTCATTCGTCCTCTTGAGCTGCGCATGGCTTAGCCCTGGATGTCAATGGGAATTCCACACATGCATAGGTGCTGATTAGACGTTAGAACCTGATTCACAGCACATGGACTTTCACCTGGAAGTGATGTTGTCCTAGCAGACAGAACACGCTGTAAAACCCTGGCTTGATATGTCGCACAATTCTGAGATGAGCTTTTCTTTCTCTGCTGGTTATTTCCGATTAAAGTCATTCCACAGTGACAAGGTCACCCACCTGCTTCAAGCGTCACGGTGAGCAAAGGAAGGTGTTGTAAACAGGCGCTTGTGCTGTGCACATAAGGGGTACTCCTGTAGGCTAAAGTGACCTGCAGTGGTTTGTCCACCCCACTCCCTGGACCTGTCTAGCCCTAGGAAATATCACTGAAACCTACGCCTGAGATGTTTGTAAGCTTGGTGCTGGACATGGGCAGGAGAGCAGCATGGATACCAAATGAAAACCAATCCTAAACGTGGGCTAGAAAAATAGCTTGGGAATGGAGGCGGGTTCAGCCATAGACTTTAATTTTTCTCCATGTTGGTTATATTTGATTTGTGGTTTATTTCTCTTAATGTCAGAATGAGCCTTGGCCAAAATGTTCCAACTTGGTTACCAGAAGTTGGGGATGTGGGGCTTGATCCAGCTCTCAGAGATGTCAACAGAAGTCCTTACATTGACTTTCCATTGAGTTGGACCTTGAAATTCATAGCTAGACATCCGGCCTTTTTTTCAGAGGGGAGTGTTCCATGCAGCCTGCACTGGAGTCAGTTTTTGCACCTGTGTTTGAAAATGTCACTCCATGTTTTTGTGAAAATAACTATGATACTGAAGATTTCCTTAAAACAACAACTCCACTAGCACCCAGTTAGTCCGTATTACCTGCTTACTGACCACTTTTTAACCTGTGCCCAAATAAATTCATACCGACCACTGACACATACATGGGAACAATTATTTTTAACCAGTGCCCCATCAGTTCCCATTTTAAAGAGCACAATAGTCATTCTTTTTTTATTGCCTCATTAACTGCAGCCTATTCCAATCCAAGGTGCACTGCGCTGGCCTAGGTCCAGGGCAGTACTTTACTGATCCATCATAAAAAATGAGGGCAGACTCTTCCCTATGTCTAGGGCTTGGAACATGTTTTAGGAATTCTCGGTTTGTAAGACAAACACTTAGGCACTGAGTGTTTGATGTCTTTCTGTGAAACCATTATTTGCCTCCAAATAGAAGGGGAAACAACATCTCTTTGATCAGAGTAGTTACTTTAAAGTGACGGAGTGGAGGGGTAAGTGAGATAAATTAAATGGTAAGAGATAGCCTTCCAACCGGCAGTTCACTACATTCAGGCAGGCAGGTAAGTTCAAGGCTTTCAGCCCCCTAATCAAGGTACAGTAGTTGAACCAAGAGATTCAAATTTAGTATATTAGCTCAAACATCAGCTACCATTCTAGAGTCAGTTACCAAATGCAAGATGTCTTCCAATGCCCCTTCACTGTTTTCCCTGCCATCACCACATGCTACACTGAACAGAAGCCTATAAGTCACTAGCACTGCTGCTCCCATCAGACCCTTCCATCAATGGGTCAGACAATTATCAGACCTCAGGCAAAAAAAAAAAAGAGAAATCTCATTCTCAGATTGCCTCCATCTCTCACAGCCCCATAAAATCCGCATATGCCAACCCTGAGCAATGATGCCCCGGCATTATTTCAAAGGAAAGGGGTTTCTACACCCATTTCCTTCCATCTTCGGTATCATCACGAATGGAACTTCTGAAATGCCTCCTGCAGAAATGCAATTTGTGTCTGTGAAAACTTATTCTGATCGTACAGGGTTACCAGATGAAATTTTGCTTTCTACATATTAAGCCGCCTGGATGAGCACAGGGAAGCTATGCAGGCCAGGCCTTGTGCTCAGGTATCAGTGGGTTCACGTCTCACAAAGGCGGTGGACTGGACTGGAAAATCCCATCTGTTGCTAAAATATTTGTAAAAATTGGATGTTTTGATTGGGTTTTGCAAGACTGGAAATATCTTTTGTCCACCTAGCTGTCCATTGTAGGCCACAGCTGGGGAGGGGCAGGACCGTATGCTGCACAGGGCACTTAGCACAGGACATGAAGTTCAAGTGCCTGCAGCTATCCTAAAACAACAAGAAGCACAACCTGTTGAACCTGCTCATCTACACCAGAAACATGACTTGTAAACATGGAGTTTGTGCTCCCCTTGCTTCAGCTCTTGGGGCTCGCCCACCCTTCTGGGACACGTGATCAGGGCTGCACTCCCCAACTAGGCCTGGGTGTCACATGCATGCATTGGCGATGCACCTGGCGGCCCCCTCGGTCCATCTGTGGCTCCTGTTCAAACAGAAGTTAAAAGCTGCAAGGCTTTTAGCAAAAAGAGGGACTACGGTGTCTAATACTCAGAGCAGAGGACTGGAAGCCAGTATTCCTGGGTTCCATTTCCACTTCTGGGAGGAGAATGTGGTCTGGGCTTAGATGAGCATGGGATGGGGAGCAGACCTCGTGGGGTGGAAAGTGCTTTCAGATCCTCTGGTGAAAGGTGCTATCTCGGTGCAAAGTATGAATCCCTCTCTTCAGTAAAGAGGCTTAAATGCCCAAGAGCTGTGAAGAGGGGCTGGTGAACATACAATGAGTGCTACAAATGGCCTCTCATGCTAGGGGAAGCAGCTCATGTGGGCTCAAGCCACAGCTATGCCCCGGCAGAGCTCAGTGTTGATATCTCACCAGAGATTCTGGGAGGAATTGAAATGACCACTTCAGAGGAGAGAGGGTGGTGCTGGCTTAGCCCAAGTGCTGTAAATTGGCCAGAAATTGCCAGTGGTGAGTGAACTCCCCCTGTGCACACTACAGGCAGGTCTGGCTTCTACACCTACTGACCCCACTGCCCACAGCGTAGGGGGAGGGGATGTACTGAGCTCTCCCAAGGCAGGCTGGGAATGGGCAGAGCAGAGCTCCAGGATGGCTGAGCCTCCATTGATGTAGAGTCTGTGATGGGGTGTTTACCACACACACATGGTGAAAGGGTTAACATGGGCCTGAGTGGCAATTAACCCACCTGGTTGCACCTGAAGGGTGGCCCAGGCCCAAATGAAGGGGAAGTCCTGTTGGGGAGGAGCTGGATGGTCACATAGAGGGAGGAGACCCAGAGGAGAGGTAACTGGGAGTTTCTGCTCTTGGGCTAAAGGCTGAGAGAAGCCTGAAGTTTGGAACAGGAGCAGGAGGGACCTGAGCCAGGACGAAGCCTGGGAGGCTGTAATGCTCAGGGCAGAGGAAGCTGGTGGCAATATTGCCCATGAGGCAGTGATGGGGGTTTGGCCTGGCCTTTGGGGGTGCAAAGAGAGGGGAGGCACTCTGCAGTCATTCTCCTGGCAGTAGGGAGTGAAGACACCTGCAGGGAACAGGAAGGCTCTTGCAGGGAGAGGAGAAAGCCCAGGGAAAGGCTTGGTAGGAAGAGGTCCAGGGTGATGGCCACAAGGGTTTTGGTGGAGTGAACCCAGACTGCCTGCCCTAGGGTCCCTGGACTGGAACCAAATGCAGAGGGTGAGCTCCCCTACCAGCCACTGGGAAGGTGCCATGAAGTAGGGAATGTGGGTAACTGGAAGCCCTGAGAAAAGGGCATATGGACCCAGACCCAGAATTGAGGGTAGCAGCCTGGATGGAGGGATCAGACATTTGTATTTGTTGGACTTTCTGTGGCCCTGAAAGGAGAGAGACTTTCAAGTGACCTGGCCAGAGGGCTGAGTCATGAGGAGATGCAGGGCCAGAGTGACCACTGGCAGGGGGTGCTAGACAAGAGAGAACTGCTAGGCCCTGGCCAGTCAGAAGGGGGCATGCCAGTGGTGAATCCGCTCTTCTATAGGATCACTGAGGGACCTTACTGCAGCGCCACACAGCAGACATGCTCCTCAGCACCTCAAACTCACACCAGGCACGCTGGTGCGGAGCCAGCTCCCCGGGGCCACCACTGTGTCTGAGTGGTGCTTGGGTGGGGCGGAGGACCCAGCTCACTAGATCCAGTGGCAGAGACAACTCAACTCTGATGCCCCAGGCAAACCTTCAGTGTTCAGCCCCCTGGGACAGAGGTTCTCAACCACGGTGTGTCCCCTGGAAGTATGTGTCGGACATTCAGGCATGGGGGCGACGTGCCTTCTGAGGGTGTGGTGGTAATGGTAGAATTAGGGGGGCCAAGCACCAGGTCACAGTGCCACTTGCTCAGGTTTGGCCTGGCTGCCCCTTTCTCATGACAGGTGAGGCCAGGCCAAATTTCAGTGACCTGTTTGACGAGGTCAGAATGCCATCCAGGTTTGTCCTGGCCACCCCTGCCACCCTAGGCAGAATCTGCCGCCCTAGGCAGCTGCCTAGTTTGCCTATAACAGGTGCGGCCCCTGTCCAGTGGCCTCTGTATGCTAAGTGCTGAGCAAGGTACATTGGCTGCTGACCAAATCCTCTGCTGGAACCTGCAGCTGGAAAGCAATTCTGTCAGGTACAAATTTCAATCCACCAGTGCAGGTGGAAAAGCTTTTCCAGTAGCTCCACCTACCTAATCCTATGTCTGCTGAGAAATTAATTAAGTGAACCTCTTATTCCCAAATCAATTATGAGGCTAAATTTACCGTTTCTTTCTCTGATAGAAATAGAAAGGTAGATCTTAGCTGTGAATAAAGAAGCTATGGTGGTTTCCAGTACGGGTAGAGGAACTGAATAAACTCAGCCGGACTGATGTGTGTTTCTCTACACTGCCAAATGGCTGAGAGGAGTGAAATCCTGGGTGGTGGGTGAAATTTCCCTTGGGGGAGGATAGCTCTTTGTCCTGCCTCTTCTGCTCATGACTCCTCCCACACTCCACCGCTGCTCCACCCCAGGCCCTGCCCCACTGACTCATTGGTGCACCGCTCACCTCTTCACCCCCCCCACCAAGTCCCCCCGCCTGCCTGCTGTGCCGCTGACTGGCTGCTCACCTCCTCACCCTGCCACTGGCCCTCCCGCCACAAGACCCTCCCCTCTTTTCATCTTAAAGCACTAATAACATTCCCCAAGGGAAGTGAACAGCTATAGATCAATTGCCAGATGGATTCTCCTCTGTGTGGTTAGAGTTGAGTGTATACTGTATAGAGAGACGTGGCTTTTCAGGCTACTTGCGCCAAACTGATGCCTAATTTCTCCTTTTTCAAGTGTTTGTCGATGACAGCCTGCATTAAGGCAGTAGTTTAATCACCTTTCTTACACAGACTTCCCTGCCAGACTCGTTTACTTAAACGGGATTTGAATAAAACGACTAGATCAACAAATAAACTCACTGGCTCTGTCAGCTCCTCCTTGAGCCAGGTTAGTCAAAAATACTTCTGCTGGGCACAGAGCATGGGAATTACTGAGGGGTCATTTGGAAACTGTTTTTAACCCCAATAAAACATTTTCCTACCATAGAAAAGCCAGCTGAATGTGGCCAAAGGCTTCCTGGGCAAATGCCTGTTAAATGGCTTCATTACCACGTCAATGGCCCCTTTAACAATTTCAGTGATCTGCTACTAGGTGTCTGGAAGGCTTTTTCACTGGTGTAAAGTTACTCAGGGATCCCTTCCGCCTCCTCGCTCTCCCGCCTGCCGCTGGCTTGCCGCCGCCTCCTCCCCCTCCTCCCCTCCCCATGAGAAAGGGGGGTGAAGAGGAGGGATGAGGCCAGCTGTGCTGACCTCCCAAGGGAGGAGGGGTGGAGTGGAGGAGAGGAGAGGAGGAAGACTCATCAGACAGCAACAGCAGGCTGTGGGAGCCTCGGAGAAGGGTCAGAGCAAGGAGGGGAAAGGGCAGGGGGGTGGGCCACCATGGCTACGGTGTCGGGTGGCAAGAGCAGTGCACTAGGGGAGGCACAGCCTCCCCTTGCCTATTATACCCACCAGCCATGAGTGAAATACTGTCTGCATGATTTGACAATGGGAAAATGTCTATGCCTATTGATGTTGCCATCCAATAGCTGGGAGAGAGAACTGGACCATGGAGCAATGGACCAAACTAGCACAATGTTCTGGATAAAAATGTAATTTTCCAGCTCTTTAAATTGCCATTTCTTCCCTTCTTCTCCTTGACTTCCAACTCCTCCTATTCCATTTTCTTGTCTTTGACTCTGGCTGACCCATGTGACCCTCCCTCTCTGTCATTGTAGGCTTGGCCTTTTCCTTCTTCTCCTTGACTTTTGACTGTCCCCTTTCCTTCTTTGTGACTTTATTTTGGGTGTCTGTCTTTCCCCCATTTTTCACTCCCTCTAGCTCAGGACTCCAGTCAGGAGATGAGCCCCAAGGTAGAGTTTCTTGTTCAAGATGACCAGTCGGGACCAGTGTTGCCAACCCAAGCATTCAAAAGTCATGAGTCGTGCTCCAAAAAATCAGGAGATTTTAAAAAATAACAAATTTTTATTTGCCCTCTGGTGTCAGAACATTGAGGTCACATTTTCCAGCTTTTCGGTTCAGTCATGAGGGCCAGAAACTTACTTTTTAAAAAAAATGAAGACTGAATTTCTCAGGAAATAACCTGATTCCAGCACCTGCGGCTCTAACAAAAACACCAGATATCACAAGACTCATGAGAGTCGGCGACATTGCAGATGCTCTGCCCCATCAGGCACATCATAAGATTTGTCAGCACCATCTTGTTATAGTCTCAGTCTTGTTCCTGAATCTGGGGAAAGGGAGCTCAGTCTCTTGTCCTTAGCAGTAGCTTTCATTTGCCGGGAGTTCTGTGCTCGTTGAAGCTTTAGATCAATTGTTCCAAGCTGTTTGGCTGGTGTCACATTTCCAAAAATCTTGGTGCTGATTGTCATACGACGAGTGGGACTGGAGAAAGAAGGTCTGTTTCCAGAAGGCCCAAGAATACATGCAGTGCAAAATGGCTCAAGCATATTGGGAATGCAAAGCCACCTTCTCTCTCCTTTCCCCTGGAGGTGGAACCCAGTCAAGCCTGGCACCATATAGGGCAGCAGTACAGGCAGCAGCTTGGGGCAGAGTGGTCTGCGTGACCCTATCTCATGTTGTGGTGCAGGCTGACAAACCTGGTGCTCTCCATCAAGGACACAATGGAATTGCTGCAGCAACAAGGGAGTAGTAACCAATGGCCACTTTTTCTTGAACCCTCATGTGAAATAAGCATGATTCCCTTGACGGCTGGAGGTGCCACTCAAAATTGCTACTTAGCCCCTTCAGATTTCATTTGGCTGTCAAAGTTGCAGTGTGCCATCTGGGTGAGCATCAGGGGGTAACAATAGGAGATTTCCTCTCCCAGCTATCTGCCCGGCTGGGTCACTATCTCCATGTATGCACTTTAGAAATAAGCCCAGTGCTGGGTTTGATCATTAAGTACTCTATGACTCTAAAAATGCATGAGAACAACTGTGTTTAGAAATGTCTGCACTGTGGCTCACAGTCACATCCGTAGCCTTCTGAGCGGTGAAGTTTCCTCTGGCTAAGGAAAGTCTTGTGTGTGAAAATTTCTGTTTTCTTACAGCTCCACTTATTCTTCATTAGAACACTCACCTCAAACTGATACTAAGAGATGCAATTAAATAGTGATTCATGAGCATGCGTTCTGGGCTGGTGTTACCAAAAGTGTCACTTAACAGTTTCTACTTAAAGTGAAAATTGGTGTGTGGGAAGTGAGCATTTATTATCAAATGACCTGTATTGAATTTATACCCACTATGTTGGCTTCAGCTAAGGATTCATGTGTTGAAGTCTTTCTTTCTTCTGCATGGAACAGGACACCTTGACACCAACGATGTTTCTGCGGCTAGAGGTTTGGCTGATTCACCCAATCAGATCCAGACAGGTCCTATCACTTCTAATGCCACGCATGCCTTTTGTTATGATCTGTGCACCAATAATAATTAGTAACCCGACTGGGAGTCTTCTGGCAAAGTCACCCCAGAGTCATCCCGGCTCTGAGCACTACAGCCCCCAGACAAGCTGCAGGAAACCACCCCTCTGCCAAGGAAGTTGACTTGACCTCAAGTTAGTGACAGAGCTAGCTCATTGAGGACCAGATTGCAAGAAGGAGTAGAGAGGTTATTTTACCTCTGTATTTGGCACTGGTGCAACCACTGCTGGAATAGTGTCCAGTTCTGGTGTCCAAATGATGTTGATACATTGGAGAGGTTTCAGAGAAGAGCCACAAGCATGATTAAAGGATGAGAAAGCACGCCTTATGCCTAGTCTACATTGGCAACACTATCGCAGCACCAAGAGCACCAGCTGCAGCTCCTCCGGGAATTAGCGGTCCAGCAGCAGACGCAACAAGAGCGCCTGGTGCAGCAGATGGCCTAGTGTGGCCGCGGCATAGCGCTGGGAAAGCTCTCTCCCAGCTCTAAAAAAACTACCTCCACAAGGGGCGTAGCTCCCAGCGCTGGTGCACCGTCTACCCTGGCGCTTTACAGCGCTGAAACTTGCTGTGCTCAGGAGGGTGTTTTTTCACACCCCGAGCGAGAAAGTAAATTGCCAGCGTAGACAAGCCCTTAGAGTGATAGACTCAAGAAACTCAATCTATTTAGCTTAACGAAGAGAGGTTAAGGGGTGACTTGATTAGAGTCTACAAGTACCTACATTGGGAACAAATATTTGATGATGGGTGTGACGGGATGTACCCCGGGGTGAAGCCTGGAAACTGTTGGAACTGCTGAGCACCCTAACTATTCAGCTGGGTTGGCCTCTTCCCCTGCTCAGCTGGTGACACACAGCCAGCCCCTCTGGGCCCTGTTATCGCTCAACATGACAGCAGGTGGTGCCACACACCCAACTGAGTTACCTGAGTGCTTTACCTAAGCCACTCATGGGCCAACAGTGGAGGCACCAGCCAATTTCCCAGCTCCCTGGTGCTTTACATCTTTAGTGTCCCATGAGCCGATGGTAACAACTTTGGCTGGTGCCGCTGGCACTGCAGTGATAGCAATTGTCAGGAATACGAATGTGAGTCACAAGCCCCTTTGGGAGACAGGCAAATGTTACCCTTTTAGTGGAAGCTGAGACAGAGCAGCCATGGCCCACTTTTTCAAAAGTGCCCTCTCATTTAGGGTTTCTCCATTTCTGGTTCTTCAGTTTGGGACACTTTGGGGCCTGATTCTTCTCCCTTCATCACCAGTTTTCTACTGGAGCAACACCACTGGCTTCAGTCGAATTAGTCCTGATTTACTCTGCTTTTAGGGGGAGAAGAATCAAGGTTCTAAGTGTCCGATTGCTTCCCAGCAGCTCCTGAACAGTGGCAAAGTGACAGCAACGCAGTGATACAGCCCCCAAGAAAATAGCATGGAATTAGGGAGCTTTTAGTTTCCAGTATGTGCAAAGCTCACCAGGACATCTGTGATCTGCTGACGGGGGAACTAGAGCGGCCATCCTTGGGGAGCCAGGTTCTCCCTGTCTCACTCTACATGTGTTCTCAACTGGGTTCTCAAAGGATGAAGGGAAATACCACTCAAATAAGACAGTCCATTGCCTCTGTGAAACTAGATGGCTTCCTAAATGGTGTGATCCACAAGCTCACAGCCCAACGGAGCTGCTTCCTTGTGAACTGGCAGCCCCAAACCTGCACTCAGCAGGCATTCCATCCCTGGTCCAGCCCCTGTGGGCTGTAGGCAGGGATGGCTCCTCTCCCCTACCTCACCCCCTCCCCCAGCTGGCTGGGGGCATGTCTGTAACTATGGGGATGGTTTCCAGGTCTGTGTATTTGGGTACCCTCTTGCCCCCTAATTTCCTCTGCCATCACCTGCCCCTGCCCTGAAGCCTGTGGGTTTGCCAATCTCCAGTTGTGCCTGCTTTAACACTGCTCCCCATTCTGCTTTCAGGCAAAATTAGCAACTGTAAATCAATCATTTACATATGCTAACGTGCACTTAGCAGACATGTCCACTCAGCTCTGAGCAACCAGGAAATCTTAATGAGCACTTTAGAAAATCCCTGTGCACTGGGCACTCAGCCACTCTGGGCACAGCCCAGCCCCAGCTTCGCACGTCTCTGGGTACCTCACTCCCACTCGAGCCCTTAGACGCTGCCCGGATGGCTGTCTGTGCCACCTGCCCACACCTTAGGAGCTTTGGGCTTTATTATTAGCCTTGGCAGCATGGAAACCAAAGATTTGCAGGGGCCATTCCAGAGGCACCCACTGAGAGGTGGGGCCGACCCCGGTGGAGCTCATGGGTTGCTTCCAGGTAGGAATGCAGGGTGGCTTATACAGTGCACAGGGTGGCACATGAGATGATGAAAAAGCAGGTGCAGAACCAAAAGGGCTCTCTTCCTCGCGCCTTGTTGCAGTGTTTTAGAGCCAAACAGCTCCTTCGCCTTCACCTGCTCTTCCACCCAGTCGGCTGAAACACAGTCAAAACCTGCCATCTAGACAACATGCACGTCACTGTTCTCCTAGGACTGAAGCATTCGATGGGGCCTGATCCTGCATTTGCAGAGAGATGGACCAGTGACCTTAACAGAATCCCATCTACGGCAGAGACAGGAAATCACCTATGTTTATCACAGCTGCAGCGACATTGTCTGGGAATGCTGATTTTCTGGCTTCTCGTCACATGACTCCACAGCTGGCAGCTGATGTAGATGGAACTTTTTGAGTCTGTGTGGGCTACTGCCCTATGTTGCTATTTTCCACTGCCCTACTCACGCACACAGGAGTGCAGTCTATACCCTTTCATGTGCCTGAGAATAGAATCCCACGCAAACGTAACCATATCAGACCCATGCAAAAAAACCCCAAAACTGCCATTTTAAGGTACAAAGATACTCTTTTTTCTCCCTCCCTAATTCTGGCCCAGAAATTTACTCCCAGCCTGAGAACAAAAGTGTTAAATCGTATAGAGACAAAAGATTGTGATAATAGAAGCTAATAACATAAGTGGTCTCTCAATCTCACCCCAAGCATCACTAGGGCTGCGGTGGAATATTCTATCTTTCTCATTCGTTACAGATTGCCAGAGATCACTGGCTGTGAAATTACAAATGAGATCTTTGCGCAATCAGCAGACACGGGCCTCCAGGCATCTCACTCTGAATTTAGACCATTTTGGCTGCTAACAGTAGCTTTTGGTTCTGGCTTCATGGTCTTTTTAATAAACCCTGATTGGAAAGGAAAACCTTTAGAACCCCAACATGGATGTGACTGTGCCACCCTGCTCCTTAATTAACTCTTTTTGCTGCTGATGTTTCTTCTGATCTCCTTATCCATTTCCCTGCAAAGCTCCATCTCCCTCCTTCATGGTCTTCTGCTCAGCCTTCTAGAATTGTCAGGGCTGGAAGGGGTCCAGAGCAGGTCCTATTTTTCTTCCTCCAGGGCCTTAGTGTTTCAACAGCATCTTCAGCATGGACTTATTTCAGAACTTCTTATTATTTGATCATACTTTATACTGAGGTTCCATTTGTAAATGGTTTGTAAAAGATTAATACATTATTAATAGATGTTACAAGCAAGTTACAGACAGGAGTAGTATGCTTATAGATGGTTAAAGGCACATCAGTAGAAGGTGGTATAGGCAATTATAAGCAGCCTATTGGCCAGTTGAACTCTACAATAAATCTATAAGAATTGATCAACCATTTATTTAAACATCTATTAATCATTTATTAACTTTTTATAAACGGGATATAAATAGAACTATAACAGAAAGTGTGACCATGATTGGTGTTACAGTAGCACCAACGGGAGCTTGGCAGGAAATGACTTTTCTTTACTGTGAATTTTTATGATTTCAAAATTTAATCCCAGGATGAAAGGTCAAAATCTCAAAAATGTTAATTGATTGATAATCCAAAAAAAAAAAATCATTTTGGGTCAAGTCCAATGTTTTTGTTGCAATAATCTAGGAACTTTTCATTTCAATTTTGACCTTTTTAATTTTGTTTAACTTTTTAAAATATAAATTAACAAAAAATTCCACCCAAAGTGTTGTTTCAAATAAAAAAATAAACTTTTTGTTTCAGAAATAATTTCAAAAGATGCGTGCCTTGGGAGATTTGCTGGAACTGCTCCTTTCCTGCAACCAGATCCGTTTGGACAAATCAGCATTTTCAGACTCCAAAACGTTTTGTCAGAAAATCCCCAACTGGCTCTAGTGCCCAAAGGCCCCCACTGAAATCGGGGACCCACTGTGCTTCCAGCCTAAATAAGCCACACTAAGGGTGGGGTGGGAAAGACACATCAGGGAAGCTGAAGTTATTTGCCTTAAGTCTCTGGCAAAGTGAGGACTGGAAGCCAGGCCTAACAAGCCTTAGTATAATGCTTGAGTCACTAGATCACAGCGACTTCTACATTTCAGGCTCTTCTGAAATTTCCTTTCATCTTACCTCTCTACCCAACATCCTCACTCGTTTTTCTTTGTCAGCGAAATCGTATTAGTTCAGACTCAACTGCTTACCAAAAATATTTCAGATGGAGAAATAACTAGGGAGTCCTTCTGCTTGCCATGTAGTAAGGGACATTCCTAAAATGATAAATTTCCTTCACAGACAGGGCCGGCTCCAGGCACCAGCTTAACAAGCAGGTGCTTGGGGCGGCCAAGGGAGAGGGGCGGCATGTGCAGCAATTCGGGGGCGGCAGGTCCCTCACTCCCTCTAGGAGCGAAGGACCTACTGCCGCCGATCGCGGCTTTTTTTTTTTCCCAATTGCTGCCGCCGGTCGCGATTGCGATCGCGGCTTTTTTTTTTTCTATTTTTTTTGTCGCTTGGGGCAGCAGAAATGCTGGAGCCGGCCCTGTTCACAGAACAAGAGCAGAAATGTCCCTGAAGTCCCCATTCTCCAGCCCCCTCTGATTATTAGTCTGGGAACTTCTCCCACTGGTGTATTGCCCTTGGGCATCCTGGCGCACACTCATAATGGAGTAAAGACTTTCCCCAGCTTCCTTCACCATTTTGTACATAGCTGATGCCAAGTCAGCAGCACTTTGCAGATGCTACTCTCCTGCCCCGCCCCAGATCATCAGAATATCCCATGCTTTAAAAAGATGCTAGATTGTCAAGACACAGGAATGCAAACAGTGGCACATCTGATGAACAGGGATCCATAGATAATGCTACTTTGCCCTCTGAATCCAACCCAAATAGGTATGGCATAATTAACTAGTTAAAGATGAAGCACACCACACAAATATTACATACACTCTCCCACCTGCTGTCTCTTCCCTGTCCCCTTATTTATGTCTCCCACGGCGTCCCTCAGATCCTCAGAAATCATGCCTGTTGGCCGATGGGTCCCCAAGGAACCTGCAGTTGAGACCTACCCCTTTGGATTGTCAGAGAATGGCATTGCTTCTGCAGCTCATGCTGCCATGTCGTTCTATGATTTAAATGATAGGTCTCGGTTCAGATGGGCCTTGCTCTGCTTCCACCCAACATGGATAGTCTCCCAGTTCTAATGGTTATGAACCCAAAAGATCAGATGCTTTCTCTGAAGCTCCTCTTTGTACTGACAGGCAGGCTGGAAATCTTGCACTAGCATGCTCACAGGATGGGAGGTCTCATTCCAGCCAGATATATCAGGGACACAGCCTTTGGGGGGATTTCTGTTCCCGGATCTTGGCAGAGCCATGTGACTATTTGAAAAGGAAGAAAAAGTGAAATTAACTTTCTTCCATCTCTCCCCAAATGTTGGCATTCTGGGCAGACCCCACACGAGCTGACCTGGTTTGGCCATCTGTACCTGATGTTCCTCTGTGATGAATCAGGTGCAGGCGGCCAGCAGTTTAAGATTGGAGTTTGGTATTTAGCATGAATATCGATTTTAAAAACTTCCAGTGGATGAGCTCTGCTAGCATGTGGAATAAGCTTCCAGGCTGGAGACTGTTCTGTAGGAAACCATCCTTTGTTGGCAGGGGATGACTAGAGTATTTCCCGTTGCTGGTCTCTAGGATTGTCATTGTTCTGCACTTCTCCGATCTCTCGGGGCTATTCTGTGCCACAAGGCCACAGGCCACAGCGAGGAGTGACATGATGCTGTGCCACTCCGGGGACAAGCCTATCCCTCCCTGCTCTCCACTTGCAATGGGAGGGTAGAACTGTACCACTGGCTGAAAGCAGCAGCAAAGGACACTGCTCCTCTGCAGCACCTTGGAGGGATGGACTCAAGACTCCAGTCCCCACTCCACTCTTCAACTGCTCCCCCACCTGCTCTGCAGCTGTCCCGAGCACACCCAGGCGCAATGTCTGGATTGCGGGTGCATGGGTGTGAAGGTGGAGGAGGGGCTTACCACCTCGCTCGCTATCTGGAGATCACTTGTTTGCAGTCTGCAGTTTCTCCTACTGCAAGCAGGGCTGGAGGCCTTATAGAGACAGAATGGCAGCTTGGTGTTTAGGAGCACAGCAAAATGTACAGGAAAGAACTGAAAAAAAGTGATTTTCTCCTCCAGGTCGTGACCTGCATTGAAAACCCCTCTCTGTGTTTTACACTCAATAGTTAATTTCACACTCTTTGTTTCAGGCAATGCTGCTTGATAGGAGCTGACATGCTACTGCCTTCAACTGCTAGAGGCTGCTAGTCTCCCCCCCTGCACAAATTCTGAGCTATCGACTGGCTTTAGAAAGATTTCTATTAATAACTGGAGAGTAACCCCCAAACTCCCTCTTCTGTAGAAAGTGGGGGTAGCAGAGCTGCAGCCATCAGCCAATGTAGCAGCTCCCAGTGTCTGCAAATGAGCCATGCCACTGAAGAAAAGCATATATTAAATGGCTGATTGACAGATCTCAAAGAATAGTTGTCAGTGAGGAATGGGGATGTTTCTAGTGGTGTTCTGCAGGGATCGGTTCTAGGCCTGATAGTGTTTAACATTTTCATCAGTGATCTGGCAGTCAATATAAAAGCACTGCTGATAAAATTTGCAGATGACACAAAGACTGGTGCCGTGGTAAGTAATGATGAGCACAGGGCAGCCCCACGGAGCGATCTGGATCGCCTGGTAAACTGGGCCATCCAAACAAAATGTATAACTTTGCAATTAGCTGCATGAAAATACACCTAGGAACAAGGATTGTGGGCTGTACCTACTGAATGGGGGACTGTACCCTGGAGAGCAGGGACTCTGCCCCCTAGCTCCTTTCATAGTGGACAAGCAACTCAACATGATCTGGCAGTGTGATGCTGTGGCACAAGGGACCAGTGCGATCCTTGGATGGATAAACAGGGGCATAGGGAGTAGAAGAAGGAAGGTGGTTTTCTATCTCTGTCTGTGGCTCTGGTGAGACTGATCCTGGAATCCTGTGTACAGAGCTGGGGCTCTCCTTGAAATAAGGATGTTCAGTAACTGGGCAGGGTGCAGAAAGGAGCCACACAAATTATTTGCGGGCTGGAGGAAATGCCTTGCAGCGAGTCGGAAAGAGCTCAATCTGTTTAGCTCATCAAAAAGACTGGGAGGTGTCTGATCACCGTGCATAAATGCTTCCCTAGGCTGAAAACACCAGGTAGGAAAGGGCTCTTTCATCTCATGGAGAAGGGCAGAAGAGGACCCAATGGCTGGGGAGACAGGGGGCTGAGAGCCATTGAACCAAACTCTAAATCCTGGATATGATGGAAACCACTGCAAGCCAAGGGGTGCAGCAGCACCCTCTGCACCCGTAGTTCCAGCACCCGTGAAGGGAATTGGTGGAGTCTCCATCTCTTGATCCGGGCTGGAGGCCTTTTGGGAAGATGCTTTAGCCAATTGCAAGTCATTGGGCTCACTACAGGCGTGACGGGGTGAAAGTCTCTGGCCTGGGTTCAACAGCAGGTCAGACTAGATGGTTTAATGGTCCCGTCTGCCCTTACCCGCCATGACTAGGTGAAGAAGAGAACCACTGGGAGATATAGCGCCAAACCAGGGCTGCTTGGAGGGCACAGATAAGGCTGAGGATAGCCATGGGAGCTCTGCAGCTGCTCACACAGTGACTCACTCCGCGAGGGGCAGGCACCGGGGTGCCAGACAGAAGGGAGTTTTCAGCATGTGCGTGAAGAACCGCAGGAACTCATACTAGCCCTCCCCATGCACACAATGCCAACCTGCTGCTCTATAGGCAGAGGCAGCTGGCTCCTTGAAAGCCCCCCACCGCTTCCCCTTCTCCTGTTGCAGGCGCAGGTCCCAGGGCCGAAGGCTCAGGCATTGGCTCACCAGCCCATGTGTCTCTCCTCTCTGCCATGGCACTCCACTCAGCCTTGCATGGCACTGCAGGGAGGGAGGCCTGGGGAGGGAGGTCAGGGCCCCTGGAGAAAGAACACAAGGGAGGGGGAAAACAGCAAAAAACATGTAACAGAGCAAAGGAGGATACAAGAAAAGGGGAAGGAATCAAAATACAGACGGACGAAGAGGAGAAGGCACTGCAAAGGATAGAGGAGAGGAAATGGAGGGCGACAAGGAGAGATGGTGCCAGGGCTCAGTGTGAGGGGACATGCTGGGGGTGCCCAGGCAACAGTTACCCACAGAAGACCCAGCAGAGCCAGGCTGGGCATCGCTGGCATGAGGTGGGACCCAGCAGAGCCAGGCTGGGCATCGCTGGCACGAGGCAGGACCCAGCAGAGCGAGGCTGGGCATCGCTGGCACGAGGTGGGACCCAGCAGAGCCAGGCTGGGCATCGCTGGCACGAGGTGGGATCCAGCAGAGCGAGGCTGGGCATCGCTGGCACGAGGTGGGACCCAGCAGAGCCAGGCAGGGCATCGCTGGCACAAGGTGGGACCCTGCAGAGCCAGGCTGGGCATGAGTAGCATGAGATGGGACCCCGCAGAGCCAGGCTGGGCATTGCTGGCACAAGATGGCATTGCTGCACATGCAGTCCCAGTTCAGGTGTCCCGGCAGAGCTGTGTGAGGTGTTTCCCAGGCGCTCTGGGGCAGGGGCAGTGGCAGGATCCCGCCAGCAGTGCTCCTTGGCACAGCTGGCTCTGTCTGTACATGAGGCACTCGGTGCAGATGTCAGTGGAGTCCTGGTGGGAGGCTGCCCTGAGCCATGCTGGAGGCAGCCATGAGAGGTAGGGAAAATGTCGGGTGTGAGTCAGCTCTTCACACGTCTCTGGATGAGGTGCCGGCAGGCTAGGTGCGAAGGAGGAAGGGGCCATGTGAGGGGGCTGCTAGGACTTGGAAACGCTCTTTCTGGTTTTCATTTCCTCGGCAGACAGGAGCTGCCCTGCTCAGAAACGAAACTTACAGAGTCAGCCCATTGTGTGAGGGCACTGCAGGGTGTGAGCTGCCAGTAGGGCCAGGCTGTGCTGTGCACACCATGCCCTGTGCCGAGGGTGCATGCTTGCCCGGGATGCAGGTGTCGCTAGGCTGCTCATGGACACAGGGATCGCAGCCCAGAAGGAGATGGGGAAGCCAAGGAGCCCCTGTGACATTGAGCCAGGGAGACAAAGAGGGGAGCTGGGAATGTAAGAGTGTGCTCTGCAGACCAGATCCGTCATCTGTTCCCAGCTTCTTGTTTTATTCCTAAGACCTTCTCTCCTCTCGTCGCAGCCATAGGCTTCCTTGGCAATTAGCACAGTGACATTTGAGTTAGTTGTTCGCTTTACCCCAAGAGAATTGCACTGGGATTCAGTCCCTGTTGGAAAATATATGTCAGGGCTCGGCTCCCAGAAGCCCAGACCCTCCTAGGGTTACCATACATCCAGATTTTCCCGGACATGTCTGGCTTTTTGGGCCTCAAATCCCCGTCCGGGGGGAAATCCCAAAAAGCCGAACATGTCCGGGAAAATAGGGAGGGGCCGGCGGTACTGAGCTGGGGGTGCTCGGCCGGGGGCTGGCCTGGAGGTGCGGCGCCGGAGGTGCTGGGCCGGGGCCGGCAGTGCTGGGCTGGGGGCCGGGGGTGCTCGGCCAGGGGCTGGCCCGGGGGTGCGGGGCCGGGGGTGCTGGCCCGGGGGCTGGGCCAGGGGTGCTGGGCCGGGGGCTGGGCCGGGGCCGGCACCCCAGGAGCCGAGCCAGGCTGGAGACGCTGGGGCTGGGGCCAGCCACCGGAGGGAGCCGCTCGGTTGGGGGGGCCAGACTGGGCCGGACCTCCTCTCCCCCTCCCACCCCCAGCTTACCTGCTGCCTGCTTCAGGCTTCCCGCGAATCAAATGTTCGCGGGAAGCAGGGGAGGGGGCGGAGTTGGGCAGGGACTTTGGGGAAGGGGTAGAGTTGGGGCAGGGGCATGGGCGGGGCTGGGGGCGGGGCCGGGGCCCCGTGGAGTGTCCTCTTTTTGGACACTCAAAATATGGTAACCCTAGACCCTCCTGCTTACTGAACGCTTCCTCCCAGGGCGGGGCGGACTCCCAAAGGGCAGAGTGATGTTTGGGGAGGGGGGGGTCACTCTCTGGAACCCAGGTAAGCCCCAGCCAAGCTTGCTAGAAACTCAGATTCCTTCTGAGACTAACCGTGACCCACAAAGGGATAAAACATGGAGTTCTGCCCTTTGTTCCTATCCATGGGTGATAAAGAGTGCCTGGAAGGGGGGATAAATACCAGGGTCAGGTTTGGTCTTTCCTGGTGTTGCCAGATGGCTCATTGGAGAGGTGGATTGAGAAAGGTGGACTGCGAGTTTTTCCTGCCTCTCTCCTGAAGGGGGATCATTAACAAGGGAGTTTCTTGGTGAGAACAATTTTCTCCCTAGTGTATCTCAGGCATTTGAGTTATTTAGGGTATTTGCACTGTAAGCTCTTTGGGGCATTCGTTATATGTTTGTATAATGCCTGGCACAGCGGGGCCTTCGCCTCTAGGCACCAACAAATAATAAATACTAATAGCAATAAACTGAAAATCAAAAGGATTTTAGCAGTTTCAGTAGAAATCTTGCTCTGCAAGGCGTTCCTGCTGTTTTTATTGTGCCAGCTCTTCTGTTGTTGTTAAAGCCTTCCATGAAAAGCAGGGAGCCAAGACCCAGATTTCGATTGTGAAAAATAACCAGAGTCACTTCCCTGACACAAATAATAAACAAATAACTGTGCAGCCTTCTTCATCCATCATTAAAAACCAAAAAGAGGCCTTAAGCGCATGCTGTTGGTGGTGTTTACATTTGCATGTCATTCGTAAAGACACCTTCATCCAGCATGGAACCACATTGAAAGCCAGTAGGTGATGAAAGCTAAAATATTTCTTTGATTGCCTCCACGGGTCCTTTATCAGATTAAACAAGTCTACTGTTCAAGAATGAGCATTTTAATTGTTCAGCCATAGTGCAGGCAGGGGTATGGCGCTGAGTGACTTCATAAATCTAGCTAATTTGTACAGTTAGCTTAAAAGAAAAACTGTAATTAAAAGCAAAGGAAAGTCCTGCTTCAGACTAAATTATTTGATTAAATATTATGTTAGGTCTGATTATTAATGTGTGTGATAACTATTTAGCAGCATGATATTTATTCAGCAGGTATTAGTAATAGCACCCAGAGCAATATTTCCAGTAATGCTGGGCCCTGAGAAGAATTGAACTCTTTTCCTCTTGTGGTTTAGCTCTGCCTGGTAATTTCCACAGATTTTCTGCCTCTCTTAGCTTTCGGGTTTAGTCAAAGGCCATGCGAAATCGACATTATTCGGCCATGACGCATATGGGTTTTTTGGCGCGGGGGAAAAGAGGCGTCCCATCCTTGTGACCGCAGAGCAAAGGTGCTGGCTGATTGTATTTTCCCTTTGTGTCAGTCGAATGGTCCCCTCCTTCCAATGCGATGTTTTCTAGTGAAACATCTCCAAAACCACTTCGGAATAAATGTGATCACCCCGCCCCACACTTCTCCACCCACCCAGGCCAAACCGAGGGCACTGGCCTTTACAATGCAGGAACAAAACCTGTGTTGAGGGACACCACAAAAAAACAACAGCCCACAAAGAACAATGAGACGAGGAGGGGGCCGTTGGGCATTGAACTGCCGCTGCTAGGTTCAGTTTCTGTAACCTCAGAGTCAGCATTTCGGATGTCAATAATTTCCAACAATCAGCACTGAGCTCTGTCAATGAGGGACAAACATAAATTTGGGTCTCGAGCTCAGTAAATGGAAAAGGCCTGTTAAGTCACATCTAGGCCAACTTTCCCACCCCAAACACTATAAGAGTTGCCTTCCCTATATTCTCTGGCATTTGTACAGCCTCATTTTCAATGGTTGGGTGAAGGGACTTGTTCCAATTCCCAGGTAAGACTAGTCACAACTGGACAGATCTTGCTGCGAGGCTTATGTTCCCCCTTAAATCCCTTTGGTTTAATTGTATCCCATTACTCTCTGGGAACAGAGGAATCCATGAATATGGAGTGAAAGTAACCACAATATGCTGTTGCCCCCCACTGTCTCCTCTTGGGGCCCAGTGAGATCCCTTCACAGCCCAATCTGTGTTGAGATTGGAAAATATTTGGGTCTATTTCTTTTCCCCATTTTCATGGGTTTCTGCACTTCCTGGTTTTAGACCAGGCCAGAATCAGGGCTGCCACCCATGCTGCACTTGGATCATCTGCCCCGTGCACTCTAGGCACACAGGGCCCTATTAAACTGTCCTTGATCTAGCTCTTCCGCCTTGCCGTAGCATCAGGATGTGGCAATTGCCTCATTGTGACTCGGCAACACAACACAATTATTCATCAGGTTGGCAGAAAACGCTCAGTACTCTGGGAAGCAAATATGTGCAGGTGCCAAGAGATGGGATGATCTCCTGGGGTCTCTGCCCCAGTTCTGGGATATACTGGAACCCAGGTAAGACTTTTGGACACTTGTCTGAACCTTGGCATCTTTGGAGTTCTCTCATCACTAATAACCACAGTTAGAGGTTGATGACTGCCCTGGTTTTCTCTGCAGCTGTATCAGGCACATACACTCAAGTGACTGGGATTCATTTATGTGCACTTACAGACTTCTTTTAAAGACATACAAAGTTGCCATCCAGCATCTGAATGGTCAAGTAAGGAGATCTGCCAAACTCTCTCTGCTCAGTGACCCACAAACCAAGGGCAAAGATTCCCCCAAAACTTGCAGTGTGTGAGGCATTCTAGGAAATTATGCTTAGAGGAGCAGGATCTCATTTTTACTAAACTGTGGTGTATATAAGCTATATATGTGTTAGGACCCTGCTTCTGTGCACTGCACCTCTGAAATCTCTAAGGACTCTTCTGGCTGCAGAACGCAGCCGCCATTTTGTGTTCTGTTCAGTACAGACTGTTATCGGTGGGCATACACACATCGTGCTCCCTCTTGGAGACTTTGCGTCTCTTCTTTCTCGTTTGCATAGTCTCTTAATCTAAAATAAAGCCTGACAACATCTATTATGTATGGAGAAAAACAAAAAAAATACTTGCTATTTACCATAATCAACATTAATATTCAAAGTAAATTGCTCAGTGTTATGCGTCTATATAGTGAAAGGACCTGGGCCCAAATTCAGCTCTCATTTCCAAGTCCCAGTGAACACAGCATGCATGGATGTCATGAGAGCCAAATTTGGCCCCCTGTTTCTCTACAACCTGTTGTGAAAGGGTAAGGTCCTCTCGCCCATCCAGAACTGAGAAGTAGATAATCATCTCCTTGAAGTGACAGCTTCCCCTTCCTTCTTCTCTAGCACTGGCAGCTACGAAAGTGGGTGGGAAATGTTTCTCTGGGAGTCTGGTTTTGGTGCCTTTGTGCTTTCTGTTCTTCCTCTTCCTTCTGTGTCCTGATGTGTCCAGGGAGTGTGTGTGAACAATCCACCTCTTAGATGTTGAGCTCTCAGCGAACCTACCAGGCTTGACGGCTGTGTTCCAGGTGCTAGAAGCGGGTATGCTGCTGCTCGCTTCCCCTGCTCCCAGCTACGTGGGAGAGAAGGTTTTACAGCTCACCAGAACGGTTGTGATACACCTGGTCTGGGAAGGGTTCCTGGTGAGTAGAGTGATAGTAAGTTAATCAACTTTCAAGCTTCAGAGTGCAAACTATTCACCTCTGGGGGTCAGGAAGCAATTCCACAGACTCACCCATTCACAAGCAACTCACACAGAAAAAGAGCACTGCAACATTGTCGTGTGAGGTCATTAAGGGAGATGGGGCATCAGCCCTAGCCACTGCCCAGGGCGGAACACCAGAGAATGAACTCAGGAATTGCGAGCCCAGATCAATCTTCCAACGAAAACAAGGAGTCCAGTGGCAACTTAAAGACTAACAGATTTATTTGGGCATAAACTTTCATGAGTAAAAAACCCACTTCTTCAGATGCATGGCATGAAGAAGTGGGTTTTTTACCCACAAAAGCTTATGCCCAAATAAATCTGTTAGTCTTTAAGGTGCCACCGGAGTCCTTGTTGTTTTTGTGGATACAGACTAACATGGATACTATCTTCCAACGGTTTGCTTTAGTATATTTTGTAAATATATTTTGTATTTTTAAATGTTCAGACACGAGGAAACCAATAAAAGGCTTCATCTTCTAGAAAACAATTTTAGTCAAAACTCCACTGGAGTATAAAGAGGTATACATGTGGGAGATATAGATAAACTCAAGTATCACAATCTTAAACTCAATATAATCCAAATATTTTACCAGGAACAAAATACAATAAAAGGAAAGAAAAAGAAAATGAAATAACTAACTACTTTCCCCATCTTGCTCCATATAACAAACTAACAATGTTCACAATCAACACACCTTGGTATTCCACACCTTGGCACAAATAGTAATAATACTTTGCACTTTTACAAGACCTTTCATCTCACCAAGGCATGTGCATTACCAATATTAATTAATAAAGCTTTACCTGACCCCTCTGAGATACACGGAGCTCTGCACCTATCACTGAAGTGCCTGCCTCTGGGATGGTCTGGAGCAGCTGTCTAACTGTGCACAGCAACATTGTACAGTTAGGAGAGGCAGGGAAGGGAAATGCTGTATCCAGTTGAAACTGCAGGGAATGTAGAGAGGCAGAACACATTTGCATGTGCTGGGACCCTGGTGTTCGATGTTTAGATACAACTGATTGTTCCAGAATTGAAATGTATATGGCAACAACCCCTACCGTGGCTGAGAGTGTTTGAATCCCAAGCATCATAAAATGGCCCAGTTTCCTTTACTGCTGTTTTATAATAGGGCTTGGAGTTTTTTGTGAGAGGTCTTGTGGTTAAGGCACTGCATGAAAACACAGGAGAACTGGGTTCGGTTCCAGCCCTGTGGGCCTGTTTTCCAGAAGCACTGAGAACCCACAATTCTGACTGCAGTCAATGGGATCTGCACATGGGCAGCCCCTCAGAAAATCAGGTCTTAGTTCTTTGAAGTTGACCCTCCCCAAAAATCAGTGGCCACTTCTTCAAAATATAGGTCACCACCTCTCTCTGCACCTCAGCTTCCCCATGTATGAAAAGAGGAATAATAAGACATCCCCACATTGGAATTTATGGATGGAAGGTGCCATGTAAGTGCTAAGAATTATTATTATTGCTCCAGGGTAATGCAGGAATACGTCTCTAAGTCCTGCTGACTGCAAAAAGGGATGGGAGCCTCTCAGAAGAGCAGGACTATCTCTCCTGAACAATGTAGGTTAACTGGTTTCGTTCCTCCAGAGAAGTAGGAGCCACAGGATTGAAGATTCAGAAATATTCAGTAGCCGCTTTCCATGAGGCTCCCCACTGACTCGGCCTGCAATGGGGACATAGAAGTTAATGTTCCCAAAACAGTTGCCAAGAACCCAGCATTCTCTTCACGTACCCAGGAGCCACACACTGCTGGCTGGGGCTCTATGGATTGGCAATTCCTCGGAGTGGAATGTTTGTGAGCTCATGGCAAGCGCAGTGTCCTAGAGAACGCTAGCAAGAGGAGAACCGCAGCGGAGGGGAGGGAGGTATGATTCCGCAGTGGGCACCGGTGAATTACACACTTCTGGAGGCTGTGCTATTGTCTCACCGGGACCCCTGGCCCTCTAACGCCAGCTCAGACCTCTCTGGATTCCAGCAAGGCAACACGTGCTCCAGGATGGAATATTCATCCGGAATGTAGGCCACTGCTCTGCTCAATGTGCACAACACAAGGCTGCCTTTCAAGAACCAGATTTTCCCCAGGGCTGTTGGCTCCCATTCTTATTGCCCTTGTTCCTCTACATTACTTTCATCAATCGCTTTTTCCAAAGACTTTTATAACATTGTTTGCAATGGCGGTATGTGTATGTCTAACTCCACCCCTTCTCTTTTCTACCAGAATGTCTCGTTTTCCCACATGTTCTATCTTCTCTTCTTTCAGCATCACTGTTTTCTCTTTCACTTTAGCGCTGCTCATTTCTCCTTTTCCTTTCTTCTTCTTTCATTACCTTAAGCCTTTTCTCTTCCCTTTACTTCTCTCAGCCCTGCAGGGCTCACACAGCTCTGGGAGAGGGAGCTGAAGTCTATTCTCTCTTGTCATCAGCAACAGAATCGTTTACTAAGTCCCAATCAGTGATGCCTGTGTGAACCCACTGACAGCAAATGTGGCTGTACAGATGTCTCCAAGGGCCGAACCTTTCTGTTGGTGATGATGATGTGTGGGAAGCAAAGCCCAGCTTGACTCTCAGATCCCAGGCTGAGTTCACAGTTAGAAAGAAGTTCTTTGACATGGTTTATTTGTAACCAGTTGTTGAGAATAGCCCAGTGTCCCAAGTCTGGTCCCCAGCACTGCTGGGAATCAGGTTGCCTGGAAGGACAGGCAAGTCTGATAAATAATTTTGACACAGGCATGGCATTTAGTCAAACAACTAACTTCAGTTCAAGGACAGAATGGATTTTGTCAAACGCCTTTCTTCTTTCTGTCAAAACCAAAACTAAGCGTGCGGCCCTTTCATTCTGTCACCACAAAGGCGTTTGTTCAGGCTGCGTGCTTCAGTCTAAGTAAAACATGCCATTGTCAAGTGGCAGGCAGGGGATTGCACTTCCCTGGGTTAGCAAAGACACGGGCAGCCTCTCACTTCCTTGTGCTGACTGAGTAGGGGCCCCTCTCTTGTTGCCACAAGCGAACGTTCCTCAGCGTGGGGTTTGGAGTGCCGAACGGGAATGGTCGCAGATCTGGGGGGAAATGGTAAGGCGCATTCTCTGGGGCACTATTGGAGGAGGAACTTAGAGCAGCACCTCCTTCCAGAGCGCAATGAGACTTTGCTTAAGGAGAAGGCCCAGAGCTCTCCCTCCCCTGCCCTGCACCCAGCCTTGCGCACTCCTCTCCTGCTGCCCCACTGCCAGCTCTGTGCTCTTCCCCCCACATTGCCCCACCCACACCCAGCTCCACACTCACCCCCGGAACCCAGCCCCACGGTCTGCCAACCTCACCCTGACCCCTGAGCTCTTACTCTGGAGTCAGTCAGGCTAAGAGCACCATATCCACCAGCGGCCAGGCAGTTCTGGGAGCCCCAACCCATCTCCCTTCCCCACCAAAAGCCCAGATCCAACCCTCCCCCCGGCTGGGGGTGCCCGGTGCCCTGCTCTGCTTCTCCCTGGGGCTGGGGGGCAGGTGCCCATGGGTGCCAGAAGGACTGCAAAGGTGGGGGTCCAAGCAGGCACATGGGGTCATAACCCCTCTCAGGTTTGGCCTGGCCACCCCTCTGTGATGATGGGGGCAAGTCAGATTTCCAGTTCCAGTCAGGGGTCAAGGGTTCCCCCCTTGTTGTGTCCCTGACTCTTTAACAAAGGACCTGAAAGCCGGGGAGGCAGGTACCATGGTAGGACACAGGGCTAGGAGCAGGAGCCCTGATTTCTAATCCCAACTCTGATGGGCTAAGTGATTCACCTGTTCCCTCATCAGCAGCATCCCTTTGTCTGCCTGGCCTTGTTATGGCTGGTGTGTGAGAGCCTGGCTCACTCTGAGCGATAGATAGCCCAGTTGTCTCCACCTGGCATGAGGTACTGTTCAAAGAGAGTGAAATGTCCCAGTCTGACCCTTACATTGTAAATGCTTTAGCACATGGATGGGTTTGTCATTGTGTATGTACAGTGCCTGACACAATAGAGCCTCTAGGCACTACTATAAGATCAATAATAACAAGCAATAATTAAGTGAGTTTCTCAACAGCCCTGCAAGATAGGTCAGTATTATCATCCCCATTTTATAGAAGGAACCGTTGAGGTCCAGAGACTGGAAGGGACTCAACCAAGGTCACGCAGCGAGTCAGAGGCAGAACTGGGAATAGACCCCCAGAACTCCTGCAGGCCAGTCCTGTGCACTAACCACTAGACTCTGCTTCCTCGCAGAAACAAAGCTGGAGGAGCAAACCAAAAAATAAAACTAAATTGGATTGATAATTTAAAAGAACAAACCCCACTGGTATAGTTGCACTGTAATCTGTCACTCTTACACATACACTCATCTCCTAACCCCTTCCCAATCAACTCCTGCGTCTGCATGTGCATTTGTAGCCTGACTCTTTGTATAGCTCCATGCTGGGCTGTGTTAAAGTTGCACGCTACAGTTAACATGCTTAAAAAGTTAAGCAATGCAAAAACTTCATGTGTAAGAGTCTGAAACAATAAGGTCAGCAGCAACACAGTAGCAAAGCTGTTGGGCAGCTGGTCTGATCCTCTGCAGGGACCAAGCATATAGATTAAGGTCATCCCAGAAATTATCCCCATGGTACGCTCCATCAATCCCAGTGGTGCCATCCTGGCTGCAGCTGCCGGCCCCAGAGCCTCGCCCGCTGAGTCCGTGCCATGCTCAGCCCCTGCCTTCCAGCCTGGCATGCCCTGCCGCCTACCACTGAGAAGGGACATGGGATGCTGGAAGCAGGGTGAGGCCAAGCAGGCCACCTGCAGGAACCCTGGTGCAGGAGCCAGCCCCATGGCAGCTGCAAGGAGGAGCAGTGCTGGGCACCCCTACTGCCCAGTGTGCCCACTCAGGTTTGGCTCTGCAGCCTCTTTGTCATTATGTGGGGTGGATGGGAGGAAACAAAGCTGTGTGTGTGGCATTGTGACCTAGCACACGGGGGTTGCGGCACCGTGCAGGTTTGGCCCCGCCAGCCTTCCATCATGACAGAGGGGCTGCGGGTCCAAACCTGAGTGGCACTGCGACCCCCCCCCCAATGCAGCTTATTCTATTTTGGCCCTGCAGCTTGCCCATTACAATGGAGGGCGGGTGGGGCCAAACCTGAGTGGGCAGTGGAGCGGCTGGTGCTGCTTGTCCTCGCCGCTGCCAGTGGTACGCACCGTGCGTAATGTGCGTACGGCTGCGGGTGCCACCAGTGGCAATCACAGTTGCTTCACAAGCCCATTTCTGCCAGCAGGTGAACGGATTAGCTAACTGAAGGGTGTTAGTAGAGTGAGTTGAACATATGGTGGGTTTTTTTTGTGGAAAATAGTAAATTCACCAAAAAAAAAAATGCATTGTTTGTGACACTCAGACTATTCACAAATTTGGGCTGAATTTGGCAAATAGTTTCAGCCAAAAAAACCTGAAAACAAAATTTTGGTACCATCAGGATAAACTGTTCTGCTGTTTCATTTCAGACTGACATTTCTTTTCAGCATGTTGTTTTTATCAACAGTGGAAAGGTTTTATTTTTTTGGTTTTCAGTTTCATTAAGAAAAAAAATTAGCTTCAGGTCAAAACAAACTGAATTCTTCTTTGGGATTTTTTTGGTTCAGTCACTGAACCAAAAAAATCAATTATTCGCTGATCTCTAGTGCTGGTTACAGAACTCAGATCCCTGACACTGGCAAAATAACTATCTTCCATTTTTCTTTCTCTCCATTGTCTGCCATACTCTACCCCAGTGACATGAGTACCACCCCGTCGCTGCCTGCATGTGTTTTTAGCCCCGCAGCATTTGTAAGAAAATGTCCCTTGATGATGAGGTCTCAGTTTACCTGCTCCTGCTCTGCACCAGGTTTCTGTTATCCTCAAATCAACGGGAGGACTAGCGGATTTCCATGCCTTGATGGAGTCAGCCAGACGCAGGATGTTCCTAAGCCAACCCTGCCAGAGACAGCTTATTCCCAGGCTCATAAAAATACTTCTGAAGAGCAGTTTCTTTTACTTGGGAATGGAGCCAATTGCACCACATGGCAGGGATTACAGGACAAGGTCCCCCCAGCAAAGTCTTCACCCCTCCCCTCCTCACAGCTTCAAGTGGTGACCGCTGAACACAGTGCTATCCGATCCACCTACTTGGGGCCCTGAGTCTCCCCCACCTTGCACCTTGTGCTGTCATTTACATGCGTGGACAGGGACAGTGGGGGAGACACGCTACAGGACAAATTCTCCCCCCCACGGCCCCTGTCCGCCTCTAGAGGAGTGTGAAGGGGGAGGAAGTGGAACAGCCCCCAGTGGAATTTCCCCAATGCAGGGTTGTGTAGGACTGCCGTAAACACCCCATGCTGCTGACCCTGGGGCTTCCTAGGACAAGGTGCAGTGACCAAAATGGAGCAGCCCACGGGCAGTCATGCAAGTCTGCTGTAAATTAAAGGAATCCCTGGAGCAGCTCAGAATTAGGAAGGTGCATATGCAGCACCAAGTCACCCCTGCCCCTTCTCCAGCTGGGCTCCGATTCCTGCACCTGCTTCGTGGCATGGCACAAGATTGGGCCCTGCAGTTCTGACCCACTTTGAGCTCTCTGTGCACAGGCTCAAATGACAATACAGGGCAGGGGGGTGTCAGACCCCACAGATTTCTGAGGAACAGTGTATGATCATATCCAGCAAAATGCAGCTCCGTGTAAGTTGTTGGTTGATGGCTTTGCCTCCTTCCTTGGATGAAGCATTTTGGTTTAAATGGGAACTTAGAATTGTAGAATCAAAGAAGTGTAGCCCAGGAAGGGACCCCAACAGATCATCTAGTCCAGTCACCTGCACTTAAGGCAGGACTCAGAAATAACTAGACCATTCCTGACAGATGTTTTTCTACCCTGTTCTGAAAAACTTCCACTGATGGAGATTCCACAACTTCCCTAGGCAATTTATTCCAGTGCTTAACTACCCTGACAGTTAAGAAGTTTTTCCTAATGTCCAAGCTAAACCTCACTTGCTGCAATTTAAGCCCATTAACGAGAACAATTTTTCACCCTCCTCCTTGTAGCAACCTTTTATGTACTTGAAAACAGTTATCCCCCCTCAGTCTTCTCTTCTCCAGACTAAACAGACCCAATTTTTTCAATCTTCCCTCATAGGTTGTGTTTTCTTGACCTTTAATCATTTTTATTGCTCTTCTGTGGACTTTCTCCAATTTGGTCACATCTTTCCTGAAATGTGGCACCCAGAACTGGACACAATACTCCAGTTGAGGCCTAATCAGTGCAGAGTAGAACGGAAGAATTACTTCTCATGTCTTGCTTACAACACTCCTGCTAATACATCCCAGAATGCTGTTCCTTTTTTTTTTTGCAACGGTGTTACACTATTGACTCATATTTAGCTTGTGATCCACTATGACCCCCAGATCCCTTTCCACAGTACTCCTTCCTAGGCAGTCATTTCCCATTTTGTCTGCGTGCAATTGATTGTTCCTTCCTAAATGGAGTACTTTGCATTTGTCCTTATTGAATTTCATCCTATTTTCTTCAGACTATTTCTCCAGTTTGTCCAGATCATTTTAAATTTTAATCCTATCCTCCAAAGCACTTGCAAACCCTCCCAACTTGTAGCATCTGCAAACTTTATAAGTGCCATTATATAAATCATTGATGAAGGTATTGAATAGAACCAGACCCCACTGGATATGCCCTTCTAGCTTGACTGTGAACCACTGTTTACTACTCTCTGGGAATGGTTTCCAGCCAGTTATGGACCCACCTTCTAGTAGCTCCATCTAGGTTGTATTTCCCTAGTTTGTTTATGAGAAGGTCATGCAAGATAGTATCAAAAGCCTTATTAAAGTCAAGATATACAACATCTATTGCTTCTCCCCATCCACAAAGTTTGTTACCCTGTCAAAGAAAGCTATTGGGTTGGTTTGGAAAGATTTGTTCTTGACAAATCCATGCTAACTGTTACTTATCACATTATTATCTTCTAGATGTTTGCAAATTGATTGCTTGATTATTTGCTCCATTATCTTTCTGAGTACTGAAGCTAAGCTGACTGGTCTATAATCCCTGTTATCCTTATTCCCCTTTTTATAGATTGGCACTATATTTGCTTTCTTCCAGTCCCCGGGAATCTCTCCCACCTTCCATGAATTTTCTAAGATAATCACTAATGTCTCATATATCTCCTCAGTCAGCTCCTTGAGTATTCTAGGACGTATTTCATCAGGTCCTACAGCCTTGAAGACATCTAACTTGTCTAAGTAATATTTAACTTGTTCTTTCCCTATTTTAGCCTCAGATCCTATCTCATTTTCACATTCACTCTGTTAGATGTCTGATTGCTACTAACCTTTTTGGTGAAAACTGAAACAAAAAAAGTCATTTAGCACTTCCGCCATTTCCACATTTTCTGTTATTGACTTTCCCCCTCATTGAGTAATGGGCCTACCTTGTCCTTGGTTTTCCTCTTGCTTCTAATGTATTTGTAGAATGTTTTCTTGTTACCCTTTATGTCTCTAGCTAGTTTAATCTCATTTTATGCCTGTCCTTTCTAATTTTGTCCTTATATCCTTATATTGTTTTTTTTAATATTCATCCTTCATAATCTGACCTAGTTTCCACTTTCTTTAGGACTCTTTTTTTGAGTTTCAGGTCATTGAAGGTCTCCTGGGTAAGCCATACATAAATAGAACACCAAGTCCCTCTCCCTTCCACTCTGTAGCTACAGATATCACTGCTATACAACAGCTGAAGGGAGGACATTTGTGTGGACACGCCTGTTTAAATGACAGGCTAGATCCCATGAAAGTGTTATTATTTATATTGTGGACGCACGTACAGGGATCTAGCAAAGATCAGAGCCCCACGGTGCTAGGCACTGTATATGCACACATAATCAACGGATGGCTCCTGCCCTGAACAGTTTACAGTTTAAGTCGAATATCAGAGACAATGGGGGATATAACACACAGAGGGGGAAACACAAGGTAACAGTGAGAGGATGAGGCTGAGCTGCTACCTGTCCCATTGCCAGAAGAAGGGCCTGGCAAGAATCCTTGGTGCCTGTCTGCACAGGAGCTCACCTCTAAGCAAATTGCTCACAACCAGCATCTTGCAGCAGATAACTAAAGATGCAGGAGGGCTTAGGGTCTTTTGTAAATGACTATGGGGCCATTGTGAAGGGGGATGGGAGATCTCAGTCCCACATATCACAGGTGTGCATATCACAAAGCCTCTACAAGTGCCAGTCCCTGGCTCCCTTGCTGGCAGTCTCAGAGTCCAAGGGCTGAAGGGATCATGGAGACAACTTCTCCAGGCAAGTACATGGATGGCGCATTTTAGGGGCAATAGATTACAATGTGTCATCTGTGGACAACGAGAGAATCTCAGTCTCCAGCTCTGTCACATGCACCATGACACCTTTTGTGCTCCTTGTATTTACTAAAGAAATGAATTTAAAAACCGCCACACCTGGGGGTACATGCAGTATTAGGGTAATAAGTGATCCGTGCATCATGAGGGACACATGAAATGTGAACACAGCAATGCACACATCACCTGGGTCAGTTAGCTGGCTTTGCTCTCATGGTTACCAGAGTGTAAGACCAGCCCTGTCTCTGGTGCTGCATAGACAGGGGTAGCCTGGACTGTAGTTCAACAGTACCTGTGCAATAGCCGGTTTTGCTTTTCCCACATTTGCTATTTATTTCTAATGGAAAGGCTAATTCACATATTTCTGGCCTGATTCTCTGCTCACGGTGGTGTAAATCAGAAGTAACACCATTGAAGTCAATGAAGTTATACTGGTATAAGATTGATATAGCCGAGTGGAGGATTAGACCTATAACGTCTAACGTGATATAAATCCAGTAGCCAAAAAAATCTTGTAAGATGTAAATACAGAACATATCTATTCTAACACAATGGCACTGTTTGGCAGGAACAATTTTTAAATACTAAGTTGCACCATGAGCTAAAAGTCAGCAATGAATACAGTTGAGACTATTTGTCTGACTTTTTTCGGTTCATGATCTCAGTCAACATCATAGCTACACTTTATTTTTTTAAACAATAAATTAGTGAATGGAAAAGTGTGATGACATTTGCAGTGGCTTTGCACCGGTGTAATTAATTAGTTCATGGAGATAAACAAAATTTTAAAAAAAATCTAAGATAGTCCCTGTAGCGGGGTGATTACCCCGCTCTGGCCCTGAAGGGGTTAAAAGCAGCCCTGGAGAGGGCTCTGGCTGGGAAAGGCTGATTGGGGAAGCAGCCACAGCTGAGGCCATGCCCCAGTCAGGCCACAGCTGGCCCTATAAAAGGGCTGTGAGCCAGGAGCTCAAGAGGACACACACTCTCTCTAGTTTCTCTGAGAGAGAAGGACCTGGCTGCCTGGGAAGTGGAGAAGGTACCTAGGGTGGAGTAGTGCTGGGGAAGGGCAGAGGGAGCTGGGGAGTTCCAGTCTAGCTAAGCCCCAGGCTGCAGGCCGAGTTAAGGGCCCACAAGGGTACCGGAGCTGCAGAGAGGCGGCCCAGAGATAGGCAGAGGCAGCTGGTCCAGCCCCCCTTGCCGATGATGAGCGGTTTATAGACTGCAGTCTGCCCCAGGGAGCGGGGGCTAGATGATGCCTGGCAGTAGCCACTGAGGCAAGGTGGGGATAGAGGGTTGGGAGACCCAGATTGTGGGTTACTGCTGGGGGCAGAACCTCAGCGTAAAAGGGCACTGGGGTCCGGGAGGGACATGGGGGGCCAACAGCAGGCAAGGCATTGGCCAGCAGAGGGCACTCCAGAGGCTGAAAAAGAGCTAATTCCCTGGACAACCAGCAGGAGGTGCCACGCTGGTGAGTCATCGCCCCGCCACAGTCCCTCACAATCTTCAATCTCACAGCATCCCAGTGAGGTAGGGCAGCGCTGTTAGCTCTATTTTATAGATGGGGAACTGAGGCACCTAGTGACTTGCCCAAGGAAGTTAAAGACACAGCAAGGAATTGAACCTAGGTCTCCCAAAACTCAGGCATGTGTGCTAACCATTGGGTTATTTGTCTTCCCCAGACAAGCTGATAGATCACATACCTGGCTCACTCACCAGGATTCTGCCCACTGATGTATCTCATAGGCCCTTATCACAGACAAGCTTCAAAGAGCCCGCTCAGAGAGATTTCTTCCTTATCTTTCCGGATGTTGAATTCCGCCCCCATGTTACAATTGCCCCAGGCCCAGGTTGAGCAAGAATCAGCCCTGGACCGTAACAGGTTTTTCATTGTCTCCCTTTTAGAATCTTTTCTCTCCCCACCCTCGGGAGATCAGTGTCATTCGAGGGGGGAATTCCTGCTGGAGGCCCCTGCAGTCACTTCTTGCCCTGGAATGGCCCGGGAGAGTGAATGTTGAACACGTTTATAGAAAGACTATTTTAGAGGTTCTTACAGCTCCCTCTGAGCCTTCTCCAGCTGGACTCCTGGTAAGGAATGGAGTCTGGCTTTACAGGTAAAGAGATATGGAAAACAATCCTTCCCAAATTTTGATCACAATTTATCACATGGCTGTCACCTTGACACGTGATGGATCTATAGCTGAGTGTGGGTTTGTGTTGTAGATATACCTTGTGTTTACATGGTCATGTGGTAGTCAAATATCTCTACATTTCTGGGACAAGAATAAGCCATTTCTCCAGCAGGCTGGTTTAAAAAAGCACTGGCAAATGTTTGAATCTGCTCAGAGGTTAAAGGTGGTCCCAGAAGGCAAGAGTGAGTGCACAGAGTGTAAGCAAGATGGTCAGAGGGGCATAATAAATGCAGTTTATCACACAAAGCTGGGGTTTATGTCCTGCATATCCCCAGTGAATACAAAGTCCAGTGCAAGATGCCCATCCTGATACTGAAAGTCCTCCATGAGATTCGTGCCGGCACCCGTAGAGGTCATCTCGCCCCTGTGACCATGGCATTCCATGGCAGTCAGGTTCCATCTGAACCATGAACCTGCCATCCTAAAGTTCCACAGCCAGAGGAGCGGGTCATAGACTACAAAACTCACTTCAGCACAGACAAAGCATGAGCAGGGGTTCAGAGCTAACTGCAAACCTTATCTCCAAGCTCGCTTTCCCTCAGTCAGTTCCCCTTGCATGCAAATACTTTCTCTCCCCCTGTCGCTGCTCTGCTGCCTTTTATAGCCTGTCTCCAGCTGAAGCATGCCCAGCAGAGCTGAGGGGGTGTGGCCTCCTTGGGCAAGAGAGAAGGGTTAACCCCTGCTGCACCAATGTGGGGCTGATACACGCTGTCACTCACACCCACAGCAATGATCTAATCAAGTAGCTGACTGGTGTCTACTAGGGAGGAAGACAGAAAGCTGTTGATATTGTTTGTTATTTCTAATTCTTGAGTGGGGCTGCTGTAGGAATGGGAGAATCTTGGTACAGCGATGCCTCCACAGACTGTATATACAGTAACTCCTCGCTTAATGTTGTGGTTATGTTCCTGAAAAATGCTACTTTAAGCGAAATGATGTTAAGCGAATCCAATTTCCCATAAGAATTAATGTAAATAGGGGGGTTAGGTTCCAGGGAAATTTTTTTTGCCAGACAAACGACATTATATACATATACAGTATAAGTTTTAAATAATTTTAAACAAACTATTTAATACTCTATTGACCAATGATGATTGTGAAGCTTGGTTGAGGTGGGGCATAGTGGAGTCAGGGCGTGGGGATTTGCCCCAATCCACCCATCCGGAGCTCCTGCCGGGGAGCAGGATCGGGAGCTTGCCCGCTCCCCGGCTGGAATGCCGGGCAGGTGGAGTGGGATAAGCCCCCGTGCCCTGACCCTGCTCCCCGGCTGGAACGCCAGGTGGGTGGAACGGGGCAAGCTCCCACTCCCCAACCTTGCTCCCCGGCTGGAACGCCAGGCAGGCAGAATGGGGCAAGCCCCCGCGCCCCGACCCCGCTCCCCAGCAGGAGCACCGGGCAGGTGGAGCGGGGCGAGCCAAACAGCCTTATAACAGAACATTGTGCGACTTTAAACGAGTATGTTCTCTAATAGATCAGCAACTTAATAACGAAACAATGTTAACTGGGATGCCGTTAAGTGAGGAGTTACTGTACACTGCTGTGCTGTATATACAGTGCTGCAGTTATCATGCACAGTAGCCCAGCACACCTGTGCTCTCTGCCCACTAGTCCACCCCTGCCAGGATCCCTTCTAATCTTCCAGACTGATGGGCAGCTCCACACAGCTGCCATTAAAAAAAATTGCCTCAAAAATGTTTCTGTAGTAAAGAGGTCACCAACGGGTTAACTGTGTTACTCAAAATATTATAAGGGATGTTACTCCATCCCTCCCTCACTTCTTGTTTAGTCAAAGGGCATCCTCCCTCCCCCTCCCCCTGCCCTCCACTGCAATTTGTTGTGATGCAATTAAATAATGCAGCAAGTACCTCGCTTGCAGTCCTGGGAGTAGACATATTCGTATTGCACTGTGGTTTCTTTACAAACCTTTCCTTCTTGTCCACAAATTTAGTCCGGGACCTGAGAGACCGTGTTGTTGGAGCTGATACATTCCTGAGAAAAGTGTCAGTTTCAACATGTTTTCCACTGAAAAATAGCCACCCAGCTGTACCCAGTCACTCCCCATCCCTGCCAGGCGAGCTGTCCCGCTGCCAGGGCCGGCTTTAGCAGGTGCAGGGCCCCACGCCGGGACGTGAATTGTCTCGCGCCCCCCGCCCCAATTCTGCCCCAACTCCGCCCCGGCCTCGCCCCAACTCCGCCCCCTCCCTGCCCCATTGGATCCCTCCCCAAATCCCCACCCTGGCTCCACTCCCAGCCCCGCCCCCTCACTGCCCCATTGGATCCCTCCCCAAATCCCTGCCCTGGCCCTGCGTCTTCCCCAAGCACGCCACATTCCTCCTCCTCCTCCCTCTCTCCCAGGCTTGCGCTGATCAGTTGTATGGCGGCGCAAGCGCTGGAGGGAGGGGGGAGAAACAGGACGCGGCTTTTTTTTTTTTCCCGCTCCGCCGGCAGCCCCGGACGTTGCGGAGCCCTCTTAGGCTCAGGGCCCCATTCTGGGGAATTGGCTGAATCAGCTTAAAGCCGGCCCTGCCCGCTGCACAGAGGGACAGGTACTGTGTTCCCTTGTGTGCACCACTGTGTACTGGGGAGCTGCCAGCATTGCACTACTCTGAGCTTCCCCTGCATTGCTGCAGTTCCACAATGCTCCAACCAGCACCAGGACCTCAACAGCACAATAGAGCCCAGCCTGTATGAACAATGATGGAGCTAAACTACACTTGTAAAGGAAACTAAAAACAAGAATGGCAAACATGCATTTCATTCCAATGTAGGAAATGAATAATGAGTTCATTAGCTACCAATTGATTGATAAAGGACAATCTATTGGAAGGTCTAATATGTGTAGCCAAAATTAGTTTGCCATGTAATTAACTAAAAATTACTTAAGCAATGCATACTTAATTATTATCTTAGTACAGCTGACTTGTAAGAAATTTCAAGCATTTAATTGGCATTTGATAGAATAGCTATAGCAAGCTAATTAGGAATCAAATTATGGAATGTGCTAATTGATATTTAATAAGTATGTCAATTGGTATCTAACTAGCCAATATGTTATAGCTATCTTGGAATATGTCAATTAAGTGCCTAAAGATCTCTTTCAAATAGATTATAAATGTAATCTATTAAGGATGTAATTTGCAACATTTTTTGATTATGGATTGTAATTTATTTGCTTTCTGAATGTGCTCCTGCTATTTGCAGACTGATTCATACAATATAAAGGACTGACTCTTTCCTATATAACCTACTTTGACAACTGTTGCTTCGCTGGGGCCAGATTTTGCTTCCACTATACTGATGTAAATCCACAAAACCCAACGCAGTGCTTCTGAAATGTAGACTGGTGTAAATCTGGTGTAACTGCATTGAAATCAGTGGAATGACTCTGAATTTAAACTGGTGTAAATGAGATCCGGATCAGGCCCAGTGCAATCTAAATGATCAATAAGTGTCATCAAGCCAGAGAGAGGTTAGACTAGACGAGGGTGAGAATAACTCACCTGAACGAGAGAGCAAAACTAGTTTGCTAGCAGTGCTGGGGTGACCCTGGTCTCTCACTGATGTGAATCAGGAGTGACTCCGCTGAAGTTACACACACACGTGTAAAATTAGCATGAGAGCTTTGCCCTGGAAGTTGTTTCCCAACAATAGTAACAAGTATTACTCGCAGGGTAGAGTCAAGAGGGGAGTAGTGTGATCAGCTGCTTAATATAAGGGAGTACCTCTCAGTACCTCTCGGGGGCATTAGGCTCGCACAGTGATTTCATAACAGGATTTACTTTTCCTTAAGCATTTCAGTCTGACTGAATCCATAGGGAATTGCACTAAAGAGTTAATGTAAAGGGTGATGAGGGCTGTGGGTATTTTTTCCTGATGGTTTCTTTGACACAAGTTCTCATTTCCTCTTGCCTTCCCTAGGTCTTTCCCCCAAAGCAATCCACACATCTAGTTGTATCATGTATAAGTATAAGGTTTGTATTATGATAGGTGCAGCACATAACATTAGCGTCATTGCGATCTGAGCACTTTATCTTCATGAATAAAGTACCCAGCTGCTCTTGAATTGAACTGAAAAAAAAATGCTGCCACTCTTAACAGCGATACATTTTCAGTTACTAATAACAACGGTTGTCATGGAAACAGTCGGTCCAGCGTGAATGTAAGGATTTGCTTTCAGGTCAGTGCTGTATTAGTCAGCAGCCTTTCAAAACCTCATCTCCCAAGCACTGAAGTCTCCTGTCCAATTTACTCTCTACGGCACTTTTTCTACATTGTGAATTACAGGAAATTAATTACATTTTCTCACAATTGTATGCAGATCCTTTTAAACTCTGCTCTTCGGATAATTACTTGGGAGTGCTTTATAAAGTCCAAAAGAAAACTTCATTCTGGTTTGCTTTTTTTTGGCATAGCAATAATAAAAATAATAAAAAACCAAAATCACAATAATAATTAAAAATAATAAAGCATTGGCTATACAGATGGGCAAGTATTTTGGAAGTTCCTTGTTTTCCTGCCCTTGTTGTGAGCTGACCATTCATGTTGCTTTCTGTGGATTTCCTTTTTTAGCAAATTCAATGCTGGTGGAAGGGATAGGATTGAAACCCTGCACACTGAGGTGCTCTGTTTATCTCCAGAGCAGGTACCACAGAGGCAGAGGCACTGCAAGTGCCAGCACAATCCCATACATGGCGGTGAGGGGAGATTAATAATAATATCTGGAGATATACCTATCTCATAGAACTGGAAGGGACCCCGAAAGGTCATTGAGTCCAGCCCCCTGCCTTCACTAGCAGGACCAAGTACTGATTTTGCCCCAGAGCCCTAAGTGGCCCCCTCAAGGATTGAACTCACAGCCCCAGGTTTAACAGGCCAATGCTCAAAGAAGCCAGGCTTGGTTCTAGCAAGTTCAAGAGATCCCCTGACTTGTGTTTGGAATTTCCATTGTGCTCATGAATGAGCAGCTTAGAAGATACAACACTCCTAACTGGAACTGATTTTGCCAAATATTTACAGGAAACTGGTCAAAAATGTAGCATCCCCACTGCAAAAATAATCTAGAAAAAGGGCTGGCCTCCAACCCCGAATCTGAGCTCTGGAGTGCGTTAAAGAGCCAGAGCAGGACCTGGTTCCTAATGTGCGGTGTGCGCTCATCTCTGCCAAACCCTTTGGGGCCTAACTCGTGGAGGTGCTGAGTACTCACAGCGCCAGTCGATAGCAACAGGGGCTGCAAGGGCTCAGCACCTCTCAAGACCAGGCCCTGCCTTCCTAATTAAAATGCCCCATTTTCCCTCCCAAAGTGGGATTAAGCTTTCCCCGGATGCGTGGGCTTGCTGAGCAGCTGAGCCCATCCCTCATGCCCCTCCCACACAGCCATAGCCCCTGCCGTGTCCTGATGCACAGACTCACATTTATCTCTGTTTTATAACATGGTATCTTGGCACCAAATTTTCTGGAAAATGAAAAAAAAAAAATGAAAACCAACTGGTCCTGATCCTGCTCAGTCCAGCATTAGCTCCAGTGGCTTCAGCAGAGCTCCTCCTGATTGCTCATCCAATGCAGAATCAGGCCCGCCAATGAATCTCATGTCTTGCTCCATCTTTTTTCCTTTCCTTATACCAGCTATCTCCTCTCCATCATTTTCCATGCCTCATTCTCATTTTCCCAGGCTGGGTATTTTTTTGGTTTAATTTTATTTTCTCTCCAGGGCCAGCCTTGTTCTTCTTCTCTCCTTTCTTGTAAAGACATTAAAAAAAATGAAGTAATCGCACCCTTTACTTTCGGTGCTGTCTGGGCAGCCCTGGAGATCAACAGCCTTTTCATTGCACCATGGACAGCTCCCCTCTAATGTGCGTCACCCTGTTCCAGAGTCCAATGGGGGTGCGTGTCAGCTTAGTCTCTCTGGCCCATTCGCTTTTTAGCATCTCTGCTGACTTTGCCAGTTGTGATGGCAGCCCCCATCCATTTCAAGCAGAGACCCGGCAAACTCATTTCACAGTTACTGGAACAGCCTACAGAGAGCAAGTATTGACTGAGGCACAATACAAGCTTCTCTGCTAGTGGTGAATTGCTCACAAATCCCTTATCAATCCCCAGAGCCACCCAGCCCCTCCTACTTACTTCTGGGCTGCCTCTGCCTTTCTTCATCTCTATATTTCCCACACGTGGCACTTTCCTCTGACTTTCTTCTTTATCAGACCTTTCACCCTGTTCCATCTTCTCTCCTTCCATATTTCCCCTCTTCTTTCACTTTCTCCTTCCCTTCAACTCCCCATTCTCTTTTATTATGAATTATGTTTATTATTGTGATGCCTAAGGCCCAACCAAGCGTGTGTTGTGCCAGGCACTGTCCAAATACAGAGTCCCTGCCCCGAAGCCCTTACAGTGTAAATAGCCAAGACAGACTCTGGGTGGGGGAAGATGGTAGAACACACCAGCAGAGTGAACAGTGTGACGGCAGCAAGCATCCTGTTCACTCCACCGTTGGGGAGGAGTGGGAATTAGTCAGGAGGAGATGAGCCACAAGGAAAGAAAAGGGAAGGGAGAGGGGACACTGAAAGGAGGGGGAAAGAGAGTAATGAGGTCAGGTTTGGAGTGGAGCTGAGGAAGAGGGTTGAAGCAAACAGCCGATCAGCAAAGGCAGAGAAAATCCCATCCAAACACTAATTCACTCACTCTTCTTTCCTTGGCCATAAAGAACACATCCAAGATCTTCTGACCAATGTCAATGAAAATTCAAGTCAGCAGGGCTGTAGGCTATTCACCCCAGGGAGCTGAAGGGATTAGCTGAAGAAATATCAGCGCCACTGGCAATAATATTTGCTAATTCATGGATGACAGGTGAGGTCCCAGACAACTTCTTTCACAGGGTAACTGGCCTGGTGGATAGGGGGAATGTGATGGTCATAATATACCTGGACTTCAGCAAGGCTTTTGACACAGTCCCACATGACATTTTGATAAGTAAGCTAGAGAAATGTGGGCTCAAAAGAACTATCATTAAGTGGATACAGACCACAACCACAAACAAAGAGTAACTATGAATGGAATGATGTCAGCCTGAAGGGAGGTCCCAAGTAATGTTCCACAGGGATCTGTTCTGGGTCTGGTGTCATTTAAAATCTGTATTAATGACCTGGATGTAGGTATAGAGAGTATAGTGATCAAATCTGTAGATGACACAAATCTGGAGGAGGGGGTTGCCAACACTTTGGAGGATAGAGCTAAAATTCAGAGGGATCTTGATAAATTGGAGAACTGGGCTATATACAACAAAATGAAATTAAACAAAAACAAATGTAAGGTGCTACAAATAGGGAAGAAAACACAAACACACAAATACAGAATGGGGGGTAACTGGCTTGGCAGCAGCACCGCTAAGAACGTTCTGGGAGTTGTGGTGGATCACCACCTCAATATGAGTCAGCAATACAATGCTCTTGCAAAAAAAAAACAAAAACTGCAATTTTAGGTTGCATTAACAGAGGCAAAACGTGCAAGCCTTGGGAGGTGCTAGTACCACTTTACTTGGCACTGGTTAGGCCTGAGCTGGAGTACTATGTCCAGTTTTGGTCACCAATGCATAGAAAGGATGTGAAGAAACTGGAAAGGATCCAGAGGCGAGTGACAAAGATGATCAGAGGGATGGAATACAGCCATACCAGCAAAGGCTGAAGGAACTGGGTCTGTTTAATTTGGAAAAGAGGAGATTAATGAGGGAATCATAGAAAATGAGGGTTGGAAGGGACCTCAGGAGGTCAACTTGTTCAACCCCCTGCTCAAAGCAGGACCAATCCCTAGACAGATTTTTGCACCAGAGCCCTGAATGGCCCCCTCAAGGATTGAATTCACAATGCTGGGTTTAGCAGGCCAAGGCTTAAACCACTGAGCTATCCCTCCCCCAAGGGACATGACAGCAGTCTTCAAATACTTGAAAGGCTGCCATAAAAAAGATGGAGAAAAGTTGTTCTCTCTTTCCACAGAGGGCAGGACAAGAGGCAATGGGCTCAAACTACAGCAGAGCAGATTTAGATTAAATCTCAGGGAAATCTTCATACCTGTAAGAACAGTCGGACAATGGAACAGATGGCCTAGGAAGGTCGTGGAATCTCTTTCACTGGAGGTTTTCAAAAAGAGGCTGGAGAGCATCTGTCTTGGATGGTTTAGACACAACAAATCCTGCATCTTGGCAGCGGGTTGGACGAGATGACCCTTGTGGTCCCTTCTAACCTCCTGGTTCTATAATTCCTTCCCATCAGCCTCCATTGCAAGGAGTGTGAAGGGGCACATTATTCCACCTCCCCTACAGGGCCTGTTTGCCATTCTCTTCCTATGCCACCCTCAGTCCTCCAAGGGATGTGCTGAGACTACCAGAGTGTGCTATGGGAAGTGGGGAACTGTGCTGTTAGCTGGAACCTGAGCAGCGCTGAGACTTGGTAATGGCCAATGGCCCCTTTTCACTCAAGCTCTCAGGTTCCAACCCAGCCATGTGTGGAAATGGCCAGAAATTGTTACTGACTAGAAGTTGGCTCAGTGACTGACAGGAAATCACAGGGGAGAGGGGCAGATCTTAATGCAGCAGGTAGAAGGACAGCTGTTACCTTGCTGCAAGCACTCAGCTGGGCCTCTTCATGGCATTCTCAGGGAAGACAGACAGAAGGACTGATAGGCCATGGAAACTCTGCTGTCCTCTCCACTCTCAGTGTTGCTGTGAAACTAACGCATGGGCTGGAGGAAAAGGTAAAATTTGGTGCTGGAGTTTGGTGCTTTCCAGGGAACGTGAGCTCTGCTGGCTCAGGGTGGTCAGGACATGCCCCTCAGAGAGGTCTGATCGTGACTTCAGTGGGAGTTGTGGATTTCAGCATTTCTTGGGAACTGCCTGGATTAATGCAGTGAGACATGATGCAAAATTATGCTCCTGGGAGCACATTGGAGTGCAGGGCCCAGCTCTGTCTTAATTCAGCTCTGCAGAGTGGGCTGAGGAATAGGGTGGAGGGCTTATTTAGAAAAAGATATGATGAGCCTGAGTTAGGATGTTCTGATCTGGACCCAAACTACCCCACAGAAACATCCTGCAGTGAGCAGAGGAGATGAGAAGGAGAAAGAGATCCTGATTAGCAGTGGCTCTAGGAAATGTCAGATCCCAAACTTCCATCTCCTAGCTTAGAAACAGTCAAGTGGAGGCTGCAAATGGAGGCAAGTCTATAATGTCTGAAGCTCGGTAGATGTGAACAGGTAGAGGGGGAAGGGAGGGTTCACAATAAAGAGAGCTGATTTCTCATTAAAGTGAGTTTATCCTACACTCTGCAGTGCTGCTATCATTGTGAAGATCTGCTCCATTGTCTGGATCATTCTCACATAGTCCAGTGTGGTTGAATGGTGCAGACAGTTGGCTGAACCTTTTGTACGATGTCATTGTGATGTTATTGACATGAACTGTGACCGTGTAGATCATAGTTGCATCCAGGGGCCTATGGTTGCACCAGGTCTTGTACAGAGGAGGTCAAGTGGGGTGTCTATGGAAAGGTTGTAGTTTGCTGGTTATGATTATGCTGTCTGTCTGTGTGTATCATTTTTGTATTTGAAGATACGAATATTGGCTATGTACTTGTAGCTCAATGTGTTTGATTCTAAGTAGTCTCAGTGAAGCATTCGGTCACTGAGAAAGGACTATTCTCAGTAAGTACCCAATCAAGAAACACTTAACTAACAATGGACTTTGGGAGATGCCAATCCACATCTGAGCTTTCCTGGGACCGTTCAAACTAACATATAAACAACGGCATTGGCCTGCAAAAAGCTGAATCATTCATGGACACGTGACTTGCCCAGGCAGCTACAAACTCCATCTTGTTGCTGTGACTTTGCACAGAAGAACAAAGGGGTTTCCGTCTACAAGATAGGGAATATAAAAGGCCCTGGAAACCTCTCCATTTTGTCTTCAGCTGGTGCAAGAAATGGCCTCTGCACCTCCAAGAGATGTCTGAAAGAAACTGGAACAAAGGACAGTAACTCTGGGGGTGTGAGTGATTGCTGGACCCAGACTAAGAAGGAGTCCAGTCTGTGAAAGAAGCTTACTGGAACATCTCTGGGGGTGAGATTTCATCTGTAATCAGTTTCTTAATGTATTAATTAGGGTTACCATTCATCCGGATTTACCTGGACATGTCCTCCTTTTTGTGCTAAAAATAGCGTCCAGGGGGAATTTGTAAATCACGCAAAATGTCCGGGATTTCCCCCCTCCCTGGCAGAGCAGAGCGAGCGGCTGGGAGGGCTGCAGGAAAGTCACGGGCTGGACTCCGAAGCAGCTGTAGAGGAGCCGGATCCGCCCTGCATTCTGAGCCGGCAGCTCCTCCTCCCCTGCAGCCCAGCTCCGGCAGCACTGTGCAGGGCCAGGGACCGGGTTTTGTTGTGCTGGGGAGCGCAGCCACGTGTCCGGCTCGCACAGAGCCCAACACCCTGTTCTGAGCAGCAGGGTAAGGGGGCCAGGGGGCAGGAGAAGGGGCAGGGAGGTTCTGGAGGGGGCAGTCAAGAAACGGGGGGGGGGG
>NC_048309.1:29043933-29077422 GCF_013100865.1 Trachemys scripta elegans
TCAGGGTACAGGTAGGGGGTAGGGTCCTGGGGGGCAGTTGGGGGGGGTCTTAGGAGGGGTCAGTTAAGGGACAAGGAACAGGGAGTCTTAGGTAGGGGGTGGGGTTCTGGAGGGCAGTTAGGAGCAGAGGTCCCAGGAGGGGGCAGTCAGGGGACAAGGAGCGGGGGGGTGGGGGGCTGGGAGTTCTGGGGGGGAGCTGTCAGGGGGCAGGAGTGGGGAGAGGGATCGGAACAGTCAGGGGACAGGGAGCAGAGGGGTTTAGATGGGTTGGGAGTTCTGGGGGGAGCTGTCAGGGGGTGGGGAGTGGTTGGATGGGGCGTGGGAGTCCCAGGAGTCTGTCTGGGGGTGGGGGTGTGGATAAGGGTTGGGGCAGTCAGGGGACAAGAGGCAGGGAGGCTTAGATAGGGAGTGGAGTCCTGGGGGGCAGTTAGGGGCAGGGGTCCCAGGAGGGGGCAGTCAGGGGACAAGGAATGGGGGGAGGGTTGTGGGTTCTGGGGGGGGCGGAAAGTGGGAGGGACAGGGGCGGGGCTAGGGCGGGGCTCCTCCCGTCCTCTTTTTTGCTTGCTGAAATATGGTAACCCTATATTAATCTTAGACTTGCGTGTTTTGTTTTATTTTGCTTGGTAACTTACTTTGTTCTGTCTGTTATGACTTGAAACCACTTAAATCCTACTTTTTTATACTTAATAAAATCACTTTTGATTATTAATTAACCCAGAGTAAGTAATTAATACCTGGAGGAGCAAAAAGCTGTGCATATCTCTCTATCAGTGTTATAGAGGGCGGACAATTTATGAGTTTACCCTGTGTAAGCTTTATACAGAGTGAAACGGATTTATTTGGGGTTTAGGCTCCCAGAAAGACTGAATAATGGGTGCTGGAGACAGGAGCACTTCTTAAGCTGTTTTCAGTTAAGTCTGCAGTTTTGGGGCATGTGGTTCAGACCCTGGATCTGTGTTGGAGCAGACGGGTGTGTCTGGCTCGACAAGACAGGGTTCTGAAGTCCCAAGCTGGCAGGGAAAATGGGCTCAGAGGGAGTCTCAGCACATCAGGTGACAGTCCCAAGGGGGTCTCTGTGATGGAACCCATCATAGTAATAAATAAATTAATTAAATAAAATGCAAATAATAATAAAGTAAAGTAAAGAAGGCTTAGCAAATATCATTAAAGAAACGTTTGAGTTTTCATTTCATTGAGAGTTGTACTCACTGAGCTGGAGCAATCGTATCAGAGCTCAGAGATCCATCCAATACTGTATTTATGGATTTTTATATATTTATAAGCATTTCTAGTGTCCACATGTCGGACATGTTACTCTCAGACACCTTAATCTTATCACATACACAAGATGGTATTCAGTCCCCTAACAGATCTGATTATGTATTAGTATAATTGATATATTTAATTATATTATTAATTATACATATTATAATAAGAGCTAATATTATTATCAAAGATCACAACTCAGGGGAAAGGTATCAGTCTAAACCCAGCTGTACAGCCCACACAGGCATGGAACTCTATGTATGCTAACACATTAGTGCATTAATCTACGAGTGTCCTCTGCATAAATCTTCCACCAGAAGATATTTCTGAAAGACACAGTGGAGGAAGAAGCAACAGAGCAACTGGGATGCAAAGTGGGGAGCTGTTTTCCGCAGCTCATGGGAGAGCCAACGGCGAAAGATGACTTCTCTCTGACTGGCTCCGCATTATGCATGTGACGCCGCACTAAAACTAGCTCTTCTTGGCCACAGGAAAAGGTTTGTACATGTCAGTTCAAAGGAACTCAGAAATCTACAATCCCAACAAAATGAATCAAGAGTCAAGGAGAAATAATTTCTCTCTTTGTTCAGAAGACACTTGCTAGGAGCCTATCTTTAGCCCATTGAAGCCAAAAGGTGCGGTGGAGAGGTTCCATTAGCTGCGCTGGGCTTTGGATCAGATTCTGTCTTTCTCCTGACCATTGCTACATAGAAATACGGGAATTGTCAGACTGGATCAGACCCAGGGTCCATCTAGTTCAGAACTTTTCTCTGTGGCCAGCATGAGATACTTCCAAGGAAAGTGCAAGAACCCTGCAGTAGGAAGATGTGGGATAATTTACCTGTCACATTAGGGCCTGGTCTAGATGAACAGTTGGTGCACCTCATGCTGGGGTGTAAATTTACAGCACATGAGCCAGCCATGCGCTGATGTCCATGTGGCCCCTGCGCTTTGATCTACTGTGCTTGGGTATAGGTCAGTGAGCACCAGAGCACTCCTAGTGCATGCTACCAGGGTCCACACAGTCCCACACATTAGTGCCTGGCAGCCTTGTGCGCTGTAGATTTACACCCTAGCTTCCTGCACACAAACTGGTCATCTAGACAAGCCCACTGCCTCATCCTGCTCAGAGGTAGAGATTAGCTTAAGCTCTGAAGCATGAGGTTTAATTTCCCGTTCAAATATTTTGTTAGTAATAATTATTGTGATCTGTATTTTACCTGAATTTAGACATTTTGGGTCATCATCGGCCAGGCAGAACAAGATTCGTCCTTAGGGTAATCCTACTGAATTCACTGGGTTTACACCAGACATAAACTGGGCCCCTGCTATCAGACTTCTAGCTCTCAATATAAAGCAGGTTTCAGAGTAGCAGCCGTGTTAGTCTGTATCTGCAAAAAGAACAGGAGTACTTGTGGCACCTTAGAGACTAACAAATTTATTTGAGCATAAGCTTTCGTGGGCTACAGCCCACTTCATCGGATGCATATAAAGCAGATACTGCAATGGTTGTGGAGTTCTGAGCTGATCTATCGGAACAAAGGGTGAAATTGGAGTACGTGAGAAGTTCAGAGTTCCAGTGTGCTTTGAAAGATGAGGTCAGGAGAGCCAGCAGGAACAGAGACAAGGAACAGCAGCAGGTGGGAAGCTGAGACCACACTGGGATTACCCTCCCCACAGCACCCTCCTTACCCTCCCCCCAGATCCAGAACAGTGCAGGGGAGAGCCCCCTCTGGGCTTCTAGGTTCCCCATGGCATCACCCCTCTCGCTGGCCATTGGCGCTTGGGAAAGAAAACCCCAGGGAGGAGTCAGCCAGAGACACAGGACATGTCTGGCACAGGAGCTGTGACTGCAGCGCATGCAGACATACCCGAGCTGGCTTTGAGCTTCCTCGCTTGAATGACACTAGCAGAGAAGCTGCAGCACAGCTCGTTGCACAGGTTAGTCTTGCCCAGCCAGGGCCCTGGGTACATACTTAAGAGGCTGCCACCCGTGCTGCTGCAGCTTCACTGCTATTGTTACTTGAGCTAGTTAGAGCCAATCTAACTCAGGTATGTCGACAGTGCTGCAATCACACGTCCCAGCTGCGGTGTAGCAGGACCTCAGCCACTGCTGAGGCTGGGACCTTCAGATGCAGACGAGCTCATCAGTGCCTGGCTGCTTTCCACAGAGTTTGTGCTGAACATTCCCCGCCCCCCTTTGCTGATTGGCTGTTTGCCACAAGCCCTGCCCACCCCTCATTGTCTCTTTGCTCCACCCCCCATGCTCCCCTCCTTCTTCCCCCTTCCTGGATCTCTTCCACTCCCACCTTTCCGTGACCCTTCTCCCTTCCTGTGTCTCTCTGTTCTGCTAATCCCCCCACCCCCACTGACACTCCATCCAAAATATTAAAAACAAACGCAGCCAAGCCAACCCTCCTGGCACTAACAATCTGTCTGTCAGCCATCGCGCTGTCCACTGCTTCTGCGTCACATCCCTGCGTCTGGCTTGTCACATTAGATTGCTAACTCTTGGGGGCACAGACTGTCAGGATGCGTACCTACAGCACCCAACACAATGGGGCCCTGAGTGTGGATAGCACTTCAAAGCGCTACCATCAGCCTAATAATTGAAAGCAATTAGTAATCATTATATTAACCTCTTACCTTCCAATAGCCCCTGTCAGCCTAAAGGAACCCAAAGGTCTTTATATACTGTACAGAGATCCCATCCCCGCTGACATGCAGCAGCTCTGCAATAGCATATGGCACACTACAGAGCCTATGGGGTCAAGAAGCCAAGAACAATCCTGAGTCCAGGGGAAATGCAGGCAGAGGAAATGTAGTTGCCTACACTTGAATTTGGTCAGAACATCACAGGCTTGCACCCAAAGCTCTTACTAACAGCTAGTCAACGCCTCAGTTTTACACCTCAGCTGCAAGACAGCAGTTCCGGCAGCACAGAGCCCTCCAGTCCCATGCTGAGTCCTTCCTTCTGTACTGACTCAGAGGGGAAAGCGCCATCTGTTGAACCACAGTATAGATTTTACGTCTCTGCAAGTGTGGGCTCTCTGAGTCCTTTCTCCATCCAGATAAAAATTAGGAAATGTAGGCCAGGCATGAATAATGATCTAAACCCCCCAAACTTTAACATGAAGCTAATTCCTTTTCTGGATCATTGGTCAGCTGTTTAGAAAACCTTGCCACTGCATAGAGCTGTCTCACCTGGTTCTGGGTTCCTATTAGCTCTCACAAGTTAAGTAGAGCTTTCTTGGGAGACCTCTAATACACACCTAAATGGTGCTTGGGGGCCTAGCTTTTCTCCCTGGGGGCATTAAAAGCCTCACTTGGCCATGAAGTGAGATGCAGAACTTGACTGCTTGTTGTCAGGAAAGTTTATATGGTCAAGCCTGCAAGGGTAAAAGTAATACCCCTGGTGTCTGGGCCAAATTCCAGCTCGAATACTTGCATTCTGCCTGTCTCCAACACCCCCTTGTGATGCCATTTGGAAAACATCTTTCTGCACTTTCTGCCATGCCCAACTGTGTAGGGGTGCAATGCAGCAGTGAATGCGTTTTATTGGTGAGCTCTGTGTACAGTTTGGTATGGCAGCGAATTACATTTGTGAAGTGTTCTGGAGTCCTTTGGGGAGAAAGGTCCAATAGAAATGTAAGGTTATGAGCATTTCTGAGACCCCACCCTACAGCTCCTGCTTCTCTCCTTTCCTGTCTAGTCCTTCTCCTTGCCCCTACCAGAAGGTGTAATGACTCCTATCGCCTGCTACTTAGCTGCCATATTTTAATAGACCAGTTGTGATGTTGCACCCCATAATGCTTTATGGAAATATGCTTATGAATGTATATATGACATAACTGGAATATGTTTTATGCTACATATGCCATGTAACATATCTCTGCAAAGGTTATGATCTATTGAATATATTCATCCTATTTATATGCGTGTATCATTTTTGTATTCAAAGTTATGATCATTGGTTGTGTACTTGTTTGATTTTAAGTAGCCTTAGTAAGGCATTTGGTCATCTTCTTAAGAAAGGAATTTGCAAGTTAAGTGCCCAATCAAGAAACACTTAATGGACAATGGAACCTTGGAAGACTCCAATCCACATAAGAAGACTACCTGGGGGCGTTCAAGGTAGCATGTGAACAATGGCTGGTGCCTGTAAAATTCTGAGTCATGCATGGACACGTGACTTGCCCATATGACTTCAAAACTCCATCTTGGGTTTCTACACAGGGGGAGGGAGGGGTGTCCACCCACAAGAGAGGAAGTATATAAAGTCCAGGGAGACCCCTCCATTTTGTCTTCAACTGGCTCAAGAGATAGCCTCTCCACCCCCAAAGGATACCTGAAAGAAACTGGAACAAAGGACAGTAACCACAGGGGTATGAGTGATTGCTGGACCCAGACTAGAAGGAGGCTAATCTGTAAAAGAAGCTTACTGGAACATCTCTGAGGGTGATATGTCATCTGTAATCACTTTCTTACTGTATTAGGTTTACACTTGCGTGTTTTATTTTATTTTGCTTTGTAATTCACTTTGTTCTTGGAACCACTTAAATCCTACTTTTTGTATTTAATAAAATCACTTTTTACTTATTAATTAACCCAGAGTATGTATTAATACCTGGGGCGGGGGGCAAACAGCTGTGCATATCTCTCTATCAGTGTTATAGAGGGTGAACAATTTATGAGTTTACCCTGTATAAGCCTTATACAGGGTAAAACAGATTTCTTTGGGGTTTGGACCCCATTGGGAGCTGGGCATTTGAGTGTTGAAGACAGGAACACTTCTTAAGCTGTTTTCAGTTAACCCTGCAGCTTTTGGGGGACGTTGTTCAGACCTGGGTCTGTGTTTGTAGCAGGCTAGCATGTCTGGCTCAAACCAGGCAGGGCACTGAGTCCCAAGCTGCCTGGGAAAACGGGCTCAGAGATAGTCTCGGCATATCAGGTGGCAGTCCCAAAGGGGGTTTCTGTCACACCAATCCACTGGGGCACTCAGCTAATGGCCAGGCACATGAATGGAGTCAGGGTTGCCAACACTGTATTTCAAATATAAGGGACTGTTTTCTTGGCACCCCCACCCCACCCATGCTCCCGATATTATCATCATCAATAAGTAGGACTCACCTCCATTTGCCAACGGTATTTCTTGCTTCTTTTTGCAGCACTCAGCCACTCCCAATCTTGCTGTGCAGAGATGAAAAAATAAGGGATGTCTCTTGCAAGAAGGGACTGTTGGCAGCACTAGTCAGGAGGTACAGTGGCAGGAAGTGGGCAGAGGAGCCTGGCAGACAGCCAGATTGATGGCACTAGTATTCTTCTCCAGTCCCTATGTCTGCTGCCGAGTCTGAACACCAGCATAAGGAGGGTTGTGATTAATAAAAAATTACCAATAGCCTGGATGCAATGGGCAATTGGATGAAAACTAATTTTTCCACCAGCAAACCGCTGTTGTGCAGTTTCACAAACCCTGGTTCTGTTTTCTTAACTCTGCTTTCGTTCTCATGCAGGAGGCCAATTGTGTTTTTCACGCTGGTCCAGGTACCCCAGGTAACTGTAACACTGTATTGTAACACACTCCACATATTTACTCTCTTAGGGTCAGCACATTATGCCTGTCTAGTCTCACTCTGTTGGCTCCCAGATTTATGCTTCTAGGGCCACATCCAAAAGACCATTGTTGCCAATAGAAAGACACCTGTTGACTTTAGTGGGCTTTGGATCAGGCCCCCAGAGTGCTAGACTGTCCTTTAGATGACACGTGGAGGAACAGTTCTGAGAACAGGAAGTCGCCATGTAATCAGAAAGTCACGGGGATTCAGAGCTATCGACAGAGCGCCAATAAGGGTCGCAATGCTCTGCATCAGCCAGGGTGGGCCCCTGACCTGCACAGCAGGCCTCGTCATGTGTGTGTGGTTTAATTGCTTGTATTTGTCTGTGGCTCTTAATACCTCAGGTCAATTTATCAGTACATTTCAAAGCACTTCACAGTCCTTAGTGTACTTATCCTTACAACTCACCTAGGACGTAGGGCACTATTATTATTCCCATTTTAAAAAAACAGATAAGGACCCGAGGCACAGATAGGCTAAGTGACTTACCCAAGTTCACGCAGGAAGTCTGTGACCGAGCAGAAAATTGAGTCTCCCAAGCTCTAGGCTAGTGCTCTACCCACTGGACCATCCTTCATCTCCAGTTTGCAGTTGGTTTTTTGTTTTAACTTCATTTAATTTTTTTTAATGACAATTGTCATGTAACAGGGCCATTGATAACCCCGAGCTGTATCAGATGACTGAGGCCAGAAAATAAAGTTCCATCTCTTAGCAGCTCTCTGGTGAGTCCCGTATTTAGCACACGCCTCATCATATTGGAGGAAGCAAAACACTTGCAATATATTGAAACATATTCCAATTTTGAAACCACTTTGCCAGGCCATCAAGCCATGGGCAGAGCCTCATTCCAGGAGCTGTTTACTTAATAAATTAAATGTGGCGATTTGGAAACCCCTGCTCTCTCCTATATTATTCATTGTTTACTCAGTGACATTTGAGCCTTCAGCAACCTCAATAAATGGGAGGTAATCTGATACAAAAGGCTAGTAAGTGAAGATGCACAGAGACTTCCTCTGGAATTAGGTGCAGGACAAGCTAACATATCATCCCAACTTGACTCCTCCCCTTTCACTGCCTGAGTCAATTGCAGAGAGGAGAACTGGCCCAGGAAATATAGCAGCTGTGCCAGTCAACCTCTGCTTTTTCCAGATCTAATGGGAGGATTTCAGGAGTATGTTGCCTGTCTTAGTTTTTGCTGGATCTTCCCTGGTTCAAGAAGGCAGATCTGTATTCTGCAAGGTAAATATAAAAGGAATCTTATAAAAGACTGTACTGCCAACTCCAAGAGTTCAAAAACATGTCAGGCTAAGGCTCCCCAGAATTGGCTTAAGAGACTTAAAAATCAGGAGGTTTTTTAAAGATAATGAATGTTGGGTTCTTTTTATTTGCCTTCTGGTTTTGAGCATCAGGGGGCACTCACTGCACATTTTCAAGCTTTTCTCTGCAACCACAAAAGCTAGAAACTTCCTTTTTTCAAACTGAAAACAGAGATTCACACGTAATCACTTGACTCAAGCAGCTGGGGCTTTCAGTTAAACACCAAGTAGCATGAGTCTCATGATAAAATCTTGAGTTGCCAACACTGGAAAAAGTACCTTTCAAGGCTGGCACATTGTCAAACCAAGCTCTAGATCGAAGTACTTCTGGATATCTTTGCTGGATCAGATGCTAGTTTCAGATCCCAGAGGACAGAGAGGATTGCTCTGGTCAGAAGCATGGTAGGCATTCAACAGCACTTGAGATCCCACAGACTGCCTCAGGGGAAATTGTGGTTCACTCTTTCAAAATGGCCACTGCCTCACTTTGTTCCCAAAGGGTTCCACATCTGCCATGAGGGTAGCTTGGCTTTGCTCTCACTAGGACCAATGGGAGTCAGTGACCATTTTGAAAGGGAGGTCACTATTTTCCCTGAGGCCAGCCTGTTGTTTCAGTGCCATTGAGAATAATGAGAGATGACAGCCATTTTGAAAGAGGGCAGGTCTTTATGGAACTCTCTGTGGAAGAACTTTATGCATCAGGTCTTACAGAAGGAAAAACTGTCTTCAAATGTAGCCAATGCACAAGACTTAAGTGAGTTTTAAGTATGTGGGAAGTTTGAAGAGTCTGTGATATTCTGTTATGAAAATCATTCAGAACAGGAAAAAAAAGGGTCCGACTTAGGATACCAAATTTCTTAAAGAATCCATTTTTAAATGATTTTTAACCATGAAACTAATTAACAGATTTACTTGTGATAATCCATTCTGTGCTCAAAGTATAAGTGCTATAAATTTGAGGAGGTGCTAAAGGAGCATTCAAGGAAGACAAAGCTGTTGCAGAGAAGCTAAATGAATTCTTTGAATCGGTCTTCACAGCTAAGGATGTGAGGGAGATTCCCACACTGCCCAGACTGAGGTGTTATTAGAGAAGGTTTTGGAACAAATTGATAAATTAAACTGTAATAAGTCACCAGCCCCAATGGTATTCACCCAAGAGTTCTGAAGGAACTGAAATATGAAATTGCAGAACAACTAACTCTGGTATGTAACCTATTGCTTAAATCAGCCTCTGTACCAGAAAAACAACGAGGTGTCCAGTGGCACTTTAAAGACTAACAGATTTATTGGGCATACGTTTTCATGGGTAAAAAATCCACTTCTTCATATGCATGGAAGAATCTTCAGAGGCATCTGAAGAAATGGGTTTTTTACCCACAAGAGCTTATGCCCAAATAAATCTGTTAGTCTTTAAGGTGCCACCGGACTCATTGTTGTTTTTGTGGATACAGACTAACACGTCTACCCCTCTGATACTTGGTACCTATGTACCAGATGATTGGAAGATAGCTAATGTAATGTAGACTTTTTTAAAAGGCTCCAGAGGCGATCCTGGCAAGTACAGGCTGGTAAGCCTAACTTTAGTACTAGGCAAATTGGTTGAAACCGTAGTAAAGAACAGAATTGTCAGACACATAGATGAATATAATATATTGGGGAAGAGTCAACACAGCTTTTGTAAAGAGAAATTATACCTCACCAACCTATTAGAATTCTTTGAGGGGACCAACAAACAAGTGGACAAGGGTGATCCAGTGGATATAGCATACTTGAACTTTCAGAAAGCCTTTGACAAGGTCCCACACCAAAGACTCTTAAAGTAAGTTGTCATGGGATAAGAGGGAAGGTCCTCTCATGGATTGGTAACTGGATAAAAGATAGGAAACAAAGGGTAGGAATAAATGGTCACTTTTCACAATGGAAAGAGATAAATAATGGTGTCCCCCAGTGATTTGCATTGGGACCAGTGTTGTTCAACATACTCATAAATGATCTGGAAAAGGAAGTGAACAGTTAAGTGGCAAAGTTTGCAGACGATACTCAAGATAGTTAAATCTAAAACTGACTGCAAAAAGTTACAAAGAGATCTCACAAAACTGGTGACTGGGCAACTAAATGGCAGATGAAATTCAACTTTGATAAGTGCAAAGTAATGCACATTGGAAAACAGAATCCCAACTATACATCCAAAATGATGGGGTCTAAATTAGCTGTTTCCACTCAAGAAAGATCTTGAAGTCATTGTGGCTAGTTCTCTGAAAACATCTGTTTAATGTGCAGCGGCTGTTAAAAAAGTGAACAGAATGTTAGGAACAATTGGAAAGAAACAGATAATAAAACAGAAAATATCATAATGCCATTACATAAATCCATGGTACACCCACACCTTGAATACTGCATGCAGTTCTGGTCACCCCATCTTAAAAAAATATATCAGAATTGGAAAAGGTACAGAGAAGGGCAACAAAAATGATTATCGATATGGAACAGCTTCCATCTGAGGAGAAATTAAAGAGGACTTATCAGCTTGAGAAAGAGACGACTAAGGGGGGATATGATAGAAAATCTATAAAATCATGAATAGTGTGGAGAAAGTGAACAGGGAAGTGTTATTTACCCCTTCACATGACACAAGAACTAGGGGTCACTCAATGAAATTAATAGGCAGCAGTTTTAAAACAAACATAAGGAAGTATCAGAGGGGTAGCCGTGTTAGTCTGAATCTGTAAAAAGCAACAGAGGGTCCTGTGGCACCTTTGAGACTAACAGAAGTATAGGGAGCATAAAGCTTTCGTGGGTAACACAACACATAGTTAACCTGTGGAACTGATTGTCAAGGGATATTGTGGAGACCAAAAATATAACTGGGTTCCAAAAAAAAATTTGGATCAGTTCATGGAGGATAGGTCCACCAATGGCTATTAGCCAAGATGATCAGGGATTCAACCCCATGCTCTGGGTGTCCCTAAATCTCTGAGTGCCAGAAGCTAGGCCTGACTGACAGGGGATGGATCATTTGATAATTGCCCTGTTCTGCTCATCCCCTCTGAAGCACTTTGCATTGGCCACTGTCAGAAGACAGGATACTGGGCTAGATGGACCATTGGTTTGACCCAGTATGGCCGTTCTTATGTTATATGCTGTATTTGTTATACATAGCAATGATACTGAATATCTGTTTTAACTGTGCAAAATTCAACTCAACCTTATCTATGGAAAACCATGACCGGCACACTCATCATTCTAAGAGAGAAATGGCTATGATAGATTAAATAGAATCTATTTCTCTTCCATTCTGGGAGTAGCACATACTGTCATGATTCATGTGTGCCTCATCAGTTGTGCACAATAGGCTGAGCAGTGAACTTCCAATATATGAGTGGTATGTGTATAGAAGGAATGCCAAACAAGAGGAACCAAAATCCCTGATCACTTTTGAAAATGTTGGCCAGAGGTCTCCAGGATAACACCCAAGCAGCCAGATTCTTTGCTGCTGTAAGTCAATATAAGTCCATTGAAATCACTAGATCTATGTCAGCTGAGGGTCTTGCCCAAGATCAATTTGCACCAAAGGCAAAGCAATTCTGCTAGCAGGCAGACTACTTTCCACTGATGGACAGGACTGGTGAGTATGGAGGTTCTGCAGTGGGTCATGCCTTAATGGGTAGGATTCAGCCCCCAAAGTGTACCTGCACTGCACTTGAGTGAAATGGAGAAAAGTGTCTGTGGGCTGCTGCCCCCCTACAACAGTGCACAGAGTGCAGGTGATAGGAAAACCCGGAGAAAATCAGGGTTTTAATACTGCAGCATTCAGAGGAAATTGAATATGGACTCCTCCCACTCCTCCCCATGCACTAGGGTCTGGGACCGACAGCACAGAGTTGACAGCATCACCACCATCGCAATGTGACCACATAACTTCAGGTCATTCCAAAGCAGACCTGAGCCTTATGCTGCATATCTGGCCTGAGGTAGGCAGACCCTGAACCCTAATGTCTAACCTAAATCTCCCTTGCTACAATTGAAACCCATTAGTACTTGTCCTATCCTCAGTGGATAAGGAGAACAATTTGTCACCCTCCTCTTTATAACAACCTTTTACATATTTAAAGACCGGTCTCATGTCTCCCCTCAGTCTTCTCTTCTCCAGACTAAACAAACCCAACTTTTTCATCCTTTCTTCATAGGTCATGTTTTCTAGAACTTTATTCATTTGTGTGGGGTTTTTTTGCTGTCCTCTGGATTTTCTCCAATTTGTCCATGCCTTTCCCAAAGTGCGGTGCGCAGAACTGGAAACAACATTGATTATTGCTGAGTAAAGTGGAAGAATGACTTAGCATGTCTTGCTTACAACACTTCTGCTAATTAATCCCAGAATGATGTTTACTTTTTTTGCAACAGTGTTACGTTATTGACTCATATTTAGTTTGTGATCCACTATAACCCCCAAATCCTTCTCTGCAGTCATTTCCCTTTTTGTATTTGTGCAATTGATTATTGAATGTCATCCTATTTATTTCAGACCATTTCTTCAATTTGCCCAGATCATTTTGAATTCTAATCCTGTCCTCCAAGGCTCTTGCAACCCCTCCCAGCTTGGTATCATCTGCAAACTTTATAAGTGGACTCTCTATGCCATGATCCAAATAATTTATGAAGATATTGAATAGAACCAAACCCAGGACAGGTCCCTGCAGAACCCCAGTCAATATGCTCTTTCAGTTTGACGGGAATATTCCCAGACAGACATTCTCCCCCACTTTAATATTGTTGAGAGTTATGCTTAAGGTACCATATTTTCAAAATCAAAAACTGGGGCACTGTTGTGGCAACATGGCTAGGGTCACTAAATACTCCAGTGCTCCATGTTCCGTCTACTTCTTTGGATCTGCTCCGTTTGGGCTGGGAAAATGAAGCAGTGGGGCCATCAAAGCACGGCAGAGATCTCCCTCTTCTTGCACAGCCTTCTGACATTCACTTTCGTCCTCTCTATGGTTCTGGTGACTGTAAAGCAAGGGACACCGGTGTTGTCATGTACCTCTGACCACCCAGAGGCTAAAACAGGGGTTTGCACTGACTAGAGTGGGCCATTGACTCAGCTATAGCAATGTTGCCACCTGATAACTTATGATAAGCTTTGGCCTTGAACAATGGCTGGCACGAAATCCATGCTCACTACCTGATGGGAGTGACCCAAGAGTTACAGCAAGATATTCCAAACACATGTTTTTTTATTGTTAATAAAACCCAATGTTTTAATGGAGGAATTGAGAAATCAAGGCATTTCAGGGGACCTGAGACAAGTCCCTGAGACACCACAACCTCATATGAACAGCCAGGAGAGTCCAGTGAAACCAGCACCGTGGCCTCTAGTTATCCTGCTGCACATACAGCGTTTCTCCTCATTGTACTGCAACAGCTTCCAGTGGATGTATGGCTAAGGTCCTGTCTATGCCAAAGAGGATTCAGACTTTATTCATAGCTCACTGCTTTCCACCTATTTATTATTCTGTTATGGGCACTGAGAACCTTGACGAATGTGTCCCAGACAGGGTGTAGATGCAGTTTTTTTCTTACCAATATATGTTGTATTGAAAAACAAAATGACAACAAATTGTGAGTTTAAAAAAGCCTGGCCCTTATATAATGTACAGTGCACATTGAAATAAAGGAGTCTTCAAAATGATAATTTTCATATGCCACAGGACTGCTCCTGCCATAAAGTTGATGTTCTGTAGGAGCAGCTAAATTTGCCACTAGTTACGCATGCTAGGGCTGTGGGTTTTGTTTTTTTAATTTGTTTGCAGGCAGTAATGTTTCTTTCTGTTTCTTCTCCGTAGCCTCTGAATTGTTTTTTGCAGACTGAAATGGAGTTTTTTGATATAGTGAATATTTAAATGCTGGGAATTTGCAGGACGGAGCAGACAGAGACTGCCTCTTGCGATAAGAGACATTGTTGTTGTGAAGAATTCCTTTAAGATTCCATCTTAATCATTCTGCTATTGAAATGGAAGAATAAAGTAATAAATGGTTTGAATAGACTTGATTAAAAAGAATAATTATATTGCTGGGGGGGGGTTACATATATAAACTGGTTGTGGTTTTGCATTCTCTTACCATTGGCTTGTGAGAATGGGGTTTTTGCTGTCAATAAGTGTGTCTAGCCAGTGTGAAGGAGAAGAAGCTCTGGCAATAGATTGGAGCCTGCAGTACCCATGCTTTGGTAGATGAGGGAGCCTGTGGCAAACTCAGCCCTGGGGTAAGCAGGCACTGTTTCCTTTTACTTCAGTGGGACCCACAGCTACAGTGGTCCTCATGCCCCATTATGACCCACATGCCAGGCAGGTCCATGAGCAGAAACAGCCCTCCAAAGATGGGTTCATTGCTGAGCCAGGTGGAAAGATGGGGCCATCCATGTCTGGCCCTGCCCTGGATTCAGCATGAGCATTGCCCTGTGGCCATTTGGGAATGGCGCCGGAGGCCGGATGCAGCGTAGCTGGGGTGATGCTGTTTTCCATGGTGCCATCCTTGCTTTGGGCCCAAATTTCCAAATGGAAATCTGAGCAGGAGGCAGCACAGCGCAGAAATGTATTATCTCCCTTTGGGTCCCCTCTTGGCCCAGCCAAAGGCAGCATGATTCTGGCAGATGCCATGCTGCCATGGGGAACGGGGGGACAGTGGAGCTGCAGCTGTCCCTGGGTGAGGGCTCCTGCCTTTGCCTGGTAGAGAGGGGTCCCTTCTTCACAGATCCCTGAGAGCCATAGAATTGTTGAGGGGTATGGCCTTAGGAACCTGCAGCTCTCCTTCCTTCTCATGCCCGTGCGTAGCAACCTGTGTGGGACATGGAGTGAGGAGCACAGGTGGCAGAAGGGAGGGGACAGTGCCAGCAAACTCCATGGGGTGACGTCCCTGAGCTTTCTTGCCTCCAGTCAAGCAGGCCAGAGGGAGTTTCAGACTCCATCAGCCCCCAACCCTCAGCCAGTGCCTGGAGTTGGGTGAGCAGCCTGTGTGCTATTGATGCCCTGTTGCATGTGCCTTCACCACAGGGAGGGTTGCTAGGCTGATAATAATGATGCGGTTTTTCCAGCCCTCCCACTCCTTTGAAACACTTGGGATGCTGTACAACTGGCTTTAAAGTGGCAGGAGCCTTTTAAATAGAACTGGCTGAAAACAGATTTTCCATCCCATGGGAAATTCTGAGATGTCAAATTTTGTTTCATCCAATTTGGGCTGAAAATTAGAAACCTTGGAATTTTTCACAATACGAAATATTTGGAAATAATCTGTTTACACCTTATTGTTTTGTCTTATATTACGGCATAAAATAATCAAAACACAACATTTTGACCTTTTCAGAACAAAACGTCTTGACCTTAGCTTTATTTCCTTATCTATCAATAATTTCACAACACTGTTACGTTCCCACGAAACATTTCAATTTGCTGAGTTTTACATTTTCTGGTGGAAAACTATTCTGTTGGAAAATTTTTGACCAGCTCCAGTTTTAACTTAGAATCATAGAATCATATAATATTGGGATTGGAAGGGACCTCAGGAGATCATCTAGTCCAACCCCTGCTCAAAACAGGACCAATCCCCAATTAAATCATCCCAGCCAGGGCTTTGTCAAGCCTGACCTTAAAAACCTCTAAGGAAGGAGATTCCACCATCTCCCTAGGTAACACATTCCAGCGCTTCACCACCCTCCTAGTGAAAAAGTTTTTCCTAATATCCAACCTAAATCTCCCCCACTGCAACTTGAGGCCATTACTCCTTGTTCTGTCATCTGCTACCACTGAGAACAGTCTATATCCATCCTCTTTAGACCCCCCTTTCAGGTAGTTGAAAGCAGCTATCAAATCCTCCCTCATTCTTCTCTTCTGCAGACTAAACAATCCCAGTTCCCTCAGCCTCTCCTTATGTCAGGTGCTCCAGCCCCCTAATCATTTTTGTTGCCCTCCGCTGGACTCTTTCCAATTTTTCCACATGCTTCTTGTAATTTGGGGCCCAAAACTGGACACAGTACTCCAGATGAGGCCTCACCAATGTCGAATAGAGGGGAATGATCACACCCCTCGATCTGCTGGCAATGCCCCTACTTATACAGTCCAAAATGCCGTTAGCTTTCTTGGCAACAAGGTCACACTGTTGACTCATATCTAGCTTCTCATCCACTGTAACCCCTAGGTCCTTTTCTGCAGAACTGCTGCCTAGCCACTCGGTCCCTAATCTGTAACGTCTAGGGTGCTGAGTTCCCCTGGCCCGTCCCTCTTCTCTGCTGCAACCTTTGAAAATCTTTGCCACAGCAGAACGCACCTCCAACTTGTATTTCACTTTCTGACTCAGATCAGAGAGCAGCTGTCTCTCTCCACTTCCCTGCAGATCTGAGCACAAAAGCTGTATTACTAAAGCTTCGTTATTTTTGTGAAAATCAACTCCAGTGCATTATGAGGTGTTATAAATAATTAAAGGAAAACTAGAGTTGTCAAAATACATGAACAAAGTATAGTTGGTGATGCATGTTCCTGGCTTGTTCTGGGTTTGTTCACTTACTTGCTGATTCTCAGAATTCATTAACTGGGAATAGGGCTCCCAATCATTAATGCAAGCTAGTGAAGTTCAGCTGTCTAACATAAGGGACTACACATACTTTCCCCAGGTATTGGGCTTTTTTTCTCTGGCAGGCATCACACAACAGTTCAGAAAGATAGTTCCATTCTCTCTCTTTGCCTCCCCCCCCCCCGAAGGATCAAGAACCAACACTCTTTTCTGCATCCAAAGGTTTGGCTTCACTCTCTTCCATGCTGTGGCCTTTGTGATTCCAGTGTCTGAAGGGAGTGTCTCATTGTATTGCATAGTAACCATTCTTCTTCTCTTCGCTCCATACTCTTTTTCAGAGGGTCCCCTTTTTGTCACCATGACAACAAGGATATTTCTTCTCATTCACTAAGATCTGCTAAAAAGCTGGTTATTAAGTTAATGTGGCCAGTGTGGTGCTGCCAAAGGAGAAGAGAGTCCCGCTTCAACAAAAGATGTCATACTCTCCTGGTCTCTGTGCCAGTAGGAGATCTGCCGTCAGGTGCTCTTCTTAGCCCCTCTGTCCATTCCTCCCACTTTCTTTCAGAAATGCTCTAAAAAGAGAGAGAAATTCCAGACAGAGAAAGAAAATTGTTAATATTGAGCTAAGGAATAAATGTCTCTCTATTCATCCACTTGTCCATCTATTCAGCCATCCATCCATCTCCATCTATCTACCTACATGTTTTCTATAGCATCCACAGCAGTAATAACTGAATTCTTTTCAAGTATACTGGATCTGCATAACAAGGTTCTCACAGGCCTCTGGAGTTTGGAAACCTCAGTGACCTCCCATGACTTCCTGGATGCCACTAATATTCTAATTTGTCCCCTACTTAGCTCTTGTAACCTCCAGCTTCCACACGACAACTTGCATCGTACAGCTACTCAACACCTGCACAGGGGTGGGGGAATAGAATGGGGAGGAATTGTAAAACAAAATAAATTGTATATCAGACTAAATCAGGCAGACTGTATTATTTGGACTATAAGGGGTCAGCTGGGGGTAGAAAGCTGGGGGGATCTCTGCTGGATAGATCTGTGGTCCATGCTGCATAATGTAGATCTAACATACCACATTGGACACAGGGCCTTGAGAACAACCAATAAACACTACATAGCATATATCAGCCATTTGAGGCTCCCCAATAGCTTACAAGCTGCAAACACCAGCTGGCATTTCAGCGTTTGCCTGTTTCTTCATCAGCTACAATATTTTTAACTGCTTTTACTCTCCCACAATCCAAACTGCGAAGAGGTCCCATGAGAGTAAATGCTGAGCGCTTTCATGTGGTTATTGTCACGAGGAAAACCACTTCCTTGTGATTCACATGTTCTGCTGCTCTCCCTTCATTTCTCCCCTGGTTTCAGAGAGGTAATATCATGCTGGTACATGCCTGGGGGATGGGCAAGAGATGAGAGACAAAGGGGCAGGAGAGAAATATCTCGAGATGGAGCTGATTGCAATGGCTCATGCAGAAACTGAGCTTGGGATTAAGGCTGGATGGTCAGGGTGATGTCAGAGCTAAAGGCTTCATTGGACATGGCTCATCTTTTAAGGTTACCAAAACATGAAATTGACAGCGTTGGGCATAGAATGACAGTGCCATTAAAAGCCTCTTTTTTTGTTTCTCCCTAGCTCACTTCCTTTTTCTCCTGTATATTACCACAGCTGTTTCAAACCTTTAAAGCCCAAATTCCAGGAGGCAAAAGCTAGTAACATAAATCTCCGCGAGCCTGGCTCTTCAGAAGATCCAGAAAGTCCCCATTATCTTCTGCTCCCAAGGCCAGGTTGATGGGAATGGTCCTCTGATTGTCTGCCCCTCAGTGACCCGTGGGAGGGATGTCCTTAGCAGCACTTTGCACAGTGGTCACCGTAGCTGATAAGAAACCAGGCTGTGGTCTTAAAAATGGACAAGGGTATAATCTGTGCTGCTGTTTTTAAAGGAGAATGGATAAATTACATGCATCTTATTGGCTCTGGTTAGTGACTGGAGAAGATCAGAGAATCTGGAAAAGCATCCAAAAGTTCAGGTGCATCACTGGGTCAGAACTCAGGAACAAACCTGATCAACAACTCCCTGCTCCTGCACAGTGGGAAGAACTTGAATGGGCTCTCTCAGAGTATTTCTACGCTACAAGGCAGTGATTGTAACACAGGTGGGCATAGCTGTGCTAGCATTAATCTAGTTAGCATATGTAACGATAGCAGTGAAGACGTGACAGCATGGGCTAGCCACCCAAGTATATACCCAAGGACTCAAGTGGCTACCCCACAGTGAATCCTGTGCTGCCATGATGTCACTCCTATTGTTACCTGTGTTAGCATGTGCCTGCCTGTGCTACATTTGCAGCGTTGACCTAGCCTCGTTGTTTCAGCTTCCAAACTATGACACTTGCTATTAGCTCTGAACAAGGAACTTTATTACAATAAGGAAAACAGCATTAGCCCAAGGGCTGGTGGAAATTTTTCCATTTAAACTGTTTTGGACAGAATATTGAGTTTTCAATTAAACAACATTTTTCACCAGAGTTTGTGCTTTTGGCAGAAAATTTTGACATTGTGTCAACAAACAAACCCCAAAAGTTTCAATTCAGAAATGCCATTGTGGTGCCACGTGTGGGTGGTAGTTTGGGTGCTGCGTGGCCCCGTTCTCCTCTATGGGTTGGCCCCCCTGACTGGACTACATCTCTTGTGATGCACGACCAGGGGCTCTCACCAAGAGGGGAGACCATGGTGCATCATGGGAGAAGTAGTCCTGTCAGGGAGCCCTCCCCATAGAGGAGAATGAGCACATGAGGTGTCTGAGCCACAATTCCCATGAGGCATCACGATGGCATCTTTTAATCTATTTTTTCTTTTATTTTCAGCCCAACATTCAGTTTTTCATTTTTGTTGCTGAAAATTCAAAATTCAGAGAAAAAAAATCCATTTTCGGACCAGTTCTAATTATACAGGAAGCTGCTCTCTCTCTCTCTCTCTCTCCACTTCTCTACAGATCTTCTGCTTGAATCCTACGTCACCCCGCTTCCTGCTAGTGCACGGCTCCTCACATCCCCTCTCCACGCTGTTTTCACCCTAGGGTGACCAGTCAGCAAGTGTGAAAAATCGGGACGGGGTGGGGGGTAATAGGAGCCTATATAAGAAAAAGACCCAAAAATCGGGACTGTCCCTATAAAATCGGGACATCTGGTCACCCTATTTCACCCTGTGTATACAGCCTTTATAGAGGTCAATGCCCTACATACCTCATGGACAACGTGCCCCACGCATTCAGCTTTCGTTATTCTGTAGTAACGTATGCACATCTACCAATGTGATATATGCCATCATGTGCCAGCAATGCCCCTCTGCCATGTACATTGGCCAAACCGGACAGTCTCTACGCAAAAGAATTAATGGACACAAATCTGACATCAGGAATCATAATACTCAAAAACCAGTGGGAGAACACTTTAACCTGTCTGGTCATTCTATGACAGACCTGCGGGTGGCTATTTTACAACAGAAAAACTTCAAAAACAGACTCCAATGAGAGACTGCTGAGCTGGAATTGATATGCAAACTAGACACAATCAACTCAGGATTGAATAAGGACTGGGAATGGCTGAGCCATTAGATTCAATGTTTGTATCTCCCCTTGTAAGTATTCTCACACTTCTTATCAAACTGTCTATACTGGGCTAGCTTGATTATCACTTCAAAAGTTTTTTTTCTCTTACTTAATTGGCCTCTCAGAGTTGGTAAGACAACTCCCACCTGTTTATGCTCTCTGTATGTGTGTATACATATCTCCTCAATATTTATTCCACTCTATATGCATCCAAAGAAGTGGGCTGTAGTCCACGAAAGCTCATGCTCTAATAAATTAGTTAGTCTCTAAGGTGCCACAAGTACTCCTGTTCTTTCTATATGCAGAATGCTCAGCAGTCCTACTCTGTTGCCCTTTGGAAGACTGAAAAAGGCGATCTCCTCTCCTTGCCCCAAAGTCCAAGTTGCAGCCTAGTGTATCTCCACCTCCTTAACCCTATGCACACCAGAGAAATTTGCTGTTGCAGGCAGGAGAGCCGCCAGCTTTTCTGCCGCCCTAGGTGGCGGAAGGTCCCGCCCCGAAATGCCACCCCCCACAGAGCCGGCAGAAGGTCCTGCTGCTGAAATACTGCCACGGTTGCTGCCCCCCAAATTGTAGCGCCCTAGGCGACCACCTAGGTCACCTAATGGGTTGCGCCGGCCCCGGTTGCAGGCACCTGCCAATTGCTTATAACACACCTTGTGTCCCCACACACAAGTGCTTGACCCAGTCACAAGTGATGCCAAAGCCATTGCAATGGCAGTTGCTGGGAGCTGTGCTCACCACCACTGCATCCTGCGCTGAGCTGCCCAGCACTATTGCAATGCCAGTGTAGACCAAAAGTACCAGCATTTCAGCTACCCCAGTGCAAAGAGCTCACTCTGTTTAGTTTATCAATAAGAAGAGCAGCAGATGACTTGATTACAGTGTGTAAATACCTTCCCAGGCTGAAAATACCACATGTGAAAGGACTCTTTAATCTAGTGGAGAACGGCAGAACAAGAACCAATGGCTGGAAGCTGCAGCCAGAGAAATACAAATGATAAATAAGGTACAAGTGTTTAACAGGGAGGTTGATTGACCATTGGAACAAGCTACCAAGGGCAGTGGTGGAGTCTCCATCTCTTCATGTCTTCAAATCAAGACTGGCTGCCCTTTTGGAAGAGACTTTAGTCAAACACGAGCTATTGGGTGCAATACAAGGGTAGCTGGGTGAAATGTAAAGGCCTGTGCTATACAGGAGGTCAGACTGGATGATCTAATGGTCCTTTCTGGCCTTAAACTCTATGACCCTGTGCAAGAGTCCTCCCAGTTTGGCCCTATGATGTCCCTTCCACCCTTCCTGTTACTTTCCTCTGAAGTCTGCAGGATCAGGGATCTATCCCTATGCACTTGGAGGTATGCAGAACAAGGAGGCAAAGCAGGGTTTTGAACCTCTACATCAAGCTCTCTGTTGGATCCAACCCCTGTGCTTATTTTGATCCAAGAAAGCCTGGAGTGATTCAAACTGATGCATGCAATTGGGGTCTGGGCACAGTTCTGCTCCAGGAGGGACAGCAAGTTATATTTGTGTCCCATACTCTCACCTCAGTGGTAGCAAAATATTCCCGGATTGAATTAGAGTTCTTAGCAATGGTTTTGCTACTGCGCACTTCAAAGGTAAAGAACTTTTACCTTAGAAACTGATTGTTTACCTTTTCTGGGCCTCTGTCATAAGGTCAGTGATCTGCTAAGTCTGAGGCTACAGCAGAGGCTTATTCAGTTGCAGCAAACTTTAATTGGATTCATATCAAAGGAAGACATGATTTATTTGCCATTGCTCTTTCAAGAAATTCTTCTGGGCTGGCACTCTCGAGTACAGAAACAGCAGAGTACATGGCATGCTTTTTACTGAAAGAAATGCCAGTTGACTTAGAGTGAACCGCTGATGCCACTCTTCAAGATGCTGAACTGCGCAAGGCGATAAGAACTGTACAAATGGGTTGGATGGATACAGCGTTAAGAGAACTTTGTCTGTATTCTACAAAATTCATTCTGAGCTCCTGGTGAAGACACGTGCTACTCAACATACCTTATGCAGAGGAGCCCAGGTGTTTGTCCAGCAGCATTGCAACACGCAGTCCTAGATGTGGCTCATCGAGCACATTTGGTGATTATGAAGATGAAGGGATTTCTACAGAGTTGTGCTTGCTAGCCAGGGCTGCACTCAGACATTGAGCATCATATGAAGGCATGGTCAGCATGCCCTATGCATAGAACTACTGCTCCCCTGTCCCCTTTGAAATGGGTAGTCATAGACAGACCATAGCAAAGAACTTGAGTGGCTATTACTGTCCTCTTGATTGCACTACATTGCTACACACTGTTGATTGTTTTAGACTATTACTCACGTTACCCCTTTGCATTCCTAATTTCATAAGACACTTCAAAGGAGGTCATTGCTTGCCTAACCACTTTATCTGTGACGTTTGGCCTCCCAGATCATGGGACACCGTTTGTATCAAGAGAGTTTGAAGGCTTTCTGACAAGTATTGGCACAGTACATAACAAATCTGCTGTGTCCCATCCCCAAGGAAATGGGACAGTGGCGAGACTGCATGGGACTCTGTAGAAGCATGTAGCTCACATACAGGAGGAACATTGAGATACCTTCTTCCCTATTGCATTGAGTCATGTTTTATATGATATTTGGAGTACGCCTCATGAAAGTACTGGCAAAACCCTGTTCTAGTGGCTCGTCAGCTGACCTATGAAGACCAGTTTGCCTGGGCTGATGTACCCCTTCATCTTCCTTGGCGCCAACAGCTGATGCTAGGAAATACGTAAGTTTCAACCAGTGTAGCCATGTAAAAGTCCATGGGATTGCCATTGTGGGGTGCATCTGAGTGGACCATCTTGCCCGTGCTTAGGGTCCTTTGTGAAAATATACTAAGAGGAGGCAGAGCACCGAGCAGTGGCAGCAGCACTACTGGGAACTCAGCCACTTCAGAATTTATCATTTCCAAGTGTGCTGAAGTTAACACAAGAGAAGTAAAGCCTGAAACAACCAAATGGGAATTAGCCTCTGCAAACTTTAACCAGATGCTCTTTTCTATTGTCCTGTTGCTGATTTCATTAGATACCCTGCAAAAACTCTTTCAGAAAACTCAGGCAGCCCCAACTGAGATTTCAGGGTGAGATTTTCATCCTGATCCAGGCTCTTTACACTGGGGAAAGGTCTAAATGGTCAGTTCCATCCAAGGGAGAATTCTTCTGGCATCAGTATTACATCTACCTTCTGAGGACCCCCTTTCAAGCCCTAGCCATAAACAGGGGGAGGAATGGCATGTATGGGGTGGGCCTACCACCCCATAGCACTATATAGATTCTGGGAAGTGCTCATTACAGGCTACTGTAACTTACACAGGCCCCAACAGATATCTAAATTATGCCAGAAGGTGCAGAGGAGCCCAGAGGTGGGAGGGCACTGTGGTGTAGTCTGTGTAAACAGGAAATTAAGACAGTCTTGCATTCACCCCAGCCTCAGTGTCCTGGGTCTCTGTAATCTTTACAGGCACACAGGTGGCTCATAGCCAAAGTGAGAAAAAGGAGATTTTCAGATTCATGAGAGGATACACCTCACCAGACCCTAGATAGATGCAAGAAGAGACAATGAGACCAGCTAGACCAGAAGCAAGGTTGCGTATTGCTCCCGAGAGCTGAGAGGGCAAAGGTGGCTAGCAGATGAGCGGCATGTCCTGGAATGCTGGCTGGTAACACAAAGGTTCAGGGCTAGATATGAGTCATTCCACTGACTTCAATGGGCTTTGAATCAGGGCCTCTGAGCTTGCAAGCAAACACGACAAATTAGATGTCTTCAAGTCACCAGGGCCTGATGAAATGCATCCTAGAATATTCAAGGAGCTGACTGAGGAGATATCTGAGCCATTAGCAATTTTTTGAAAAGTTGCGGAAGACTGGAGAGATTCCGGAAGACTGGAAAAGGGCAAATATAGTGCCAATCTATAAAAAGGGAAATAAGGACAACCCGGGGAATTACAGACCAGTCAGCTTAACTTCAGTACCCGGAAAGATAATGGAGTAAATAATAAAGCAATCCATTTGCAAACATCTAGAAAATAAGGTGATAAGTAACAGTCAGCATGGATTTGTCAAGAATAAATCATGTCAAACTAACCTGATAGCTTTCTTTGACAGGGTAACAAGTCTTGTGGATGCGGGGAAGCGGTAGACATGGTATATCTTGACTGTAGTAAAGCTTTTGTTACTGTCTTGCATGACCTTCTCATAAACAAACTAGGGAAATGCAGCCTAGATGGAACTACTATAAGGTGCGTGCAAAACTGATTGGAAAACTGTTCCCAGAGAGTAGTTATCAGTGGTTCACAGTCATGCTGGAAGGACATAACAAGTGGGGTCCAACAGGGATCAGTTCTGGATCTGGTTCTGTCAATATCTTCACCAATGATTTAGATAATGGCATAGAGAGTACACTTATAAAGTTTGCAGATGATACCAAGCTAGAAGGGGTTGCAAGTGTTTTGGAGGATAGGATAAAAATTCAAAATGATCTGGACAAACTGGAGAAATGGTCTGAAGTAAATAGGATGAAATTCAATAAGGACAAATGCAAAGTACTCCATTTAGGAAGTAATAATCAGGTACACACGTACAAAATGGAAAGTGACTGCCTAGGAAGGAGTACTGAGGAAAGGGATCTGGAGGTCATAGTGGACCACAAGCTAAATATGAGTCAACAGTGTAATGCTATTGCAAAAAAAAAGCTAACATCATTCTGGGATGTATTAGCAGGAGTGTTGTAAGCAAGACACAAGAATTCATTCTTCTGCTGTACTCTGCATTGATTAGGCCTGAACTGGAGTATTGTTTCCAGTACTGGGTGTCACATTTCAGGAAGGATGTGGACAATTTGGAGAGAATCCAGGGAAGAGCGACAAAAATGATTAAAGTCTAGAAAACATGACCAGTGAGGGAAGATTGAAAAAATTGGGTTTGTTTAGTCTGGAGAAAAGAAGACTGAGGGGGTATATGATAATAGTTTTCAAGTACACAAAAGGTTGTTACAGGGAGGAGAGTGAAAAATTGTTCTCGTTAACCTCGGAAGGTAGGACAAGAAGCAGTGGGCTTAAACTGCAGCAAGGGAGGTTTAGGTTGGACATTAGGGAAAACTTTCTAACTGTCGGGGTGAGATTAAGCACTGGGATAAATTGCCTAGGGAGGTTGTGGAATCTCCATCACTGGAGATTTTGAAGAGCAGGTTAGACAAACACCTGTCAGGGAAGGTCTAGATAATACTTAGTCCTGCCATGAGTGCAGGGGACTGGACTAGATGACCCTGCGAGGTCCCTTCCAGTCCTATGATTCTATGACACACCTACTAACTCACAAACCCCGGCTAGATGAAGCTTTCTCAGCTGAGACCTAGGATATTAACACTGAAGCTGCTGCAATTTGATTTCTGTTGGGGAGAGTAGTGGACCTGCCAATTAAGTTAATATTTTGATACTTCTATAGCCTTACAAGGTGGCTGTTTAACTCAGACCAAGATGAAACATATGATTTCTTTAGTATGTGTATTCAATCCTGTTTATAGCAGATCATTAATACTGGGCATTGTTTGTGAAACCTCTTATTGCTTCTAGTGAATCCCGTGAAAAGTGACCTGCTGGATTATTTTGCAGTGCATTGGACTGAATTGGGTCTTAAACACTGAATGCTAATGATGGGCCATGTATTGTCTTGTCCTGTTTAGCTGATGCTAATAAAATGGAACTCGGTTTACTCACTTAGTGCTGAAACCTTTATATTGCGAAAACACAAAAAACATGGGCTTCTAATGTTGTGGGGAGTGCTGGAGAGTGCCTTGAAGATTGTATCTAATATGAATGTAAGTGACCTCTCACCCTGTGATGGGGCGCCTGCTAAGGGATTAATAGAGCCCTAGGAAGGCTCTATAGAAGGCAGACAATCAGAGAAGGGCTGAAGGAAGCAGCCAATCAGGGTCAAGTAGGCCCATATAAAAAGGGAGCTGAGAGAACTGCCAGCACCCTGGACAGAGCAGTGATTCTAGCAGGGACCTGGGGAGCGAGAAACAGCTCCTGTCTGGTTGCTGGGGTTTGCAGGCTGAAGCCCTGAGGCAATGGCAAAGAGGATGCTGGGGCCACAAGGAACTGGCCAAACAATTCGCTGCAGTAGCCACTAAGGGAAGTGGCTGAACAGCGGACTAGAGGTCCCCTGGAAGGGGGGAGCACAGTGCGTGGCATGGCCAGAGGGCTGTGTCACTAAAGAGGCTGCCACGGTCCTTGGAGAGAGGTGGGTCCTAGAGCAGGAGTGACAGCAGCAAGGCACCACCCGAAGAGGGTGCACTAACACACAGAGCTAATTCCCAAGACAGCCAGCAGGAGGTGCCAGAATGGTGAGTGAACCCCGTCACACACCCCTCCAGATGTCCACGGGGGTTGAGAAGTAGACCTGTAAGCCACAGGAGTTGCACAAGATTGGGGCTCCAGAGGAAGGGGAGGAGGAGTGGGGCAGCAGGGGACTTGTGAGAGGGAGTGAAAGAGGGAACTTTCCCTACATCCAATGTTCCTCCTGGGAACTCAACAGTTCTGGAGAGGTGGGGTTGGTGCTGTAAGGAGATGTGGCCCTCAAAAGGGGAGGAGAAAGGGAACCAAAGGAGCCATGCTAAGAACAAAGGGATAGATACCTCCCATGGAGGCAGTGCAGTGGATGCAGGAGTGCTGCGGTAGGAGAGACACTTACTACAATGACAGAAGAGGCTCTTCCATCACTGTAGTGAATCCACCTCTTCGAGAGGCGGTTGCTAGGTTGGCGGGAGAATTCTTCTGTCGACTTAGTGCTGTGTACATTGGGGCTTAGGTCAGCTTAACTACATCTCTCACGGGTGGGAATTTTCACACTCCAGACCCATGTAGCTAGGTCAACCTAAATTTTTGGGGTAGACCAGGCCTTAGGGTCTACAAGGCAAAGTAAATGTCTGATCCAAAAAAGAAAACTAACAAGAACACACATCTCTCCATCCCTCCATGCCTACCTGCACTAACTAATTTAGTAATGATACTGTGTACTGTAATTTGGTTAATTTAGTAATAGGATATGGAGCAGCAGTCATCTTGGTAGCAATGATTGTCTTCCATTTTGGACTGGTCCTGTAAGGTGCTGAGTGCTTCCAGCCAAGTGTTATGCCCCTGAAGCTCCCATTGACTTCTGCTGTGCACTCAGCACCTCACCAGATCTGGCCCTAAATAGCTACAGATAAAAAAAATTAAGGTCCTTTATTGCAGAGGCTGCAATTTCTAACCTGAATTAAGTCACTTGAAACTGAACCTCTGATTGTCAAGAGCAGTTAAGCTCTCATCTGCTGTCTCTTGTTTATCCTGTGTGTGTTAGGGTCCCTTTCCCATTGTGACTGGAAAGTTCACTCGCTGTTCCCAGCATATGGAGGGTGTTTATCTTCAGATTTTTTTGTTCTCTTCTTTCTTTCTTTCTTTCTTTCTTAATATTTGGCTTGTTAGTCAAAAAGCTGTTTTTTACACGTCAGAAGATGCTGAAATTGACAAAACAGAAGGTTAACGCTAACAGGCAACTGTAAATTGATTAGAAACCATTAAAAAAAAGCCCCTCAACAAAGCTGGCATTTGTGTAGCGAAAACAGAAGGACTTCTTTGCTGAAATGAATTACAAAATAAAAATGTCTTGTGTGCTGTGTCTTGGGAAAAGAGGGGTTTGGGGCGTTGGTGGTTTTTTTCCCTCTTCTTTTACTGAGACACTCAGAAATTCAAAATAAAAGGATCATGAATTATTTCCGAGAAGAACGTTTGTGGCAATGCTACAAAGAAAGAGCCCTGAAATAGCTGTAATTTCTTCTAGATTTTTTTGTCGCTGCTTGGCAATTTCCATGAAAAAATCTGGTAGTTTTGAGTCCTTATTTGCTTGTCTTCTCAATCTGTCAGCAAGGAAAAACATGAGAACACACTACACGCTTTTGCACATCTCTCTTTCTCTTTCTGTGTACAGATACATAAATAGATATAGATATTCTAGGTAAACAGTTTTTTACATTTTCTTTTTAACATAAGCTATAATATTTGCCCTCTTTAGGTTATCATTCTATATTTACAAGTCATTTCTACTTTAATTCTTTGATTTATAAGCATTCTTACTGCAACAGAACTCTTTCAGTAAAAACAACCTTTTTTATTCCAGGTAAAATAATTTCTAGGACAATGTGTCAGGAAACCCAACACAACCCTTCAGTTACTGCTGTACTGATTTCCTCTGAGCTACTGGACAATAAGTAGCTTTCAGGGAAGCATTAAGTAGATTTGCCCTCAAGGGTTTGCATTTCACTCGAATGACAGTTATTTTCATAAATACAAAAACACACACACACAAAACCCCCAAACCTAGTAAGATAGACAAACAGACAGTGGCTAGACAACTGCTTATTATCTGAGAATCTTGATTCAGATAGGAAAAAACACAGTTTTTTAATGTCTTCAAATGTCACAGTATTATGATTTATACCAGCACACAGTGTACCATGCTTTATTATAGAAGGGAAAAATTGAATTACTGAGCTAATGTATTTCCCCTTTTTTCAGAAGGCTTCGATACTAGTCTGAGGATATAAAATACATCATTAGTTGCTTTTAAGCTTGTCTCTAATGATGAAAAAAATAATGGGGCATGAAACCCAGACTTAGCAAAACAAAAATAAAAAACACAGCATTTTACAGACTTTACGTAAACATAATGTGACAATGCACTTTCTTTCATTCTCTGCTATGACAGTTAATTCCAGACCAGGAAAACTGTCAAAAATATTTAGTTCTGCTTGGGCTGAGTTAATTACAGGCCCTGGGGCTGTGCTGACTTTCTCCCGCTAATGGCACTGTGCTACAGGTAAAAATCCATTTGCAAGAATGTTTTCATAGCTACAGATCTAATTTACTGAATATCAAATATTTATGCCATTGCAATTAAAGTGACAACGTTCCACCCCCCCACCCTGCACCCTCCTTAACCATGCAAGCTTGGGCTTTTTAATAGAATTTATTATACAGTAAACATTTGGTAAAAAGTTTTGCTAGCGCTTATCATGTGAAAGCTTTGAATATTTTATTGATTTTATTTCTTTTGCACTCAATTGCTATAAAGATGGGAACGTTATGAACTTCTGCAGCACATAAAAGGCCATTTTTTACTGTCACAGCCATATGGGTGAGCGTGCAAAGCTGAATCTGAAAGATGGAAGCTGCTATTTATCCCTGTAATATTCATTTGTTATGGGGGTGGGGGCTGGAGGGAGGCGGGAGGGTAGCGTAAACGGCTGAAATGTCAGGGAGAATTTGCCACGGCAGGGATTCTAGTGGTGAAGTGGAAGGAAAATAAATACATGCTAATAATGGAGGCTCTCCAGCTCATTAGCAAATTAGCAGGTGAGTGGCTAAGTAACCCAGGGCCTGATCTTCCTCTCACTTACAGCTTCACTCTCATGTAACTCCAGAAGTCGGCGGAGTTGCTCCCAGTTTAGACTGGTGTAAATAAGATCAAAATCAGGCCTTCAACTGAGAGCGATTTCTCTGTCCTGTCTCCCCCGCCTCACCCCCGTTCATTTCTGAGGGACAGAATTCCACGTCCTGTCAAACCAGAGTAAAGGGGTTGTCCCCGCATGCAAACGCGAGCACTCCTGGCTAAGCTAATCCCCGCTCTTCAACGCAAAGCGAGCAAAACCACTCCCAGCTTGGCGCTGGTCACACAGCTCACAATGCACAGTGCGCAGAATGATGCAACGCCAACCATTTCTGAGCAAAGTGAAGGGGCTAATGGAGGAACCTCCCTCTGAAATCCCAATGAGCTCCAGGGAAGTTTATAGGGTGATCAAATGTCCCAATTTTATAGGGACAGTCCCAATTTTTGGGTCGTTTTCTTATATAGGCTCCTATTGCCCCCCACCCCTGTCCCGATTTTTCACACTTGCTGTCTGGTCACCCTAGAAGTTTATGAGGCTACACTGGGTTTGCACCAGGGTAGCTCAGAGCAGAAGGCGTTCTGCTGTTTGATTAGTTGTTGGTTCTTTTGCCATAGGAGGGGCCAAATTCTGTGCTTATGTCAGTTTACACCACTCCATTGAGTGCAACTTGAGCTGTGCTAATTTACACCCACAAGGAGTCTGGCCCAAGGATTTGGCTCATTCACTATTGGCACCGACTGGGAATTTTTTTTTCCATGTGAAATTTTTTTTTTCATTTTCATCTACATTTCTATTCAAAAGCTTTTGGTTCTTTTCTGAAACCTTTCTATTTTCAGCAGCCCCTTAAAATTTCTCTTTTTTATTGACAACCCCCCCTCCCGCCACCACCATTTTTTGATGAATATTTTGAAATTTTCACCATTTTGTCCATCAAAAACACATCTCGAGGGAAAACTTTTGACCTACTTTGGTCAATATCTGGCCAAATATTGCTAGGCTGCATTAGCCTCATGACCCTTTGTACATTTTAGCACAGAAAGACCTACCTAAAAATATCCCAAATGTTCACCTCTATTCTGAAAGAAAATCCTGTAGAACGAGGGAAGTGGGTTCTGCGGTACTCCAAGCTGTGGATGAACGGTAAAGAGAGAGAAGGTATGAGTTGACTTCAAAAAGGAGGAGTCTGGGGCCAGCCACTCTATGTGGTCCATTCCATGTCCAGTACAGCCCAGATACTGCAATCAATATCAGTGCCTATCCACTGGCAAACTGTTGCTAGCCTTGCTGAGGCTGCACCGGAGAAAGTGCAATGGGGAGAGAATTAGAAAAGTGTGAATTCAGATAAGCCATCTAAAGGACAAATTCTGCTCTTAGGAATGCTGATGCAACTCTGGAATAACTCCATTGTAGTCAGTGAAATTACACCTGTGTAAAGCAAGAGAAAATGAGGGCAGAATCTGGCCCTTTGTGTCCAGTTAACATGCCCATCGTCCAGCTTTTGGTATAAACAGTGCACTTCCAGCCTGAGAGGTCACATGCCATTACTTTAATTAGGGGACTCATACTGTAATAGTCTCTCTTTTAACACATCGGCTTAAAATGATACAAATGAAATGAAAATCTATATTGATAAATGCAAAGTTATTTATATAGGAAGGTGAAAAAATGTGAACTACTCTTACACGGGTCAAGTTAATTGTGTCAACTCAAGAAAGGGACCTGGGCATCTGTCAGGGCCAGTAGTGTGGGCTCTCTGACCTACTGGTGGGAGCCCGGAGTAGGGTCAGGGTCAAGGTCATATGAAGGGTCAAACCAGACACATCAACTACAGTTAGTGCAAGGAAGCAGGAACTAGGGGTGGTGACAGGGACAGAGATAGGGTGTGCTAGTAAGAACAAGTAGCAGTTCCCAAGCAAGGACTTGGCCTTAGAGATCTAAGCAGTAATAGGGTTACCATATTTTGAGCCTCCAAAAGGAGGACACTCCACAGGGTCCTGGCCCTGCCCCCAGCCCTGCCCACGCCCCAACTCCGCCCCCTCCCCAAAGTCCCCGCCCCAACTCCGCCCCCTCCCCTGCTTCCCGCGAACATTTGATTCGCGGGAAGCCTGAAGCAGGCAGCAGGTAAGCTGGGGGTGGGAGGGGGAGAGGAGGTCCGGCCCAGTCTGGCCCCCCCAACCGAGCGGCTCCCTCCGGTGGCTGGCCCCAGCCCCAGCGTCTCCAGCCTGGCTCGGCTCCTGGGGTGCCGGCCCCGGCCCAGCCCCCGGCCCAGCACCCCTGGCCCAGCCCCCGGGCCAGCACCCCCGGCCCCGCACCCCCGGGCCAGCCCCTGGCCGAGCACCCCCGGCCCCCAGCCCAGCACTGCCGGCCCCGGCCCAGCACCTCCGGCGCCGCACCTCCAGGCCAGCCCCCGGCCGAGCACCCCCAGCTCAGTACCGCCGGCCCCTCCCTATTTTCCCGGACATGTTCGGCTTTTTGGGATTTCCCCCCGGACGGGGATTTGAGGCCCAAAAAGCCAGACATGTCCGGGAAAATCTGGATGTATGGTAACCCTAGGAGGGTCTGGGCTTCTGGGAGCCGAGCCCTGACATATATTTTCCAACAGGGACTGAATCCCAGTGCAATTCTCTTGGGGTAAAGCGAACAACTAACTCAAATGTCACTGTGCTAATTGCCAAGGAAGCCTATGGCTGCGACGAGAGGAGAGAAGGTCTTAGGAATAAAACAAGAAGCTGGGAACAGATGACGGATCTGGTCTGCAGAGCACACTCTTACATTCCCAGCTCCCCTCTTTGTCTCCCTGGCTCAATGTCACAGGGGCTCCTTGGCTTCCCCATCTCCTTCTGGGCTGCGATCCCTGTGTCCATGAGCAGCCTAGCGACACCTGCATCCCGGGCAAGCATGCACCCTCGGCACAGGGCATGGTGTGCACAGCACAGCCTGGCCCTACTGGCAGCTCACACCCTGCAGTGCCCTCACACAATGGGCTGACTCTGTAAGTTTCGTTTCTGAGCAGGGCAGCTCCTGTCTGCCGAGGAAATGAAAACCAGAAAGAGCGTTTCCAAGTCCTAGCAGCCCCCTCACATGGCCCCTTCCTCCTTCGCACCTAGCCTGCCGGCACCTCATCCAGAGACGTGTGAAGAGCTGACTCACACCCGACATTTTCCCTACCTCTCATGGCTGCCTCCAGCATGGCTCAGGGCAGCCTCCCACCAGGACTCCACTGACATCTGCACCGAGTGCCTCATGTACAGACAGAGCCAGCTGTGCCAAGGAGCACTGCTGGCGGGATCCTGCCACTGCCCCTGCCCCAGAGCGCCTGGGAAACACCTCACACAGCTCTGCCGGGACACCTGAACTGGGACTGCATGTGCAGCAATGCCATCTTGTGCCAGCAATGCCCAGCCTGGCTCTGCGGGGTCCCATCTCATGCTACTCATGCCCAGCCTGGCTCTGCAGGGTCCCACCTTGTGCCAGCGATGCCCTGCCTGGCTCTGCTGGGTCCCACCTCGTGCCAGCGATGCCCAGCCTCGCTCTGCTGGATCCCACCTCGTGCCAGCGATGCCCAGCCTGGCTCTGCTGGGTCCCACCTCGTGCCAGCGATGCCCAGCCTCGCTCTGCTGGGTCCT
>NC_048309.1:29082302-29097813 GCF_013100865.1 Trachemys scripta elegans
TCCCCCCGGACGGGGAGTTGGAGCCCAAAAATGCGGACATGTCCGGGAAAATCCGGACGTATGGTAACCCTAAACAGTAACAAGCCTAGCAACTAGCTACTCAGACAAGGCATAGGAGAGGAACAGGAAGCTTTATACTTAGTGGTATCCAATCAGCCATCTGCAGTTCATCATCTGATCCTGCTGAGTCAGCAAGTGTAGCTTCTGTTAGTAGGGTATTAGCAGCAATTCCCACATTCCTCCTTGCAGCTTGGTAGTACAGAAGAGACAGCTCCTGCTTACTAACTCTGTAGGCATGGGGTCAAGATCTGTAGTGCCTGATACTACCACATGCCCATGGGGCCAGGTTTCTCTGGATGATGCTTGTGAATAAAGGGTTGGTCAGGATCAGGGTGGAGCAGCGTCGGGACAGAAATGAAAGCTATCTTCAGGCATTCAAAGGCCTATCAGACCTCTGGGGCCAGTGAAATCCTGTAGGTTTGTAAAGGATGGCAGCTATAGGGGCTGTGACCTCTGAGAAGAATGGAATAAACCTCCTGTAAAAGTTGGCAAATCCCATGCACATCTGAATGTCTCAGATGTTCCGGAGCTCAGACCAATCCCGAATTGCAAACACCTTTTGAGGGTCCATCCATACATTTGCTGAAAGGATGAACCCCAAACATTTGATAGATGATTGGTATTTGCTATTGTCCCTCTGCAAATTTGTGTACACAAAGTCAATCCCTTACCTCTCTAAAAGTGCAAAGTTTCAAAAAATTCAATGAATAGAAGATTGTTGGGAGCGGAATAGATCTGGACAAGGAGAAGAAGTCTGGAGATAAATGTAAGAAGCGAGCAACATACGCTTTTTTGTTAAAATATTGTATGTTTGCTGTTGAAGAAAAAAATTGAGAATATAACGTTGTTGTTTTAGTTAAATAAAACAATTTAAATGTTTGTCTGGTGATGTTCTCCTCCTAATACAGCATGGCAAGAAAATCCTCCAAATATTAATGATTAACCTGAATTGGAGATAGTTCACCTCCCAATGACTTCATAAATAGCTGCTTCAATTACCTTTGGTAAATGAAATAACCAAACAATCATTCATTTTCTGATATAGCTGTAAAACAAATCTGAAAAGTTTTCAGAATAAATCACTGTTTAAAAATGAAACCTACATCTATCTCTGAGTTGTGAAGAATATGTATTAAGGTTATAACAACCAACAAGAATGCTCTTTAATGTAGAAATCCATGATTAAATTGAGTCTTCCTAACTAGTGATTTAAATCAATTTAATTTAAATCAAATCCACCCTGTGAGAACCCCCACTCCTGGTCTGTTCATGCATAGCCTCTGTCATGCTTGGATTGTGCAACCGAATGACACTAGCTAATATCTCTGGTCCCAGACACAACCCTAGGAACCTCCGTCTTGCAGTGTCCAGTTATGCCCGCTGGACACTGCAAGTTTATATGAGTTTGTCAATTTAACAAAGAAATTGATATGTACCAGGCTTGTTATCCCAAGGGGAGTCTCTGACACGCTTCAAACCAAATGCACTGCTTCAGGTAGAACATACAAACAGATTTATTAACTACAAAGATAGATTTTAAGTGATTATAAGTCAAAGCACAACAAGTTGGATTTGGTCAAATGAAATAAAAGCAAAACGCATTCTAAGCTGATCTTAACACTTTCAGTGCCCTTACAAACTTTGATGCTTCTCACCACAGGCTGGCTGGTTGCCCTTCAGACAGGCTCTCCCCTTTGATCAGTGCTTCAGTTGCTTGATGGTGATGTTTGTAGATGGAGGTGGAAGAGAGAGGAAGAGCATGGCAAACGTCTCTCCCTTTTATCATGTTCTTTCTTTCCTCTTGGCTTTGACCCCCCCCCCCTCCGGGGGTCAAGTGAGCATTACCTCATCGTAGTCCCAAACTGTCCAAGGGAAGGGGGGTGACTCACTCCAAAGTCCAACAGATCCTTTGTTTTTTACTAGGCCAGTGTCCTTTGTTCCTGTGAGGTTGGGCTGGGTTTGACCCATACATGCCCTCATGAAGTGTGAACTGCCCCTCTGTTCCTGGAGAATTTTGCCTGGGCTTGTTTTAAGCCATGAGCACACATTTTTAACCTCATAACTATATTGATGAAATTACAACCTATAACATTACTATAACAACAATTACTATATTATTACTATAACAACAATGCTCAGTGCATCATGAACCTTCCAAAGACACCCAACATGACAAACATTGCATTGGATACCACACAATCATTTTATATGGATGACATGGGATGCAGGGTGTTCCCACGAGGTACAGAACATCACAGGAACCCTCGGTCCCTAACTGGGGTTCCAGTGTCTATATTGCATTATGCAAGCCCAAATCCAATCACCTATATCCCAGATTTCCTAGCACCCTCCCAAAATGTGGCTGCTCTAGCCCTTTGTTCATGGTGTAGTTGGAAAAACTTGACTGTCCACCAAACTTGACTGTCCGGACAACAAAGAAAGTTGGCCCATGGGATTATGGGATATTTTTGGTGGACTCCCAAAGCACGAGTCCAGTTAGCCTATGTTTACACTGGAAAGCAATAGGCCTTGAACCCTGGGTCCCAGTCTGATGCAAGCTCAGACTCTTCACCCCCTTGTGATCCTGAAACCCTGGGTCCAAGCTCTGGGTTAGTAGGATTTGTGTGTAGATGGAACACTGGTTATGCTTGAGCTTGATTTTGTACTCTGGGCTTAAGTTGCAGTGTGGACATACCCTCATGGGGCTAGGCAGCAATAGATTTAGCAACTAGTTGCTCAGACAAAAGGATGGGACAGGAACAAGAAGCTTTATTCCTTGTGGTGTCCAATCAGCAGCCTGCTTTTAGCCACCTGACCTTGCTGCATTAGCAAGTGTAGCTTCTGGAGGTGGGGTATTAGCAGCAGTTCCCTCACCAGTCCTTGCAGCTTGGGGATGGTCAGGACAAGACTCCCATGTGGCAGCCTGTACTTTGAGGCATGACAGCCTCACTGTAGTCATCTCCATGGAGGCTTCTGCTCCATATGCATCTACAATTTAAAAAAAAAAAAAAAGAGGTTAGGAATCCTAAGGAACAAGATGAAGAATAACAGAGAGAATATTATCATAGCCCTATATAGATCAATGGTATGGCCTCATCCAGATATTGGGTGCAGCACTAGTCACCCCCTCTCAAAAAAGATATTGTAGAATTAGAGGGGTTTGGAGAAGGGTGAGGAGAATGACCAAGGGGCTGGAAAAACTCTCCTGTAAAGAGAGATTGAAAAAGTATTGTTGCCTTAGAAAGGAAACAAATCAGAGAGGACACGATAAAGTATATAAAATACTGAATTGTCTAGAGATGGTAGATTGGGAACAACTGTTCTCCCTGACTCAGAACACAGGAACAAGGGGACTGTCACTGAAATTACAAGGTAGAAAAATTCAAATTCAATAAAAGGAAATACTTTCCCCCACAATATGAGATTAGATTGTGGAACTCACTGCCACCGGGAGTCATTGAGGCCAAAAATTTCACAAGTTTCAAAAAGGGATTGGGCATTTATATGGATAATAAGACTGTCCAGAACTGTAATAGTTAACACTACCAGAGTCATAGAAGGGATATTAAACCTCCTGCTTCAGGACATGGGGTTGGGGGGGCAGATCATCCCACAGCTGCCACTGCAGGTTTCCTACACCTACCTCTGATGTGGACCACTGTCGTACAGAGGATGCTAGACTAGATGGGCCTTGGTTCTGATCCAGGCTGACAATTCCTATGTTCCTAAACAACATGATCAAAAAAGACAATTGTACTAGTTTCTAGCCATGGGAGGGCAGAAGGACTAGGGGGAAGCTGTAGTAGCTATCAAACATGGGCACAAGGTAATACAAAGAATTCAGAAAAAAAAATCTGATGATCAAGTTGGTCAAACATCATTTGGGGAGAAACTTGACCTTACTGTAGCTCTAGTCCAAGGAATGCAACAGTGGCCCAGGACATGGAGTAACACAGCTGTGAGCAGAACCCTCTTGCGGATTTGAAAATGTTCAGCTAGCTTTATTTGGAGCATTTTTCATTTGCACTCAGCGTTGCCCTTCCCAGCTCCAGTCAGTGTCCGAAGTGAATGCGCTGGGAATTCCAAAAAACTGGCTTTGAAAGATTCAGGCTCGAGAGGCTCAGACAAGGGCCCCACAGAACTCTCCAAACTGAATGGAGCCTCTGAACACCTGGAGACTTGCCTAGCTAGTCTAGCCACTGAATGACGTTCCCCAGGATCCAAGACTTCTCAGGCAACTGTGGTCATTTAAGCGGTGGAGAAGTGCTATACTGTGCACAGTGCATGGCCCATGGCTCACTGGTAGATCACAGCCCATTATAGGGAGCCATTGGGTGTCACACTTATGTAATCTGAGATGGGTCAGAATCAAGACATTGGATCTGAACTCCTCTGGGGATGATCACAGCTGAACATAATGGCCCTATCCCATCTTTACCTCTGCTGCCTGCAGATCTGGAGGAAGGAGACTGCAATCGGTGTCAAGTACACCTCTCTCTCTGCCGTCACATATTCCAGGGGTGGGCACAGTTTTTCCATCAGCAATCCTAGGTAGTTATAGTGGGTGAGATACCCTCCACTGCAACCCTCAGTTAAGTGGTGACACCAGGCAAGGTGGGGAAGTGAAGGCTTCCCTGGATAGTGGTTTGAGACACCATTGCTTAACTGCTGCAGTATTTGAAAGATCTCAGATTTCATTGCTATAGAACCATCTAGGGAGCTGGACCTCTGCAAATGCCCTTCCTGAGTATCTGCTATCAACAGACACCTTTCCAGCCAGGCAGATGTACGGGCAGAGCCATTCCAGCAGTGCATCAGAGTCACCTAGTGATCACCCATGGTACTGCAAAGTGTCTGTCTGCATGCACAGCCCTAGGTATGTATAAACAGAAATCAAACCATTTGCTTTTGCTATTTAAATTAGGGATGGGAGAATGGCATTTTATTAAATGAAAAGTCTGTTTGTTCTATTTCAGACAACATTCAAATAAAACCAGCAACTTCAGAGGCAAGATACAACTGAAAAGTTTTTCACGGATGTAAAATCAAAGAGAAAGGGAATCAAGATACTACATTACTTGTTAGTTATGAGTAGAATGCATCACAATGTCGCTCCATAGGGAGAAACACCATCGGTAGCATGTGACCTGTTTTCAGACAAACACCTGACATTAAGGCCCTCTCCAGCTATTCAGGCATGAACACATTCTTCATCAGAGAAAATGAAGATTTTCTGGATAGAAGTCAGTGCTTGGTATTGCAGGCACAGCATGCTGAAGAACCAGAGAGGGCAGTGCAGAATGGGGAAGAAAATTGGCAGAATCTGACCTACAGAAGAAGAAAGAGGAGAACCCATATACCCCCATTGCAGACAGAGGTAAGAAACTGTTTTCAGGCTCTCTTCACAGGTACTATAGTGGACAATAGTTTGAAAGAGTCATCTGAGGGAAGGGATCCAAAGGAGACCCCATAGACTGGAAGGCAAGAGATCCATTGTCCTAGGGATGGGGGTTCCACAACCACCACTCCCAAGAGGAGGAGACGTGTGGTGGAGGTCGGGGACTCCCTCCTAAGGGGGACAGAGTCATCCATCTGCCATTCAGGGTGTGAAACTCGAGAACTGTTCTGCTTGCCTGGAGCTAGAATTCAGGATGTGACGGAGTGTCTGCCAAGACTGATCGAGCCTTGGACCACTACCCCTTCCTACTTCTCCACTTGGGCACCAATGATACTGTCAAGAATTACCTTGAGCAGGTCACTGCAGACTATGTGATTCTGGGAAGAAGGATAAAGGAGTTTGAGGCGCAGTCTTGTTCTCGTCCATCCTCCCTGTTGAAGGAAAAGGCCCAGGTAGGGACCTTTGAATTGTAGAAGTAAATGCATGGTTACACAGGTGGTGTCAGAGAGAGGGCTTTGGATTCTTTGACCATGGGATGTTGTTCCAGGAAGAAGGATTGTTAGGAAGAGATGGGATCCACCTAATGAAGAGAGGGAAGAGCATCTTCACAGGCAGGCTTGCTAACCTAGTGAGGAAGGCTTTAAACTAGGTTTGCGGGGTGATGGAGACCCAAGCCCTGAGGTAAGTGGGGAGGTGGGATACCGGGAGGAAATACAAGGAGGAGGGTGCAACAGGGGAGGCCTCCTGATTCATACTGAGAAAGTAGGGCAATTGGCTAGTTATCTTAGGTGCCTGTATACGAACGCAGAAGCCTGGGAAACAAGCAGGAAGAATTGGAAGTCCTGGCACAGTCAAGGAACTATGATGTGATTGGGATAACAGAGATTTTGTGGGGTAACTCACAGGACTGGAGCACTGTCATGGATGGATATAAACTGTTCAGGAAGGTCAGGCAGGGGATAAAAGGTAGATTTGTTGCTCTGTATATAAGAGAGCAGTATGATTGCTTAGAGCTCCAGTAAGAAACTGGAGAAAAGTCTGTTGAGAGTCTTTGGGTTAAGTTTAGAGGTGAGAGCAACAAGGGTGATGTTGTGGTGGGCGTTTGCTACAGACCACCAGACCAGGAGGATGAGGCTTTCTTTGGACAACTAAATGAAGTTTCCAGATCACAGGCCCTGGTTCTCCCTGGGGACTTCTGTCATACTGACATCTTCTGGGAGAGCAATACAGCAGTGCACAGACAATCCAGGAAGTTTTTGGAGAGTGTTGGGGACAACTTCCTGATGCAAGTGCTGGAGGAATCAACTAGGGGCTGTGCTCCTCTTCACCTGCTGCTCACAAACAGGGAAGAATTGGTAGGGGAAGTAGAAGTGGGTGGCAACCTGGGCAGCAGTGACCATGAGATGGTCGAGTTCAGGATCCTGACAAAAGGAAGAAAGGAGAGCAGCAGAATACAGACCCTGGACTTCAGAAAAACAGACTTTGACTCCCTCGGGGAACTGATGGGCAGGATCCCCTTGGAGGCTAATATGAAGGGGAAAGGAGTCCAGAAGAGTTGGCTGTATTTTAAAGAAGCCTTATTGAGGGTGCAAGAAGAAACCATCCCGATGTGCAGAAAGAATAGCAAATATGGCAGGCAACCAGCTTGGCTTAACAGAAATCTTTGCTGAGCTTAAACACAAAAAGGAAGCTTACAAGCAGTGGAAACTTGGACAGATGACTAGGGAGGAGTATAAAAATATTGCTCAAGCATGCGGGGGTGTAATCAGGAAGGCTAAAACACAATTGGAGTTGCAGCTAGCAAGGGATGTGAAGGGTAACAAGAAGTGTTTCTACAGGTATGTTAGCAACAAGAAGAAGGTCAGGGAAAGTGTGGGACCCTTACTGAATGGGGGAGGCAACATAGTTACAGATGATGTGGAAAAAGCTGAAGTACTCAATGCTTCTTTTGCCTCGGTCTTCACAGACAAGGTCATCCCCCAGACTGCTGCACTGGGCAGGTGAGCAGCCCTAAGTGGTGAAAGAACAGGTTAAGGACTATTTAGAAAAGCTGGACATGCACAAGTCCATGAGGCTGGATGCAATGCATCTGACGGTGCTGAGGGAGTTGGCTGATGTGATTGCAGAAACATTGGCCAATACTTTTGAAAACTCCTGGTGATTGGGGGAGGTCTCGGATGGTTGGAAAAAGACAAATATAGTGCCCATCTTTTAAAAAGGGAAGAAGGATAATCTGGGGAACTACAGACTGGTCAGCCTCACCTCAGTCCCTGGAAAAATCATGGAGCAGGTCCCCAAGGAATCCATTTTGAAGCACTTGGAGGAGAGGAAAGTGATCAGGAACAGTCAACATGGATTCACCAAGGGCACGTCATGCCTGACCAACCAGATTGCCTTCTATGATGAGATAACTGGCTCTGTGATATGGGGAAAGCGGTGGACGTGATTTACAAAGCTTTTTTTTTTTTTTAGCAAAGCTTTTGATAAAGTCTCCCACTTGCCAGCAAGTTAAAAAAGTATGGATTGGATGAATGGACTATAAGGTGGATAGAAATCTGGGTAGATTGTCAGGCTCAACGCGTAGTGATCAACGGCTTGATGTCTAGTTGGCAGCCGGTATCAAGCGTAGTGCCCCAGGGGTCAGTCCTGGGGCCAGTTTTGTTCAACATCTTCATTAATGATCTGGATGATGGGATGGATTGCACCCTTAGCAAGTTCGCAGATTACACTACATTGAGGGGAGAGGTAGATACGCTGGAGGGTAGGGATAGGGTCCAGAGTGACCAAGACAAATTGGAGGATTAGGCCAAAAGAAATCTTATGAGATTCAACAAGGACAAGTGCAGAGTCCTGCACTTAGGATGGAAGAATCCCAGGCACTGCTACAGGCCGGGGACTGACTGGCTAAGCAGCAGTTCTGCAGAAAAGGATCTGGGGATTACAGTGGACGAGAAGCTGGATATGAGTAAACAGTGTGCTCTTGTTGACAAGAAGGCTAACAGCATATTGGGCTGCATTAGTAGGAGCATTGCCAGCAGATCGAGGGAAGTGATTATTCCCCTGTATTTGGCACTGGTGAGGCCCCATCTGGAATCCTGCATCCAGTTTTGGGCCCCTCACTATCGAAAGGATGTGGACAAATTGGAGAGTCCAGCAGAGGGCAATGAAAATGATTAGGGGGCTGGGGCACATGACTTATAGGGTGAGGCTGAGGAAACGGGGCTTATTTAGTCTGCAGAAAAGAAGAGTGAGGGGGGATTTGATAGCAGCCTTCAACTACCTGAAGGGGGATTCTAAAGAGGATGAAGCTCGGCTGTTCTCAGTGGTGGCAGATGACAGAACAAGGAGCAATGGTCTCAAGTTGCAGTGTGGGAGGTCTAGGTTGGATATTAGGAAAAAGTATTTCACTAGGAGGGTGGTGTAGCACTGGAATGGGTTACCTAGAGAGGTGGTGGAATCTCCATCCTTAAAGGTTTTTAAGGTCAGGCTTGACAAAGTCCTGGCTGGGATGATTTAGCTGGGGTTGGTCCTGCTTTGAGACTAATCTTCTATGATTCTATAGTCTAGGTCATCATGATTTTTGTGTTTCTTTTTATATCATTTTCATAGACTCATAGATTCCAAGGCCATAAGGGACCACTGTGATCATCTCATCTGACCTCCTGTATAGCACAGACCAGAGAACTTTCCCACAATAATGCCTAGAACAGACCTTTTAGAAAAACATCCCATCTTGATTTAAAAATTGTCAGTGATGGAGAATCCACCATGACCCTTGCTAAGTTGTTTCATTGGTTAATTACTCTCACTGTTAAAAATGTACACCTTAATTCCAGTCTGAATTTGTCTAGCTTCAACTTCCAACCCCTGGATCATGTTAGACCTTTCTCTGCTAGATTGCAGAGCCCATTATTAAATATTTGTTCCCCATGTAGGTATTTACAGATTGTAACCAAGTCACCTGTTAACCTTCTCTTGGTTAAGCTAAATAGATTGAGCTCCTTGAGTCTATCACTATAAGGCATGCTTTCCAATCCTTTGATCATTCTTATGGCTCTTCTCTGAACCCTTGCAAATCTATCAGCATCTTTCTTGAATTGTGCACACCAGAACTGGACACAATATTCCAGCAGCGGTTGTATCTGTGCCAAATACAGAGGTAAAACAACATCTTCTCTATTCCTACTTGAGATTCCCCTGCTAATGCATCCAAGGATTGCATTAACCTCATTGGCCATAGCGTCATACCAGGCACTTTTGTTCAGCTGATCATCCACCATGTCTCCCAAATCCTTTCCAGAGTTACTGATTCTGAGGATTGAGTTTGAAACCTACTTGGGCACTGTGGAGTGAAATTTTTCCAAGGTTTGTTTGTGGCATTTCTGTTGGAATGTGACATTTATCACCCATGCGTTCTGTGGTCTGGGTAAAGATTGCGCATTCGGAAAAGCGTATGGATCAGTGGTTGTGCTGTGTGTGACCAGAGACATCTTGATGCCAACTGGCAGAGGGCACCGGTGTGCATATGGGTTACAGGAATCCCCTGGATCTGGTATTTACATGCTAGTTCACCCAAGAGTGTCATGTGGCATCTCTAATGAAAGCCTGTGTTTTACTTGCCATAAATATCATTGTGAAATGCATGTACAGTTGTTGTGTATGGAGTTATGTACATACAATGAAAATTGTGCCCTTAAGGTCTGTGTCTAGGGATCGATCACCAGGAAAAGTGAAAAGCAGGCTTTTCTCTAGGCAAGAAATGTTTATCCCTCTGTCCATTTACAAGTAAACTGAATACAGTCTGGTTCATAATGGGCAGCTGTTAGCATTCTAAGTTAACGCTAATGAAGAGCTGGTGGTGAGTTCAAAAGGAAACTAACAGGGAGAGGTAAACGGGGGTGGGGAGGGACCCTATCTCAATGCGACCCTCAAAAGTTTGCTGTTTGGGGGGCAAAGAAGACAGCTTGGCATGCTTCACCTAGGCCTGGTCTACACTACATTGTTAGGTTGATGCAAGGCAGATTACATCACTAGCTGTGGATGTGCCTTCACTTCAATTTGGGTCCTGCTGATGTAAGTGATACACCAATTTAATAACAATACCTCCCTGAGCAGCATAGAGTCAGGGTCGATGTACTTAGGTCAACACAGGGAGAGTGTGGAAACTGCATTACTTACATCGACCATTACTGGCCTCTATCAGCAGTCCCACAATGTCCCACACTGATCATTCTGGTCGCCCTTGTGAACTCAGCTGCCCACGGGTCATGGAGACTGGAAGCTCCCTTTCCCCTTTAAAGACCCACAAAGTTTTGAAATTCCTTTCCCTGGTTGCCCAGCTTGGCGAGCACAACTAACAGCTCTCCCTTGCTAAGTGCAACTGCCCAGCTGACCATGCCAGCTACATGCTCCAGACGTGCTCCTGCCTGGAGTAGACAGGAGGTACTGGCATAGGTGCCAACTCCTGTCGCCTGCCGCAGATCAGCTGTTTCACAGCATCAGGAGGTGCTGGGGGAAGGGGAGGAGTGAGGGCATAGCATGCTCGGGGGAGGGGGTTGAACTAGGCGGGGCAGGGATGGGAAGAGACAGGGAAGAGGTGGGGCAGGGATGGAGCAGGGGAGGGAAGAAGCAGGGTGCGGGTGGGGCCTTGGGGGAAGGGGTGGAGTGGGGGTGGGGCTGGTCGGAGCCAGGGTGCCTATGGGTACTGGATCTCCTGGGCCTGTGAAGACAAGCAGCTGCACAGGCACAGCTCCAAATCAGCCATAGGAACGTGGACATTATGAGCAGATTGCTCAAGGGATGCAGGAGAAGAGCTATGACAGGGACCAGTGGCAGTGCTGCATGAAGGCCAAGGAGCTGCAACAGCATACCAGAAAGCCAGCGAGGCCAACAATCAGCCTGGTGCCGAGCCACAGACCTGTCACTTTTACAAAAAGCTGCATGCCATCCTTGGTGGAGATCCCACCACCTCTTCCAACAGCACCATGGATACTTTCAAGAAGCCTGAGTCACAGTCCTCTGCTGTGAACTGTCAGGAGGAGGAGGTGGATGAGAAAGAGGAGGAGGAGCATAGGTGACAGGAGGATCCTACTGTACAGCGAGCCCAGACCTGTTTTTGACTCCACCACAGTCCAGCCAGTCCCAACAGTTCAGCACGGGTGAGCCTGATGCAGGGGAAGGAACTGCTGGCAATTGTGCAGTTTGCTTTGAAATTACAGGGTTGATACTCCCAAAGTAACAGGACACATCATTTGATGTATTCATTTTTACTTGTGCTAGGACAAGTAGTGGAACAACCAAGAGAGGTAGAGTTGCTATCTGCTTTTCATTCCCCTCTAGAGTTAGGCAGTGGGTGCCACATGGAGCAGTTTGTTTATGTGCACCGGGATGTCCTGTGAATCCTGTGTAGTGATCTCAATGAAACTCTCATGAAGGTACTCTGCAATCCTCTGCCAAAGGTTTCTGGGAAGGTCTATCTTATTTCTTCTGCTGTGGTAGAATACTTTCCCATGCCACTCAGTGATTATTTCAGCAGGAACCAATACAGTACATAGGCTAGCAGCATATGGGTCTGGGTGGCATTGGGATGCCAGCAGCAGCAGCAGCAACTGGGCTCTTTCTGCCTCTGTTATACTCAGAAGTGAGATAGCAGCTAAAATCAACACCACCTGTGGAAAATGGTGCCAGTATTCAGTTCCATTGCCCTATACAACTAGAATCATTGAGGTCCAATCGTGTAAGTAAACCACACCAGCGACCCTTCAAATGACCAAAGATGCATTCAAATCAATCCATTCACAGTGCTTGTGCAGAGGCTGCAGGTTTCAGGGAGCTGATCCACAACAAGTACAGACAAGATTTCCTCAAGCTTAGGCCAGGTGGGAATGGGGGTGCCTCAGAACCCTGGGTGCCCCTGGGGAGCACCATGGTGAAAACTGTCAATTCCCTAGATTTCTTATGTTTGCATCGCTGTTGCTTATCTTGAGTGACCTCAGTTGACGACACAAGGTAGTGTTTTTCTGTGTTAACATGATATAGTTATGGGACCACTCTAGACATATATATCAAGTAGGGCCAAGGTAATAATATGTAATAAGCGGTACAATAATGCTGTCTGCACTTGATTTTTTAAATAGGAACAAGCAAATTGCCAGACTGGATCAGACACACGGTTCATCCAGCTTAGTGTCCTGTCTATGACAGCGCCATCTGCTTCAGAGGAAGGTGCAGGTACCTGGCAATAGGCAGATATGAGCTAATATGCCCCACTTTAGGTCTTCCTTGTAGTTAGCATTTGTCATAAGCCTTGAACCATGAGCTTTAATATCCCTTCCACAATGTTAGTTAGCAATAACAATTCTGACAGGATATTCTTGGTATCCATATAAATATCCATTTCTCCGTTTTTTAAAGCCAGCTCAGCATGGCTTTCCCTGAGTGAAGATCAGAAACGGCTGCCTCCTCTGTGTTAGATCAGTATAAATCTGGGCTCTCTCTCTTTGGGCCCAGCTGTTTGTGTCCCTTATCCCACTCGACGGGGTAGCTGGAGTGCTGTGGAACATCAGACTGCTATGTTCACAACATACCCACAGGGACTTCAGATGAAAACATAGGTACTCTTGTGAGAAGACTGCAACATAAAAGTGTTATTTCTTAGAATTCAAAAAATAATACACACAAGAACTCAAAACCAGAGAGGGAGACAAAGCAGGCTGCTCTCTAAAACAAAGATGCACAACATATCCCACCTTACCCTTGGCTGACTGGCTGCAGATTGATTGCTGCTAAATCCAGATCACACACAGACCCCCTAGCCTGCAAGCAGGACCAAGAAACTTCCATGAGCATTTAAAGGGACAGCTTACAATTTCAATACACCACATGGACTTGGTACCAGGACAACAAACGCCACTAAATACTTTTCCTGCAGTAGAAGTTCCAGAACGTGTGAGCTGATTTTACTGAAATGTGTTGAGTTCTGGAACAAGTTACACATCATTTAGCTTGTGATCCTTGGGATTTCTTAGGCTAAAGCTTCCACAAGCTAAAGAGATTCATTGGTTCTTTCTTCAGTCCTGCACTGATGCATTTCTGAAGTGTAACTGACACATTTATTGTTCACTTTAGTAGGTGTTGCTTGGTTGATACTAGCCATTAAAATACAAGGTTATGAAATTTAGGGCCAGATCCTGGGCCCTCCACTCTGTCTGCTTATGCTGAACTGGCAGGAACAAGGCTGGTTTAAACACCCAGATGGGGATTCCTCTGGTGTAAGGGGAATTCCCACGTAGCATAGAGCCAGCATAGGGCACAAACTGATCACTACAGGGGTCAGAAAAGGAATCTCACACTTATCGTGCACTGCATTTCAAGAAAACCAGGGCATGAGATTTTCTCCCTTTCCCCTTACCCCTGAAGCATGAGTATCTCCTGTTGAAGGCAAGAATTTGGATGTGATCCAGTATGGGCAAATGGCCAGGAACTGACCTATCTCAGGGATCAGCTACTTGTATACTACAGTTCATCCCTAATCTTGGTTAGAAGAAAATTAGTGGGAGGGTACAGGAAACTTTGATTGCAGTTTTATTGGCCCTTAATGCCAAAGACAGAATCTGTCAAGTTGCCAAGAAGCAACAAGAGACTCGCTCTTCTTGCTACCTCAGCCCCTCTGCACACTGCAGAAGAAGTGATGTGCCGGATTTAGAGCTAGATCACAGTATGTTAGCCTGCCACACTGCAAATCGTCCCCTGGCTGCAGGTTACTCGTGGAGGAAAGATGTTTGTTTATAGTGAGAGCAAATTAATCATGCAGCTGCTAGCAAAGGAAATATACCCTGTGGATACTGGATGAGGGAAGGGTGTACTTCTAGTAGGAAGAATAGAGCTGGGAACCTTTCCTCTACCTGCGGCGGAGCCAGCCCCACCTGCAGCATGTTTGCTCTGCAGAGCATGAGGATTGCACCCTGTTATCCGCATGCTGCACTCCAGTACAGGGTGTGGCAGTGGGTGTGCACCCCAATGCAGAGAGCTCATGAAACACCAGCTCCCAGTTCTTTGGCAGGGCTGGTGCCCTGGAGAGAGCCCCTGTGTATCTGGTATAAACTGGAGTGCACCTTAAGTTCCGGCCACTCCTAAACATGTAGCCTCATGGATGGCCCTGAGCTGCAAATCGCAAGGCACAGCGATTCATCTCCCCAGGCACGGGAAGACAATCAGTTACCATCGCATTAGGGTGCACTCTTCCCCTCAGCACGGAGTAGCAGCAGCACAGAAATGTGTGTGCCAGCTCTAAACTGCCACTTGCAGAACTTTGTGCTTCAGTGCCAGTTGCACACATTGCACTCTGCTGAATGACTCGACTGCAGCCTGTGCCAGCTACCCGGTCACTAGTATATTAGTAACATCGGGGAGTGGTTTGGGGATAGTCTGATGCTGAATCCAGAGTGGCTGTCACTTGGTCACTGGATGCTGCTCCACTTTCCTGCAGCTCTCCCAGCACTGAGACTCATTGCTCCATTTCCCTAAGGAGCTTTGCGGAACATATTAAGTCTCAGTTTAAAAGTCCCATCAATCCTTAGCCCTATTTGTATATTTTGCCATGCTTTTTAAGCTGGGAAAACCCTTATGTAAGTGACAAGGACATCCCATCCAGCCCAGCCCAAGAACTCTTAAAATTCTGGATGTGGAACTAACTCTCTATCGAGGATGTGTCCCCACCAGAGCACCTCCTTTGGAGGTGGCATGGGAAGTGCGTCCAGCAGGAGCGTTCAGTGTAGGGTTACCATACGTCCTCTTTTTCCCGGACATGTCCGGCTTTTCGGCAGTCAAACCCCCGTCCGGGGGGAATTGCCAAAAAGCCGAACATGTCCGGGAAAATGGCGGCTCTGCTCCTCCCCGACTCTTCGGCTCAGTTTAAGAGCCGGGCTGCCCGAGCGCTACCGGCTTCAGGCAGCCCCCGTGCCTCCAGACCCTGCTCCCCCAGCCGGGCACTTCCCCTCCCGGGCTCTGGCAGCGCAGGGTCCGGAGGCATGGGGGCTGCCCGAAGCCGGTAGC
>NC_048309.1:29107659-29190174 GCF_013100865.1 Trachemys scripta elegans
CAGGCTGGCCCGCCGCCGGGGGGCCAGCCTGGGCCGCGCCTCCTCCCCCCACACTCCCCCTTACCTGCTTCAGGCTTCCCGCGAATCAAATGTTCGCGGGAAGCAGGGGAGGGGGCGGAGATTTTTGGGAGGGGGCGGAGTTGGGGCGTGGGCGTGGGCGGGGCTGGGGGCGGGGCCGGGGCCCCGTGGAGTGTCCTCCTTTTGGAGGCACAAAATATGGTAACCCTACATAACCAGGAACCTGTCCCTGGAGTTAGGCACTTAAGCTGTTTTCTGTAAGAAACTAAACTGCAGCTGCTGCTCCAGTAGCCTTCAGCCCAGTGCTCAGCCCAATCATGTGGGAGACCCAGGTTCAACTACTCCTCCACCCAGAGAGGCAAAAGGATCAGACCTTGGGTCTCCTCCCTCCCCAGTGAGGGCACTAACCACTGGGCCATAGAGTCATTTGCACTCAGTCTGTGGCCCAGTGCATATTCAATACACCATGGAAGAGCTTCAACAGGAAAGACTGAGAGTGATTCCTACCAGCATACCCCAGGGCCCAGTGGATGGGGCCCTGCCCTCATGTTCAAGTCCTTCCACTCCGTTAGGCCAAGCGGGGACTTGAACCTGTGTTAGTGGTTAGTGGTTAAAGGTTACCAGGGGTGGGGACATGTCCCTGGCTGTTTTGTGTGTGTTTTAGGTGTTCCCAGAGTATGCTTACCGGATTGGACCTAAAGGTGAGTTAGGCAGGGAAATGCCTGGCTAAACCTGCTGGGGGGGTGTCAGAACGGGACGGCTGTGCAGAGGCTCAGTTGTTGGAATTTACGCATTTTCCCAGCAGAAGTGTCGGTGTCTAGGGACCTCAGGCACCCGCATGGTGAGGCAGCAGCTGAGCAATGGTTTGTGAATGCCAGTGATGCCTAAATGTTGGACTTAGGTGCCTAATTCTCTTTGTGACTCTAGCCACAATTCTTGTGCCACCTATGAGTAGGTTTTCCTGTAGGGCTAAGCAGTGGCAGAGCCAGGTTTTTCAATGGGGGAAGGCTAGGGTGTGGGGGGGTAGGACACAGGAGGGCAGGATGGGGCAGCTGGGGTGGAGGTAGGACATGTCGGCCAGAGAAGAGCAGGAGGACTACAAGAGGGGGAAGATGGGGGTCAGGGATGCTACTTACCTAGTCACTGCCCCTCCAGGGAGGGGCCCTCATCCTCATGCCTGTCCAGGGAGACACCGCCAGGGCCTGGGGGCAGCCCCACTGGTCTGGGCCCTCCAGCTGCATGGTCTGTGCTGAGGCCTCTGTACGTGTGTTAATGCGCACTGTGTGCTGTCTGCTGATGCCCATTAGGTTTGTTATCACTCTTTGGTCTAGTCCTGTTTCAAAAAGGCCTCAAGTAATGGTTACTGCTCCCGTGTCAGGGTGCGCACGGACAGTCAGTCCACACCACAGCAGGCGAGTGTACAGTTGATCACCTCCCAGCTTGCTGCAAAGCTGACACCCTAGGCAGCTGCCTAGCTTGCCTATGCCTAGAGCGGCCTCTGTGCATATAATGGTTGAAAAGGTATCAGACATACACCTAAAGTCTGCCAGAGAGCAGGTGCTCATCCCCTGGGCCCCCTACTAGCTTCACCTCTGGGGCTCAGTTCCTTTATTTAATCTATGCACAGGATTTAGAGTTTTTCCCAAATCCATCCAGGAGGTGAAAACACGCATTGGAATCCCGTTCCATGTATTTCCGGCTTCACTCCTGGGGAGTTACTACAGTTGCCATTTTGGCGGTGTGATCTGGCTTTCTCTGTAGAGAGGGCGTGGTTAGAAAATTCCTTAGGGGAGCAGATTTCTGGGCTTACCCAAAACAGTATTAAAGGGTCAAAATCACACCCGCTATGTGAGAGGGGAAAGGACAAAATGTGCGAGAGCAACACCAAAGGTGCAGCTAATGTTACCACATATGTGGACATCCCTTGCCGGATCACAGATCAGAACTGGGACCTTTAAAAACATCAGTGTGTCCCTTTAAGAGTCATTCTCGCTTGTAGCAACTGCCTGCTGTAGCTCTGAGGGAGACTAACAACGGGTGAGCCCACTGTTAGCTGCTTTTTGCGGTGCCACTTCTGCCCCCATTGGCAATAAAGACAGTGGGATGGAGCAGCAGAGTGGAGATAAGAGGAAAGATCATTGGTTAAATCCTCCCCTCAGGTGAGCCGTGTGTGTAACAGAATGAGACACAGCAGTGCTACTTAATCAGCGCCGAAGCTCAGGGGAGCTTGTCTGAGGTCTTGCTGCGCTATAGGAAGCAAGCGGGTTTAATGAAATCTTTCATTCGTCAGTAAATGCCGCTGTACGAAGTGTAATTAATGGATTTACCAGAGCTGGAAGTAGCCCAAACTGAAATCTAAGCGTTTAGCGAGCTGGTTCTGAGCAGCGTCCTCTACACTGTTAATTATAAGGGGGTTACCGGAGTGAGCAAGAGAGACTCGCTAGTACCTCTGGCTCTGGCGGGGAAGTTGTCAGCTCTGAATTTTTCTCTGGTGAAGTGATTGATTTTAATAGCAAGAGATCAGCACGTTTGCTGATCAGGAAGCAGCAGCACCAGCAAGGCAGCCTGCACCGAGGGCCTGATCCAAAGCCCACTGAAGTCAGTGGGACTCTTTGGATAGGCCCTGAGAATGTGCTAAGGGCCAATTTTAGGGCCAAGGTGAAACTCCAGCACAGCCCACACAGGAACAAGCAATGTGAATGCACCTGAGAGGGGGCCTGGATTGTGGATCTGAGCTCCCTCAGCAGCCAAGAGGTTTGGGGCAGCAACTGAGGCTTCGGTTCTGCCTACTGTTGGGGCTGTCACATTTCACGGCAATAGCACCCATATTCCCCCTCTCTGGTCCAGTAAGTGCACCCACTCGAGGCTTCCAGCTCCCCAGCTGTTGGCGCTCTGGGGTGGAGACAAGTGTCTCTTTCCTTCCTGACTGGGCGTTTCCAGGCTGCACAGTCTCCTGACTACCCACCAAAAGACAGGCTGCCTAAGCAAGCTTCTTTTGCCTCTCTTCAGAGACTGTTAACAGTGTCATTGCCACAGGTATTAGTTACCGCACAGCTCTTTCTAAGTAAGCACATTTTATTATTATGGTATAATAAGAAAACATCTTAAAAACAACAAAAGAACTGACATGCATGGTAATAAGCTTACCAGAGATCACCCCAGCTCCAACATGGGTTCTGGCAGGTGAGCAGTCCTTCCAATCCCACCCAAGGGTGGTCATGTAGTTTCATGTGCATCACACCCTTTGCTCAGAACAGGAACCTTGTGAATCTGTGAGTCAGCCTTTATCCCGTTTGGGCCTTTGAAGAGACCCTGCACAGGTAATTAACCAGACAATGTTTTTCTGCTCAAAGCAAAGCTTCAAAGGGGGGTGGGTCATCTGCATTCCCCTCACCCCAAGTATTTCCTAGGAAATCCACTTCACTCGTATTGTCCCCACAAATCCTTTGAAGTTCCTAATACTTCCCAGAGATTACATTAATCGCGTCTCCTAGAGAAATTACATACAATTCCACAATAACACATAAACAATTACATTTTTAATACACTGGACTCATAAAATACTCAATTCCATAAGGTTTGTCCAGAGTATTGCAGCATATTGTCAAAGCTGTCACAGGAGCCAGTTGAAAGTTTGGACCTAGCCCCAAAAACAACAAGGAGTCTGGTGGCACCTTAAAGACTAACAGATTTATTTGGGCATAAGCTTTTGTGAGTAAAAACCTCACTTCTTCGGATGGACCTAGCCCCAAATTTCACCAAAGTCTGGGAGGATTCGATTCAGGTTCCTCTCCAATGTGCATCAGCCATACCCAGACCTCAAAGCAAGGACTGAAGAACGATGCAGTCCCATGGTTCTTACTTCCCGGATCATTCATCCCAGATAGCTTGTGGTTTTAATGTGTCCCGTACACAGGATCCCCCAGTGGGCTTTCTACAGGGCTCTGATTCTGGTTTCTTTGGTATCTTCCACAGCTTAGTGTGCTTATCAAGTGTTATTCTCTGTTCTCCTTCACCTTCCTCCCTACCTGCCTGATGTCTCCAGCCATGAAACAATGGCAATAATAATTCATAAATGATCGTGCTTTGCCTTTCTCCAGTCACACATGGCCGCACATCAGCCAGGAAGTTAATCTCAGATACTTTCCACCTATAGTAAATATGACTGTCTAAATCACACTTCCTGCATCTAGCCTATTATCATTCACAGAGACCAGTCTTATCCTGCTACCCTGGGGCACACTGTGTCACTGGGCCTCATGCTGACTGGTACCTGACTCCATAAACCAATCAATGGATCTGAAGTTGCCGGACGTGTCTTCAGAGTAAAGTTACTTGGAGAGAGTAAAGGGTGGCACAACCTGACCTCCTGTATAGTGGAGATGTAAATGGCCGTCCCAGAAAACAACATACCTAAGGGTCAAATGAATCAAAGATCTAAGCAAAGTGGATAATAATGTCCCCTTTGTCTATCTTATTTATTTAGACTGTAAGCTCTTTGGGGCAGGGACTGTCTCTTACTATATGTCTGTACAGTGCCTAGCACAAGTGAAGTCCTGATCACAGTTGATCTACATGCTACTGCAATAGAAATAAGTCCAGAACCTAACAGATATATCCCCCAACCCTCTGCATCATGAAATATCCATGCAAATCTTCTCCAGCATATTTCAAAGGACCAAAGCCCATTATGAGGAACAATCAGCAGCAGATTTTAATAGATACATTTTACACTCAGCCATTACCATCTGTGTTTCCCTATTAGAAATGCAGAATGAACATATTTTGCAATTACATCTGGAAAGAGTGAGATGTAAGGAACTGGGAGGGATGGCGAGGGGCCTGGCAGAGCACAGCCTGCATTTGTTCATGTTTTTCTCCATTTTCAACTATAATTTAGGGGAAACCCTTGCATACCTACCTCCCAGAATGCTCCTGCTGCCTAGACTGAGGCTCAGGCTCTCTCAGAGGCCCGCACCCCATTTAGTATCCATCAAGAGGAGACTAGACCCTGATGTGTGCACCTGCCCCTCAGGCATATTAAAAACAGAGGAATGCAGCTAACTGTAGAAAAATAAAACTCAAAAATTCTAGAAGTGAGCCAGGCCTTATAGCTAAACACACCCAAACTCTAGGAGGAGTGGGGAATGATTTGGAGGAAATTGGGACTCATTTCTAGATGTTTGCCATGAAAAAAAAATAAACAAGGTGTCATATGTCGGCTAAACTACAAACTGTGAATTATTCACATCTCCCTGTCAATTAGCCAGCCTCATGAAATAGACCTGAGTTCCAGAAAACCCAAACTAGTCAAGTTTCACAGAATCATAGACGTGTACGGCTAGAAGGGACATCAAGAGGTCATCTAGTCGAGTCTCAGCACTCAAGTCAGGCATTCCTGATAAGAGTTTCTCTAATCTGTTTTTAAAAACCTCCAATGACTGAGATTCCACAACCTCCCTAGATAATTTGTTCCAGTGCTTAACTACCCTGACAATTGGGAAGTTTTTCCTAATGTCCAACCTAAACTTCCCTTGCTGCAATTTAATCCCATTGCTTCTTGTCCTATCTTCAGTGGTTAACGAGAACAATTTTTCACCCTCCTCCTTGTAACAACCCTTTATGTACTTGAAACATGTGGACAAGGGGGATCCAGTGGACATAGTGTACTTAGATTTCCAGAAAGCCTTTGACAAGTCCCTCACCAAAGGCTCTTATGTAAATTAAGCTGCCATGGATAAAAGGGAAGGTCCTTTCATGGACTGAGAACTGGTTAAAAGACAGGGAACAAAGGGTAGGAATTAATGGTAAATTCTCAGAATGGAGAGGGGTAACTAGTGGTATTCCCCAAGGGTCAGTCCTCGGACCGATCCTATTCGACTTATTCATAAATGATCTGGAGAAAGGGGTAAACAGTGAGATGGCAAAGTTTGCAGATGATACTAAACTGCTAAAGATAGTTAAGACCAAAGCAGACTGTGAAGAACTTCAAAAAGATCTCGAAAAACTAAGTGATTGGACAACAAAATGGCAAATGAAATTTAATGTAGATAAATGTAAAGTAATGCACATTGGAAAAAATAACCCCAACTATACATACAATATGATGGGGGCTAATTTAGCTACAAGAAGTCAGGAAAAAGATCTTGGAGTCATCGTGGATAGTTCTCTGAAAATGTCCACGCAGTGTGCAGAGGCGGTCAAAAAAGCAAACAGAATGTTAGGAATCATTAAAAAGGGAATAGAGAATAAGACTGAGAAAATATTATTGCCCTTATATAAATAGATGGTACGCCCTCATCTCGAATACTGCGTACAGATGTGGTCTCCTCATCTCAAAAAAGATATACTGGCACTAGAAAAGGTTCAGAAAAGGGCAACTAAAATGATTAAGGGTTTGGAACGGGTCCCATATGAGGAGAGATTAAAGAGGCTAGGACTCTTCAGCTTGGAGAAGAGGAGACTAAGGGGGGATATGATAGAGGTATATAAAATCATGAGTGATGTGGAGAAAGTGGATAAGGAAAAGTTATTTACTTATTCCCATAATACAAGAACAAGGGGTCATCAAATGAAATTAATAGGCAGTAGGTTTAAAACAAATAAAAGGAAGTTCTTCTTCACGCAGCGCACAGTCAACTTGTGGAACTCCTTACCTGAGGAGGTTGTGAAGACTAGGACTATAACAGAGTTTAAAAGAGAACTGGATAAAGTCATGGTGGTTAAGTCCATTAATGGCTATTAGCCAGAACGGGTAAGGAATGGTGTCCCTAGCCTCTGTCTGTCAGAGGGTGGAGATGGATGTCAGGAGAGAGATCACTTGATCATTACCTGTTAGGTTCACTCCCTCTGAGGCACCTGGCATTGGCCACTGTCGGTAGACAGGATACTGGGCTAGATGGACCTTTGGTCTGACCCGGTACGGCCTTTCTTATGTTCTTATGTTCTTATGTTCTTATGTTCTTAAGAAAACTGTTATCGTGTCCCCACTCAGTCTTCTCTTCTCCAGACTAAAGAAACCCAGTTTTTTTAGTCTTTCCTCATAGGTCATGTTTTCTAGACTTTTAATCATGTTTTTCTCTCCTCTGGACTTTCTCTAATTTGTCCACATCTTTCCTGAAATGTGGCATCCAGAACTGGACACAATACTCCAGCTGAGGACTTATCAGCGCAGAGTAAAGCAGAAGAATTATTTCTCGTGTCTTGCTTACAACACTTCTGCTAATACATCCCAGACTGATTTTCGCTTTTTTTGCGAGTGTTACACTGTTAACTCATATTTAGCTTGTGATCCATTATAACCCCCAGATCCCTTTCTGCAGTACTCCTTCCTATGCAGTCCTTTCCAATTTTGTATGTGTGCAAATGATTGTTCCTTCCTAAGTCAAATACTTTGCATTTGTCCTTATTGAATTTCATCCTATTTACTTCAGACCATTTCTCTAGTTTGTCCAGATCATTTTGAATTTTAATCCTATCCTCCAAAGCCCTTGCAACCCCTCCCAGCTTGGTATTGTCCACAAACTTTATAAATCTATTCTCTATCCCATTATCCAAATAATTGATGAAGATATTGAACAGAACCAGAGCCAGGAGCCATCCCAGTGGGACCCACTCAATATGCCATTCCAAATTGACAATGAACAACTGGTAACTACTCTCTGGGAATGGTTTTCCAACCAGTTATGCACCCACCTTACAGTAGCTCCATCTAGGTTGTATTTCCCTAGTTTGTTTATGAGAGGGTCACGCAGACAGTATCAAAAGCCTTATTAAATATACCACATCTACTGCTTCCCCCTATCCACAAGGCTTGTTACCCTGCCAAAGAAACTTATTAGGTTGGTTTGACACAAATTGTTCTTGACAAATCCATGCTGATGTTACTTATCACCTTATTATCTTCTAGGTGTTTGCAAATTGATTGTCTAATTATTTGCTCCATTATCTTTCCGGGTACTGAAGTTAAGATGACTGGTCTGTAATTCTCTGAGTTGTCTGTATTTCCCTTTTTATAGATTGGCACTATATTTGCCCTTTTCTGGTCATCTGGAATCTCTCCCATCTTCCATGACTTTTTGAAGATAATCACGAATGGCTCAGAGATCTCCTAAGTCAATTCCTGGAGTATTCTAGGTTGTATTTCAGCAGGCACTGCCAACTTGAAGACATCCAACTTGTCTACGTCATTTTAAACTTGTTCTTTCCCTATCCTAGCTTCAGATCGTACCTCATTTTCAGTGGCATTCTCTATGTTAGACGTCCAATTGCTACTAATCTTTTTGATGACAACTGAAACAAAAAGTCATTTAGCACTTTTGCCATTTCTACATTTTCTATGTCTGACACGCTGTATCTCAAAGTACCACCTTTTACCCCCATATTCACCACTGTCATATAATTATGATGTGTTTTGTACAAAGTATGTCTTGTGAGGTGTCATTTTAAAAGTTTTGATCTGCTGTACATTAATATCCAGTTGGAATGTATGTGCTGTCATTGTGTGTGAAGTTATGAAGTATTGCTATATGTGTCACTGAAATACGTTGTGAGGTTGGGAATGCCCACAGCCAGCCTTTCAGTTGCAACAAAGGAGGGCCCAGACAGCGTTAATGGCCCATCAAGAAAACAATCCACTATCCCAAAGGCTCCATAGAGAAGGCACGTGGAGACTGCTTTCCCAATGGGGACTGCCTGACCCCCACGTCACAGCAAGGATCTTTCTAGCAGCTGGAAGAAGGTATAAAAAGGGAGACAGTGACATCATGACTTGTCCTCTCCTCCCCCGCCACCATCTCAACACCTGAAAAAACATCTGAAAAAAACTTTGAACTGGAGAAGAGTGGTTTAAGCTTTGGCCTGCTAAACCCAGGGTTGTGAGCTCAATCCTTGAGGGAGCCATTTGCGGATCTGGGGCAAACATCTGTCTGGGGATTGGTCCTGCTTTGAGCAGGGGGTTGGACTAGATGACCTCCTGAGGTCCCTTCCAACCCTGATATTCTATGATTCTATGAAGTGCTTGGAAAATCTCAGCTCATATTACAAAGGCTGGTGCATGTCCACTTGCCTATGAAGAAGTGGTAGACTAAGTAATAAGCTTACACTTGCCAGGCTTCTGACCAGTGCAAGTTGTGGGGTGCAAGACCGGGGGGAATTGGCTGGAGTCTCTCTATTGATGGTTCGTGAGTGGCTGGGAAATCATTCATGTAACTCAGTTGGGCACATCCATGCCTGTGGATGGCTGTGTAAGTGCAATGCCTGTCAAAGGCTTGTAGCTTGACATCAGCATCACAATGTGAGAGGCAACCCAGGTTGGTGGGTTTGGAGGGCTCAGCGGTCCCACAGTCCAGGCTGCACCCCATGGACTCCATCACACTGTTATTGTTTTTCTCCCCTCAATGAGTAGTGGGCCTACCCTGTCCTTGGTCTTCCTCTTGCTTCTAATGTATTTGTAGACTGTTTTCTTGTTAACTTTCATATCTCTAGCTAGTTTAATCTCATTTTGTTCCTGGGCCTTTCTAATTTTGTCTCTACATGCTTGTTTTGTTTGTTTATATTCATCCTTCATAATTTGACCTATTTCCATTTTTTTGTAGGACTCTTTTTTGAGTTTCAAATCATTGAAGATCTCCTGCTTATGCTACGGTGGTCTCTTGCCACTCTTCATATCTTCCCTACACAGTGGGATAGTTTGCTCTTGTGCCCTTAAAAATGTCTCTCTGAAAAACTGCCACAGCTCTCAAACTGTTTTTCTCTTTAGATTTGTTTCCCTTGGGATCTTATCTACCAACTCCCTGAGTTTACTAAAGTCTGCCTTTTTGAAATCCATTATATTTATTCTGCTGTTTTCCCTCCTACCTTTCCTTAGAATCATGAACTCTACCATTTCACTATCACTTTCACCTAAGCTGCCTTCCACTTTCAAATTCTCAACCAGTTCCTCCCTATTTGTCAAAATCAAATATAGAACAACTTCTCCCCTAGGTGCTTTCTTCACCTTCTGAAATAAAAAAATGTCTCCAATGCAATCCAAGAACTTGTTGGATATTCCATGCCCTGCTGTGTTATTTTCCCAGCAGGTGTCTGGGTATGCATTTCATGCATTTTCAGGTTTCATTTTGACTATGCTTGAGCAGCTCTGCCCTAGGCTTCCCATCGTGAGTTGCTTTGCTCCTCTAGGGCCAAAAAAGAATGAGGATTCATGAGATTAATGGATTCATGAATTCATGGGATAAGTGTTTATCCACCTAGCGTCCAGAGATATTTATCTCCTGGGGTTCAACAGGTAAGTTACAATGGGAGGCACAGTTCCAAACCGGGCCAGTAGGGCAGCTGTCAATGGGCTCCTGTCTGGCCGACCAGCAGTGCCACTGGAAGGGAGTGAGGGGTAGGGACTGGTGAGGGCTGGACCCTTCAGCAGGCTTGGAAGTTGGAAGGCTTCTCCCGTCTATGGGGTGAACCATTGGGCAGTTGGGAGGCTATGTGCAGAGAGGGGAGCCTGGCCCGGGGCAGCACAGGAGGCCCCAGCAGGAGTGACTGCGAGTGATGATTCCTGACTCAGTGCAGCAAAGTGCCCTATGCCCCCCTGCTGCATGGCATCGCTGTGCCCTAGATAGGTGGTAGCGCGCAGAGCACTGGGTGAACCACATGCTCAGAGCAAGCACTGTGGGCGTTCCGAGCACAAGGCTCTACAGGCTCTAGCCCTCAGGGGTTCCCGCACGCACTGCCAGGGAAGTAACAAAGATGTCATAGTAGGGCTGCCAGCAATACACCGTGCACCTCCCCTCAGTACGATAGCTTTAAACAAAGATCAGTGGGTCACAGTTTGGCCTCTAGGGGCAGCACTGCTCAGGATGCCAGACACTTCCACACAGCCCCTGTTTGCAGGCTGCTCCTGTGTATCAAGCCACAGGCTGCTTCCCAGCCTAGTACTTAGTCCCTCAGTCACAAATCCCAGGCTGCCGGGCCTTCTCTCCAGCTCACAGGCTGTAGTCTATGGCTCCTGCTCCCACACAGCCTCTGCCTCTGCCCACGCCTGGCCCCTCTGGCAGCACCTCCCTTTCATGTGCTGGAGGGATTGCGGAGCAGTCCCCTGGATGGATGTTGGGGTTAGCACAGTGGCAGTGCCAGTAACGAGCCAGCAGGGTCATTACAGTTCTGTCCAACTTCCCCAGAGAATGTCTCAGACCCTGACTAGTCCACACACCTCCCTGCCACTCAGCACGCAGCACTTCCCACACCAGCTCCATCCCGGACCTCAGGCACAAAATGCCCCACCCGGACTGGGAAGCAGCAGGAGGGAGGGGCACTGTCTGGCTTTATAAGGAGCGCAGCAGAACACACTCTAGTTCCATCTCTTTGTAGGAAAAGGAATTGTCTCTGTAGCAGCATCACAAACACTGGCAACAACTCCAGTCTGGTTTGGAGAGTAGGGAAATAAAGCCTAGGTGGAGCTACTATAAGGTGGGTACACAACTGGTTGGAAAACGTACTCAAAGAATAGTTACCAATGGTTCACAGTCAAGCTGGAAAGGCATATCGAGTGGGGTCCTGCAGAGATCTGTCCTGGGACTGGCTCTATTCAATATCTTCATAAATGATTTGGATAATGGCATAGAGAGTCCACTTATAACATTTCCTGATGATACCAAGCTGGGACAGGTTGCAAGTGCTTTAGAGACAGGATTAGAATTCAAACTTATCTTGAAAAACTGGAGAAATGGCCTGAAGTAAATAGGATGAAATTCAATTAGGACAAATGCAAAGTACTGTACTCCACTTGGAAGGAATAATCAATTGCACAAATACAAATGGAAATGACTGCCTAGGAAGGAGTACTGCAGAAAAGGATCTGGGGCTTATAGTGGATCATAAACTAAATATGAGTCAACAGTATAACACTGTTGCAAAAAAAGCAATCATCATTCTGAGATGTATTAGCTGGAGTGATGAAAGCAAGATGCAAGAATTTTCCCACTCTACTCAATACTGATAAGGCCTCAGCTGAAGTATTGTGTCCAGTTCTGGGCACCATATTTCAGGAAAGATGTGGACAAATTGGAGAAAGTCCAGAGGAGAGCAACAAAAATGCTTAAAGGTCTAGAAAACGTGACCTACCAGAAAAGATTTAAAACACTGGGCTTGTTTAGTCTGAAGAAGAGAAGACTGAGGGAGAATATGATGACAATCTTTAAGTGTGTAAAAGGTTTTTATAAAGAGGAGGGTGATAAATTGTTCTCCTTATCCACTGAGGACAGGACAATATAATGGGCTTATATTGCAGCAAGGGAGATTTAGGTTGCACATTAGGAAAAACTTCCTTTCAGGGTAGTTAAGCGCTGGAGCAAATTACCTAGGGAGGTTGTGGAATCTCCATCACTGGAGGTTTTTGAGAACAGGTTACACAAACACCTCAGAGATGGTCTAGATTAGTAGTTCTCAACCAGGGCTTCTCAACCAATTAGCACATAGCTGTGGCCCAGCTGTGTGCTAAAAAAAAAATTCAGAATTTGCCGCTTTGGTCTGACAGGGGGCAGGGCTGGCTGAGGGGGAGACAGCATCTAGCAGCCTGCCTGAGCAGTCCTGCCACAGGGGGGCAGGGAGAGTGGGTCTGTGGGTAAGTTTGGGGGGGACATCTGGGCAGTGGGGGGCGCTGGGAACTAAAGTTTTCCTGGGTGCTGCAGCACCCCCAGGTTTTAGGTGGGGCTCTGCTCCTGGGGTCGGGTCTGGCTGTCAGCTGCTTGGCTCCATGTGTGGGGGGTCCCGAGGTCCAGTGTCTGGCCTCATGCTGCAGGGTCTGGGTTCAGCTGCAGGCTGCCCGGCCCCGCACTGCAGGGTTTGGAGTCCAGCATCTGGCCCCACTGCAGGGTCCAGGGTCCAGCTGACCAGGTCAGTTGTACACATAACACACACAAACGCTTCACCCAGGGTTCTCCCACACTGGTGAGGTTTACTTAATCCAGCTGACGAGGTCCATGCGGGGGGTCCGGGTCCCAGCTGCCCGGTCTACTCCTGGCCCTGCTCTGGGCGGGGATGCTGGGCATAGGGGACTGTGTGGGGTTGAGGGGGAGGCAACCCCACACACTACTTAATCACACAAAAAATACACTGCTCCATACAAAAAGAATAAACCCTGCATATTTTTCCCTGCCTCCATTTCCTCACCACTCCCAAGCAGCATTTGGGCTGGGGGCAGAGTCCCCGTGGTTGTTTGAGTCCTACTTCAGTGCCTGCCTTGTCCTAAAACAGGGAGCGTTCTTTCCCCCACCCAGCTACTCCCACCTGGGCTGGTCCAGGCCTTTCCTAGTGCTGAAACTTCCTGTATGTCTCTTTCCCTCCCCCCCCCCCCCCCCGAATCTTTCTTTAAACCCCAAGTGGTCACCTGGCTTCCTTTGTTCTGCTCCTGATAAATTTCTACTCTCCATATTCCCCATCCCCCCTCAAAAACATGGGGTAAAACTGTTGTTTTCTAGGCCTGAGCTCACCCATTGTTCCCAACTATTTTTATTGTAGTGGCTGATCACTGAGCTCTCACAACCCTCTGTTGTCCCAGGCCTAGGAGAATATGGCTCAGCCCATGCCAGCAATGGTGGAATTCACATTTAGAGGGTGGTATTGACATATTCAAGGTGCTGCAGTTTCAAAATAACCAGCATTCCCCAATGGTACAGCTAGACTCCCCACACCTTCCCCTTCTGATTTCACAGGCTGGCAAAATTCCACTTATTTCAGACCAGCCTGGAACTTCCTTACATTGTGGGCTAGATCCTTCTGAGGTGTAAATCACTATAGGAATCAAGGGAGCTATGGTGAGGTTCTGGCCCTGAGCTCCTAATCTCCTTGCTGCTTTAGTGAATTGTTCAGAGACTGGCTGAATCCCATGCACAGCCCAGCCCGTCATGCTGAATTCCAACATGCTCCCTTCCATGGCAGCAGAGTGTGCTGCTGCTGGCACCAGATTCTGACTCCATGGTGGGGCTTGGCATCAGCAGCTGGGTTGGCCAGCGCGACTGCCTTCTCCTTGCTATTATTGTGTGTCTCCGATAGTGCGCACAATGGTGCATTCCAAACATAAGAGAAGGCACAGTGCCCACTGCAAAGACCCTCCTGTCTGATAAACAGACAGACAGAGGGGTGAAGGGAAAGAGCGAGTGAGACAGAATGGATCAAACAATGGGCTTTTAATCTTAGAATCATAGAAATGTAGGACTGGAAAGGACCTCGAGAGGTCATCTAGTCCAGCCCCCTAGACCAGTGGTTCTCAACTGTTTATCATTGTGGGCTGCATATGTGGCCCACAATGTGTTAGGTGAGTCACAGGTTGAGAACCACAGTGCCTCCCCCCCAACCCCACACAGTCCCCTATGCCCAGCGTCCCCGCCCAGAGCAGGGCCAGGAGTAGACCGGGCAGCTGGGACCCGGACCCCCCGCGTGGACCTGGTCAGCTGGATTAAGTAAACCTCACCAGTGTGGGAGAACCCTGTGTGAAGCATCTGTGTGTGTTATGTGTACAACTACCACAAGCCCCCCAGAAAGAGTTAAACTAACCCCGAAGGCTCACCCCCTACAGTGGGAAGCTGGGAGATGACGTGTTTAAGCTACAAATGGAGTTTGAGGGGTCAGCGCTGGCTCTAGGGACTAAGCCGCTAAGCCATGGGGCTGCAGCTAGCCCTCAAGAGCGGGTGCTAGATAGGTCATAGCCCGAGTGTATTTAGGGATCCCCAAGACTGGAGGAAAGCCTGGACTCTGTTCAGACTCAAAGTTTAAAACACCTGAGGATCCAGAGGCCGGATCCCCTCACAACAGTCTGGCGGGCTGCTGGCAGGGGGTCCCACCTGTGATGGTGATAACCCACATGAAAATGTCTCAGAACGGCTGAAGATGGGTTCAAGCTGGAGATTGCTCAGACATGGGTGACGATGATGGGGTAATCGTGGGAGTTCCCAGGTAATAGGGCAGAATCCAGACCTGGGTAATACTTAGTGCAAGGACCAAAGAGGAGGTGCCCAGAGAAGGGGCAAAGGTGGGGACAGCTCTGAGAGGCAGGCAAAGAGGAAGTGAGCTAGAGAGAAAGCCCAGAGAGGGGAGATGCCAGAGTATGAGAGGAAAAAGGCGTCTCCTGCATTAGCGGTGTTAGGAGAGAGAGCTGCAGCTAGGAAAGTGGCTGAGCAAGAAGAAATCTGACAGGAAGTAGAAACTTGTGAGCTGGTGGGATAATTACTTTTTTAATCAAGTCTTTTCAAAACATCTAATTTTATTACTTTATTCTTCCATTTCAATAGCGGAACGATTAAGACGGAATCTTAAAAGAATTCTTCACAACAAGCATAACGTCTCTTATCGCAAGAGGCAGTCTCTGTCTGCTCCGTTCTGCAAATTCCCAGCATTTAAATATTCACTATATCAAAAAACTCCATTTCATTCCACAAAAATAAAAAAGTCACATCACACAGATGTCCCCACTCCCCTGCCACAAAAAAACCCACCCAACTCTTTTCCCCTTGAAATCACTGGAAAGCTATTTCCAGAACAGACCATGCAGAGTTAGTAGCTAACTCAGCTACCTCTCTGTGACCTTCTAGAGACTTCATTGCTATAAGAATCCACTGAGAATCGAGGACCTGTAGGCATTGCTGAGGAAAATCTCCCACAGCTGGAAGGTTGGAGGTTGGTTGGATTAAGACCAGAGATAAGACAAACCAGGTCAGATCTGACTCTGTCCAAGCCTTTTATAGACTCATAGATTCCAAGGCCAGAAGGGACCATTGTGATCATCTAGTCTGACCTCCTGTACAACACAGACCACAGAACTTCCCCACAATGATCCCTAGAGCAGAAATTGGCTATGTTTGGGGCATGGGGTTGGATTTCTGGCTCCCAAGAGTATGCATGGGGGAATCCATCCTTGTCAGGGTGCTGAAGCTAACATAGGGCTGTGTCACCTTGATTTGGGGGCTGCTGGGAGCTCGTTTGGGCCGCAGCTGCCATTGCAACAGGGCAGCATCTCCCCGGCCAACACCACCCTTGACACACCCCTCTCCTGCCCTGGAATTTCCCTGCCCTGGTCCTCCTGCAGGATGGCGTGGGACTGTGTAGAACTGGCTCTGTGGTTGAGGGTCTCTTACTCCATTCCTGACAGGCCCCATGTAGCATACCGGGCACAAAGGGGCCAGGGACAGCCGTGAATCCAGCCCTTGCACTTTTCCTTCTTGGGTTTGTCACACTCATGCTAAAATCATCCCAGCAATCCTTGGCCTTCTCCTAGGGCTGAACGGGAAATGTTAGGAAATGCCAGATTTGTGACTGCCCATGCAGCCTTCATTCTGCTCCTTTGCTCATCCATCCTGTGCACTAAACGAGACAAGATCCTGTGGAAAAAATATGTGCTCATTTAATTAAAGCCTGTCCCGTAATACATAGACACCAGGGGGCTGAATGAAAGTTGTATTTTCTACCTTTTGATTGCTTGACTTTGCAAACAGAATAACATTCTTTTAGCAAAGTTTTGTATCTAATTTCCTTGGTTGTTTTTTTCCTAAAGGCAAAAGGTACAAATAAATTCTCTATATAATTGTAACCCCCACATCACGCATCATTCTTCAATGCTGACTCTTCAGCTCTGTCACACAGCTGCAGCTCCAGGGCTAATTATAATCACATTAGCTAGTAGAAGGCCCATGTGCTGGGTCCTGGCAATGGCTGGTGAGTGGGGAAGCCCTGACTAGCCCAGCTCAATTCTTTCTCTCCCCATGGGAGGTGGGGTGCTCCTACCCCATGTGGCATCCCCACAAGGGGCCATGGGTCACTGGGGCCACATTCAGGGTCTGGTGGATTTGCAGTGGGAGGATGGCCCAGGTTTTTTCTCCCTCCATGGGAGCTGGGTGAGCTCCTGCCCCTTGCGTTGTCCCCAAAGGAGGAGGGGAATGGGATGCTGGAGCCATATATTGGGATCTGGGGCATGTAATTGGGGAGTGGGAGGTCGGCTGAGCTCAGTCCACCTCCCATGCCTCCATAGCTGCTTCGCCAACTCTCGGCTATCCTTGGCAGTGACTGCACTTTGGTGGCAGCGCAGGCCCAGCCTTAGCATGTTCACGTTCAGTTATTCCTGCCGCACGCTGCCAACACAAGCAGCAGACGGGAAATGGTGATTTTCAGTCATTTTTATCTCAGCAAAACCTGACTAGGGATTTAATGGGACAAGTGAAAGGCACGTCTCTAGCCCCAGAGCTTTCCCCTGCTGAACTGCAAGGGCCTGCTAGAGGCAGGGCTGGGGTTAGTGCTTCTCAAATAAATGGCACAAGAACCTTTTATAATGGAAAGCATCAGGGAACCTGAATATTGGAGTCAGTACCATCCCCCCCACCCCCCAATGTCAGACATGTTTGTTTCCTTTTCCTTCTCTGAGGGGAGCAGGTGTGCCTGGAACAGCAGCCTGCAGCAGTGGGCTGAGAAGGAGACATCAGATGAGTGGGAGGAATATGCTTGCAATGTGTATTTGGTTTGTTTATGATGGCTCTGTACAAAGCACGCCTTTCTGAGCTCACTCCGCTGGGCAAACGGTCTCAATGGAAGAAAAAAAACCCTTAAACCCTTGCTGTAAAATAATGCCCAAGGAAATAACATGAAATGTTGGAAAAAACACCGATGACCCTGAGCTACGTTCTCTTTCCAAAAGCAGCAAGTCTCCTTCTTTCATGTGGCTTGAGTAGGTAGCAACGACTACAAATTTATCTCTAGATTTGATAGCCAGCACATTGCCGCAGCAGTGAGCTGATGAATGTCCTTTAGGCCCCTGGTGAAAGAATGAAGGGGACACTCAGATATGATGTGCTTCATCGGTTTTGCTTGGTGACCACAATCACATACAGATGTTTGCCTCATTTTCCATTTAAAGGGAGTTTATCTGCATCTCCCATGAGATATCCTGATGCAATTCAATCTGCACCAGTCTCTCCGACATTAAATTAATGGAGATATCTTATCTCCTAGAACTGGAAGGGATCTTGAAAGGTCATTGAGTCCAGCCCCCTGCCTTCACTAGCAGGACCAAGTACTGATTTTGCCCCAGATCCCCCTCAAGGATTGAACTCACTACCCTGGGTTTAGCAGGCCAGTGCTCAAACCACTGAGCTATCCCTCCCCCCGTAAATCAAAATTCAGTGGTTCCTCAGCAGGGTCAACGATGAGCTGTTTGTTTTGAGTGGGCAAAATGCTCCATGTGACTCTCCATTGAGCCCCAGCATCGAAGTTGGGTTTGAGGGTCTTGATACGGTTCCATAGAGGGTTGCAGGATTTTAATCTTGTTTTTGGCATCCCTCGGGGCTCTGTCCTGGCCCCGATACTTTTTAATCTATACACTGTGGATATACCAGTGATGGAGTCGAGGAAATTGTGTCATGCGGATGCCATTGACCTAACTGTTCAGCACACAAGCCTCCATACCATCAGATGCACCCTAACCCGAGATCTTAGCACAATGGCTGATTATTTCCAACGCTGGAAACTTAAGCCTGACCCAAAAACCCCATGGTAACCGCTTTCCATCTGAACAATGCAGTGAGAGCATCAGCCACAAGGCCAACCCAAAGAATCTTGGTGTTACACTGGACCAGAGTTTGACCTTTTGACAACACCTCGAGAACACCTGCTATAAGGTCAGGTCTCGTGTCGCGCTATCCGAAAATTGGCTGGAATGTCATGGGGCTCCAGTCCACAGACCTTACAAACTGCAACAATTTCCTCAGTATATTCTGCAGCTGAATATTGTGCGTCAGTGTGGTCTCACAGCAGTCACACTAAACTCCTTGACACTCAAGTCAATATTGCTATGCGCATAGTGTCAGGGACACTCAAATCAACTCCAGTCGACTGGCTCCCGGGCCTATCGCACATCCAGCCGCCACAGAGCTGCTCAGACATCTCGTTTTCTTAACCATGTCAATGCAAACGCGAGGATCCCGTTGCACAAGGAACTGCAGAACCTGTCAAAGACAAGATTAAAGCAGTGAAACTTGTTAAACGTTCTTTGGACTTTTTCCCTCCTGCCCTGGTTCCACCTTGAGCTGCATCAGAATCCCCTCATGATGTGCCCACAAGGGGCACATGGGCCCCAAACTAGGAGGGTAGTTCACCATCGCACTGCGCTGGTGGTGGTGTTTGTGCAACGTGCCCATGAAATGCCGCTGTTCTGAGCTGGCTGCATTTCGCACTTGCTCAGCACTGGCGTAAAAGCCAGCACAAGATGCGGGGCAATGGTGAATCAGGCCCTGAGATTCATCTCGAAGAAGAGAGGGCCCCTTTGCAACAGCTGAAGGGAGGAGGCAGCCATGGCAGGGGGTGACTGAGGTAACTGCTAATAGGCTATTTCCTGGTAAGGATCAGTGACAGCTGCTTTCCTGGCTAAGGAGGACCCCTCTCCTGCCCCCGCTGGGGAAGCAAAGATCTCCTGGTGGGACGGACTCTTGAAATGTTGTCTTTTTTTTTTCAGTTTTCAGAAAGTAGTTTCCAAACAGGGCAGAGCTCAGAACCTGCCCTGTCCTACGTCCAGACATTGTGATTCTGAGTGCCACAATCCTTCCTCCTGAGCAAGTGCCAGCTGCTTGTGCCTGACATCACACACACACCCCTCCATGTGACTCAGGAGCCTCTCACTCCTGGGCAGACTGTACAAGCTTGCCCAAGGCCATGGCTTTGTACCCAAGCGGCTAATCCTGCTAGTGTGATTTGAGCTAGCTAGAGCAAAGCTAGCTTGGGTGCTGCAGTCACACCTCTGTGTGGACATACCCTGAAAGGGCCAAGCCCCTTTCCCACCTAGGACTCCAAATGGGACCATTGCCTATGTGTACAGAACACTTAGGCCATGTCTACCCTCGGAGTTCTGGGTGCACATCCCAGTTCCCGCAGACGTACTTGTGCCAGCTCTCCTCTGAGCTAGCGTGCTAAAAATAGTAGCATAGCCATGGTAGGGCGGGCAGCGGTGGCACGGGCTAGCTGACCTGAGTACAGAGCTGCTGGGACCCCATGGATACTTACTCGAGTAGCCCTGCTGCCGCTGCCTGTGCTCCCGTGGCTACACTACTATGTTTAGCATGCTAGCTCAGAAGAGTGCGAGTACGTCAGTGAGCGATGGGAATCTCTCCCCCAGCTCGCAGTGTAGATGTAGCCTTACAAAGGTGGTGACTGCAGAGTCACTCAGCCAGGAACAGCACAGTAACGCTGAGCTAAGTCCAGTTAGTGATGCTGAATGCTTGCTTGGGGCCTGTGATCTTGCCAGCGGTAGAGTATAGAGGGCGACCCGGCACCCCTGAGAAGGAAACCCACACCCTTCACCAGCTGTGGGGACCTGATTCGAGGAGAGATTTTCAGAGACTCAAAGAGCAGGTAGGTGCCAGCTCTCAGTAACTGCCAGTGAGAGCTGGGCACCTAACTGCCCCATGTGCCTGGGAAAGTCGACCCCTCCATTTTCAGACTTTCACTGACTTCTCCATTGCAGCTGCAGCAGAGACCTCATGTTGTGGACATAACGCCTAACACCAAAGCCAACACCATCAAACATCCAACCACAGATTGTTTCCAGATAGGGCGTGTCCGCTCTGAGTCTATTGGCTGATTCCTGCTAATGTTTCGGATTCACGACCTTGTCGGAGATAAAAGGTGCTTATCTAGATCTTTGCTAATAACAAATATTATGGCCCCACCCCTCACAATGAGCAAAGATGGCCCAGTGCTTAGTGCCCTAGCATTAGCTACCGGACACCTGGGTTCAATTCCCTCCTCTGCCCCAGACTAACTGTGTGACCTTGGGCAAATCACTTAGCCTCTTTGTTCCTTGTCTGTAACACTTCCCTACCTGCCAGGCTTGTTGTGAAGCTAAATGACATCAAAGGTTACAAGGTGCTCAGATACTATGGCAACAGGTGCCAGAGAAGTACCTAAGATAGATGTGTCTGTGTATCTGTCTTCTTTGGTCCCCTCTCCCAAGGTCTCCAGTACCTGGATTGTTCGTTGGCCATCAGGAACACTTACAATCCCAAGCAGCTGTCACACTACGACCTGGTAAATTTCCCCACTAGTCCCGAGGCAGTAATTTGACAGTGATCTCCTAAAAACTCACTGCACACAATGATACAAATGTTCTAACACATAATTGTCCCATAAAAAAGAAACCCCTTTCAGCAGTTAGTGGAACGAGCTGTATACAACATCATTTATTTTTTTAAGGTGAGGCCTGAATTTGGATCAGTTATCTAATGATATAATTTTCTTTTCTGTAATGGTTTCCCCACTGCATCGATACTCTCTTAAGATGAGTAATTTTAAATTGCTGTCTATCTTTAATAGACTTTCCTCCGGCTCCCCGTACGCTCACTGCCTGCGTGCGCTGGGTAGAGATTAAAATCTACTGGAGCTTGCCCAGCAGTTGTCCATCACTGACAGTAGTTTCATTAGTTGATGAAAACCTGCTTAAAATAAATTCTAATTAAACTAGAACCTGAAATAATATATTTTGGAATACAGATCGTTCACATTTCAGTGGCATCTATTCCCTGCACTGTGCTGCCAGTCGAGTCATTATTTAGTCCCAGAGCTTGTCATTGTGGATGTATTACCAGACGACGCTAAATAAATAGCACTTTCATTAAAGACTTTGGAAATCCGGCAGCAGATTGAATTATTTGTTTCTCAAGGTAGATGGTTCATTTTGTGAGTGTGTGAAAAAGACAGAGAGAAACATACTTCATAGGCATTCTCATTCCAACTGGCTGATCTGTTTATCGGCTTGTAAGTGGCCCTGGCACTGTGTCATCATTCTGATGTCACGGATGGTGATGTTACTCCTCTCCGCAGTCACTTGGTCCAGAAGAGGAATGAGGAGCTGTCAGCGATGCACTACAGAGAGGCTGGGGCTTGCTTACTGTAAGCAGAGGCAGTGATGTTTGTTAGGAGTTTGCTCGATGAAGCAAAGTGTAGATTAGGATGAAGAGCAAAAGCATCAGCACAATGCCATGGCGTTAGAATTATGGCAGAGTGGGGCCTGCCCGGAGACCCATCCATGCTAGCTACCTCATGATGGTGACTCAGAGCTCTTTGGATTCACAGTGTTCAGACGCTAAGGTGATGAGCACAGCAGAAATGCCTAGATAGATGGATTAGATGCACTGGGTTGGAATAATCAGAGGTGTTTAGAAAGGGACTGTTGTTAAACCAAACCGTATATGATGAGAGAGCCTGGTGCTTGTATTCAATGGACAGAGAACATCATCGGGCTCAGGAGATCTGACTGGCTCAGATAAACAGACCGAAGTTTGGATGATCACCCCAGCCACTGGAGTTGACAAACAGGGGCTAGAAATCTTGCCACAACAGCCTGTCTCTTGAGAGTCCTAGAAGGTGCAGCTTCTGGTCAGGCTCCAATGCCACAAGAGAGCCTCTCCTGGCATTCTGGGACTTCTGCTGCCTGCAGAATGGACATGTGCAATAGCACACCAGGACATGGGGTAGCAGAAACACTGAACTGAACTTCTTTTGTCCCTTAAAGCCATGTCTGCATTGGCTGGCTTGAGTTTTGAGTGAAAGTTTGGCTGGGTTCTTGCTTTATCCAAACCCACATGAGCTGTGATGTCACCAGAAGGCAGGTGAGATAAAACGTCATGTCCTCTTTTAAACAGGCTCCCAGATGAGGATGCATCTTTGCTTCTTCAGTGGCTGTCTGAGACTGGACTCGCATGAGAGCGAGCTACCTGAAGCACCATCCAGACAGAACTAGGGGGATTAATGCGGTTGGGGAGGAAGCTAGAAAATATTGTAGGGTAGCGTCTGATCTCACTGTTGAGGCAGTTTACCCACCCTCTGCCCAAGAGGTTTGCAACTTGGGATGCACTGGGGTCCTTCTTACTCCTGGGAATCCAGGTGGCATTGTTGTTCAGGAGCAAGAATGCCTTAGTTCATCTGCTTATAGCAAGGTTATTTCCACCACCATTCTCGCTTGCCCCTCATTACAGTCACCAATGCCTTGGTTGCGTCTAGATTGGGATGCTGGCTATACGGGACTATCCTGGAATGTGGCTTGGAAGCAGCAACTAGTGGAGAATGTATCTGTGCCTCTGCTTAGCTGCAGAGAGCATTTTACACCCATTCTCTGCAGGCTGCATTCATTTTCTCTTAGTTTCTGGGTGCAATTGAAGGTGTTGACACCAAACTACAAAGTCCTAAGGGGGTTGTGTCCTAGCTATCTGGGACATCTGTCTCTGTCCCCATGCACTCTCACTGCAGCTGTAGTCAGCTGAGGAATTTTCACTCCTAATCCCTAAATTTGAATGACTGGGGGTGGGATAAGGCATTATTGGAAGAGGGACTTGGAAAGTGGAATTTGCTTCCAAATTGTGTCCATCAGAGCCCAAGCCTGTTGACTTTCAGGGCACATTGAAAGGTCCATCTCCTCTTTCAGGGTTTTGCCTGACTGGGTGTGATTTGGGGGAGCTCTGTGGTTTCAAAGTGGGTAACAGACTTTACTGCTGATCTCACTGTTTCTGTGTGTATTGTACAGCCTGCAGGGACTCTGCTGACAGGCACTTTGATGCATAGAAAATAAAAATCAAACCTTACCACAAATGTACTTTTTAATTTATTCTCTTGGATTTTATAATTTAGGTAGCATACGAAATTAACCAGTCACTGATTGCACAACAACTCCAAATCTATGGAGATACACACGGACATACACACAGAGGCCAGGCTCCCAAAAGCAAGCCACACTGTACAACGGATGTTCTAATACCCAGGTCAGTTCCCCTGGGAGAGGAAAGTCCTGCTACCCTCCAGCCCTGGCTCTGCTCTCACTCTGGATTTAAAAGATGCAGCTCCTCTTGCAAGCGCTGTCTGTAGTGCTTTGATGCTAGGAGCCACCTGGCCATGGATCCCCCCGTGAGGGGTGGTCACAGTGCAGTCCCTGCACTCCTCATGGGCCATCCCCCAAGTGGGAAGGGCAAGGCAGGGAGGAGATGGGCACGCAAGGAGGGTTAGTGGATTGGATCAGGTACACTGTCCTATGTGTAGTGTTGCCAGCAGCCCCTTCCATGAGTGCTTTGTTCAGGCAGTCTGGCAGCTAGAGAGCCAAAGAGAACTGGAAGGTCTGTCTTTGTCCAGCTGCCTCAATAAAGATTCCATTTTATAATAATTCCAGCCAAATCCTGCCTCTTCTCTGCCATACCGGCACTAGCCTATGAACCTTAGGCAGCTCCTCTCGCATGCACTGCGGATCTGGTGCTGCACACTTGAATTCCGTGGGAGTTTTGCCGTTGTCTTTATTGTAACAGGATTGGGGCCCCAAATATTTTCCAACTTCTGAAAAATATGCTTCCAGTTTTGCAGGCGGTGTGCTGGGGAGAAGGATCCTCTGAACTTATCCAAACCAGTTTGCCTGCCCCAGTTACAGTGGAACTGATTTACTCACTCTCAGGAATACAATTCTATTTAAAGCATAGAATCATGTTGTAGCTACTTCTTATTTACCAGATTGGAAAGTTACATTACGAAGTTATCACTTATCTTGCCGGAGAACAGATTAAGAGTGAAGGACCATTCCACAGTTTGCATGCAGCTGCACTTCCTAGGTTACTAAAAAGACAATTGATGTAGCCGTTCAGGAAGAAATATGATTTTCATTATGATATGCAGGCATCAGGGATTGTGTTCTAATGGTCCCCTGTCACCACTGAAGAGCAAAATGGCCTGTGACCACTGTAATGGAAAAAAAGGTTTCCTTGCTATTTTGCATAGCATGTCAATTCTTCATTATTTTCTTGTACCATTTTGACTGAAGCATTAAAGGGAACTGGACCTATTTTGCCCAGTATGGATCTTACCTAGCATGGGAATCTTGGCCTTCACAGCAAGTAACTTTTCTCAGCCTGTATATATGAGGAATTATGTTTGCCAACAAAGTCTTTAATTAGACATTGTTAAAATAAAATTGGGGGCCAGGTTTTCAAAGGCTTCGGGGTGCAATTGTGGATCTCTTTGGCAGGCACAATTACCACAAGCCTGGGGGCAAATAGGATGAGTGTGTGCAAATACGTGACTTGCACTGCAAGCACGTGGGGGGCTAAACCTTTCCAAAATGTGGCCCTCTGCATTAAAAAACAACCCTGGCCTGTGTGTTACTTCCAGGGCCTGAGGGCTAGATTCCATCCCCCATGAGGAGTAGCAGCAAATAGTCCTACTGGTACCTTCCTCCCCCAATGGCCCCATTGTCTTCAGCAGGGCTCCTCACAGAGTAAGATACTACTCCTTGGGAGTAAGGATGGCAATATTCTTTTCACAGCTGGGAGGACAGTAGAAAACATAATACAGAACCAAACTGCGGAGCCCTTCCTTGACCTCACGAGTGCTTCTGGGCAAGAGGCCCCAGTGATGTCAGTGGGCTACTGTCTGAGGAAGTGTTCACTGAGATGAGTAGGGACTCCCCAATCTGGCCGTTATTTGCACTTCCTTTGGCTTGGTCAGTGCAACGAAACTGGCTAGTCCTTCTTTCTAAAGTCTCATTCATGTCGAGTTATCACGCACTAGCACCAAGCTGTTGGGTTTAGGTTTCCAAAACGGTTTCCCTGTTGTCAGCAGGTTTTGACACCATTCATGAAGACAACTCCATGTTACTGAGCGTTTGTAACCCCCTCATCTTCCTTTTTTGTAAAGCAGAATCTGTATTTAGGACTTTAACAGTTGGCAGTGACCCCTAAGAGTAGGTGTTTCCCTGCTGTCAGAGGTCACCATCTCTCGTTCACAGGGATTATTTCTAAAGCTGAGCAAATAGTGCAAAGGATTTGCCACAATTATTCACTCAAATGTGTAAGTACATTTTGATTTGACTCTATTGCTGACCCTGTCCTCTTTGCTTTCTGCAAACAATCACTTGAGCTCTGGAGACATGGATCCTTGTGAAAAGTGAATGTTAAGGCAAAATATTCGCTGAGAGTGGAGTTTGAACAGTATGTTGACTGCAATATTCAGAATTCATAATTTCCCAGTGCATGCCATATTGGCTAGTTACCTGAGTTATCCAACAAGGGAACATAAACAACACCACAATTCACATAATTGACCAGCACACCATCAATCACTATATTTTGATATTGAATATTCACAATAAAATGTTCTGGAGCAGTTCATATGGGGTTGGGGGGTGCAGAATTCCCAAAGAAATCTGTGAATTAATTGTGGATACCTGATCAATTTGGAGACCGGGCTGGCTGGAAATGGGTGATCTGAAGTGTGTAAGCCTAGCTCCCGGAGCAGGAGAATGAATGATACATTTGAGAATTTCACAATTAGCTTCTGAGCCACAAAAGATGTGAAAATTTGACAGAGAAATAATTTGTTGTAAACGTTTTAATAGGCTTTAATTACCTGATTGGCTCAAGAACTACAATGAGTTTCAAATGTAACCCAAATTCCCCCATCACTATGTGATATGAGGCACTTCCCATCGTGTGAACTTCCAGACAGCTGGGCTAAGCAGCTTTCCTTTAAACCAATGTACGTTAAAGACAAACAAATTAGGTCCATTGATCTGTAGCTGCGGAGCCTCCTGTTTAAACTCAGGGAGCTGGAGGAAGCACAATGCTAGTGTACAGGATTTTCCTTGCATTGCTTAGATTAAAGGACTTTGGGATGAGTGGTTTATGTGATGATCAAAAGATGTAGCATACTCTGCACCTGTCACAGGTACAAGTTCAGTTCTGTACAGATAAAAACAGAGTGGAGCTGGCATAGCATGAGAGACTTATTGTAAAGTATGTATGGGGAGTGTATTTCAAGCAGGCTACATAAATATAGGATTAAATGCTAATATTGTATGATAAAATGCTAATTTGCCTCAATTGGGCCATTCCTAGCGTGAGGCTCCTGTTGATCAGAGCTTTCTCTGTGAGATAAGGAGGGCAATAAGGGATAGTTATCACAGAAACATGACCAAGGCTTCTAGGCCCTGGTTTGATCATTAACATGATGATGGGATTCATTCCCTTTACACTAAGGCTCCTTTGCACTGCCAGAGTGGTGGAAAGGGGCCCGCACCTAAATGAGAATCTGGCCCTGACTGTCAAGTCCCGGCTCTTGCCAATTTCCAGTCCTTGCCGCGACTCTGCAGTTGATCTGGGAAGCTGGAAACTACCTGGGAATTGGCCCTGAAACCAGGCCCAGAGGCCAGCGTGATGGTTCTCAAGTTAGACTAGGCAGAGAAGGTCCCGGTGCTCTACCGGTCTGACATCTTGGCTGTCCAGCAGGGATGGGTCCTGCTAGTTGAGCTAGGCACTGCCACAGTACGAACAGTAAGAACATAAGAACGGCCATATTGGGTCAGACCAAAGGTCCATGTAGCCCAGTAGCCTGTCTTCTGACAGTGGTCAATGCCAGGTGCCACAGAGGGAATGAACAGAACAGGTAATCATTTAGTGATCCATCCACTGTCACCCGCTCCCATATAACGATTATAATTATAACCAAGAACAATGGATGAAACTGAGCCAAGGCAACATTGAAATGGCCCTTCAGGAAGCCATTCATGAGTTTAGCCTGGGCTAATGGTCCCTGCAGGAATGAGTGGGAGGCGCGTGGCTTGTTTAGAATTAAAGTAGGCAGCACCCTGGAGCAGGCAGGCGAGGGGGCAATGCTGTATGATCAGGGCTGGTGTGGGTGGTTGGGAGTAAGGTGTGCTCTGCCTTTAACTTCTCTCAGTCTGTGAGTATTGGACCGAGCGAGGCATCATCCCAGGAATGTCCCTGTCTGTGTGTCCTTCTGAAGCATCTGTTGAGTCAGCGTGAAGCAATGGTAACAGCTATGCGCATGGCTGAGAGCGCTCTCTGTTTGGAATGTCGCTGGGATTCATGGTCCATTACCATCCAGGTTTTAAATTCTCAGTCATTTTTGCCTTTGTTAGACACAGGGCTTTATGAATTACACCTATAGGCACCGACTCCGTGCGTGCTCAGGGGCTCAAGAACCCACAGGGAAAAAAACAGTGGGTGCTCAGCACCTACCAGCCACAGCTGTTGGGTAGTGCCGCCGATCAGCTGTTTGGTGGATAGCGGAGGCTCTTGGGAGAGGGTTGGGCAGATGGCAGCGAACGGTGGGCGTGGGGGCAGAGTGAGGGCAGGAAGAGGCGGAGTAAGGCAGGGCCTTGGGGGAAGGGGCGGAGTGGGGGCAGGGCCTCAGGGCAAGCGGGGATGGAGAACCCAGGGGGAAAAATAAAAGTCAGTGCCTATGATAACACCTGTGCGAGCGCACAGACCCTCAGCTACTAGCTTGAAAATAATGTATCTCTTTTGTGCTCCATTTATCAACACAGGCCTCAGGCAGGTCAGGAGCAACCCAGTCCAAGCTGCTCTGCCTAGTAGCTACCTGCAGATTCTGTATGGCCGTTCCCGCACCAGGCGGCCTCCCAGTAGAACACGCTGTTCCCTCTTAAGGGAGCAGAAAATAATGCTCTGCAGTTGTTAACAAGCTTGATGGGTATCTTCAGGCAAAGAGTGATCCTGGAACCCAGGTGTCTGCCCACCACCACCAGATCCCAAGCATGAGGAGCCAGTAGGGGAGCTCATGGGCATGCACAGACATTGTGAATCACACTTATTCCAGCCACTGCCCTTTGGAACTTTACTCTTCCATTTCAGCAGCAGAAACAGCGGCTGGACCTGAAAGGGATCCTCCTTAATAACAGAGACAGACTCTTCCTCCGCCCCACAGCCTTCTCTATGGAGAGAGCCTGCAAACATCTCCCACGTTTAATAGACGTAGAGTGTACACAGAAAGTCCATTGTCCTCCACAAAAGAGTTTGGCTCACACTGGCAAACAGAAAAAAAACAACCCAATGCTCTGCTGTCATTATCTGCCTTGGATGGTTTAGACAGAACAGATCCTGCATCTTGGCAGGGGGCCAGACGAGATGACCCTTGCAGTCCCTTCTGACCCTCTGGTTCTATGAGTCTATGATTCTATAAACAACACCTTCTATTGTGGAAGCCACCTCTACTACCTTCATTCCCACCCCCCTCTAACAGAACTACATTAGATCCATATCTGGCTGGGATTTAGTTCTGAGGCTGTGGTGTGAGGTTGTTTTCATTGTCCTTTATTCCAACATTGGTGTCCTCCCTCTGCTGAGAGGTAGCAGGTGGCCAGGGCTTTGCATGGCAGCTTCATGAAAAGAAACCAGCAATGTGGATGCTGAGTATATTCCAAGTGTAACTTATTTTATTTACACATAGACACCAGCCCTGGAACAGACATGGTCAAACAGGATGCAAGGCAGCTCCTTCATCATGCACTGATGCTGAGTTCCCAAAAGCAATTCTGCCTCAGGAGCTGATGCTGATTAGACCACGGCAGAGAACAAATTCTCCTCTCTAAGGATCACCACCTCCACACACACAACCTTGCATAACCAAACAAAAACAGCACAGCATGTCTTCCCTAGATGGAGCACTTACACCGCACTAAGAGAAAGAACATGCAAGATTACACGTAACAGCACTAGCTGGTGATGCCTGCCATAACACTTCCTTACCATCTAATTTATTCCCACAGCTAGCATTTCCTGCCCTGGGTGAATACAGGTCTTCAAGATTGTTTTCAAAATCAATCTATTGCTGGTGAAAGGTGCTGAACTTACACCCCTGGAGACTTACTACCAGAGCTATAAAGGATCCAGGAGAATCTGAGAGAGAAGACGACCTGGGAGTCGGGAGACTGGAGAAGGTCTCTGAGGAAAGCTGTAGAGAACAGAAATCTCCATGGGCCATCCCTGGACAGAGGGAGGAATTATCAGGAAACAGGGCCAGCCTTAGGGAAAATGGAGTCCTAGGCAAACTGGTATTTTGGTGACCCTGACTGCCACTGCCTCTCTGGGCTCCCCGCCCATCCCCCCATTGCCCTGACCCCTGTTGCCTCCATGGGCTCCCCACCCATCCCCTATTGCCCCTGGCCTCAGCTGCCTCTCCATGCTCCCCAGGCATTGCCCCTGGTCCCCACTGCCTCCCCATCAATCCCCCATCACCTCTGCACCCTGTTGCCTCCCCCCTCATTGCCCCAAGCTCCTATCTGTGGCCTCGCAGCCCAGATCCACCCTGATCCTTGCTTCTTGACCCTGGCATTCTGGGTGGTCACGCACCAGGAAGGCCAGCCCTGTCAGGAGCCAGTCCCAGTGCTGAGAGGCTAACAAGGACTGAGAGCTAGGGGACAGTGGAAGGGTTACCCTACTGACCTTCCTAAGGCAGAAAGCCACGGCCAGAGACAGCAGGAGAAAACTGAAGGCTGAAAGCAGCAAAGGGAGATGTCTGCTGGCTCTCGGAATTGAAGGGCTGAAGCAAGAAAATCAGAGAGGGCTGAAGACTAGGACTGAAGCATGGCGGGGGACAGTGGAGCTGTGCTGGGGAGCCAGTGCATGGTCAGGACTCTGGAGCTGCTGGACAGCCAGGGAGCAATGCGGGATGCCAGAGCTGTGCTGGAGAGCTGGGATGCAGTGAGGGAGGCTGGAGCTGTGCTGGAGAGCTGGGGTGTGGTGAGGATGATCTCCAGCAGAGAGGCTGTCAGGGTTCCTGCTGGGAAGAGTGGTGTTACACTCTAGCTGGAAGGGCTGGGGACAGAAGAGTACTGATGAGGAAACCAGGTGGAAGAGCAGATGCCGACGTATGTGGTGCATGATGTCATGGGGTTTTAAGGCCTATATAGACTGTGATTACAGATGGACTATGTTGGGGACTTTTGTTCTGGACTGATTTGCACTATGGGTTTGATAATGAACGGACCCCAAGGATGGGCATTGTTGAGGCAAGGGAGCCTGAAGTAAAGTCCTTGGGTTACCTGAGTGGGGAAACTGAGGCAGACACACATGTCATGTTGCAGCCTGCAACAAGAGGGCACACTAGGCAGGGCCGTCCTTTGACAAGCCCCACTTAAGATTGGGGCCCCATTGTGCTAAGAGCAGCATAAATTCATAGTGAGAGACAATACCTGCCCCAAAGAGCTTATCGCCCAAATGACAAGGAGTTCCCCCATACTACACTGCAAGTGGGCTTCACTCCATGTTCTAGAGGGACAACCCAAGGGCAAGCTCCCAGCATAAAGTAATCTCTTTCCTTCTCAGAGACAGCCAATTAGCACCAAGGCCCATGCAGGGTTTTATGATGTGAACACCTGTTAGGTAGAGGTCTGATCCAAAGCCCAGTGAAATCAATGAGTGTCTTTCCCTTGATTGCAGTAGATGCTGGATCGGACTCTAGGAAATGAACTGAGACCTCCACTTCCTTCCACTCATGCCGCTGAACAGCTGTCAGACCATGGTACTGACTCGTGGTCTCTGGTAATCTGATTCAAACCAGGAAACAGGCACCCTATCCAATTACAATCCCTTGAGTCATCCGGTCCCTCCGTCATGAAAGCTTGAGTGTGCAGGTTCATTACAGCTGAAGAGACGCTGCCAATGTCAAAATGTCCAAGACAGGTTTTTCTTTATATCACTTTACAATGGACAGTTCCCCGCCTCCCTGCATTGATGGACAACTTAGCAATAGCCATCCCTTATGAGCAGCATTCCAGAGTGCCAGAGAGCAGAGCAGCGTGCAAACCCCACAAATAGCCCTACCATCGCAAACGAGTGAGCACGTGTGCTTGGAAAATGCACGGAAAGTCAAGAGATCCCCACGGCGACCTTGGAAGGGGTTATTCTAAACAGTGGGAAAAAGAATATTTAAAATTGTGAAACTTCTTTTGACAGGGTCGTCCTTTAATTACCCCGTGGAGCGATAAAATCCCAACGCTAAAAATGTGTCTTTACAAATCTCTAGCTGAAGTAATTAGCCCTGTGCCTTGCTCTCCTGAGGGATTATTACTGCCTTCTTTTCTGATTACTTACTCAAACAGAAGTGGAATCACTGCTATGTTTGACAGTAAGAAATAAAATATCTCAGATAAAGATATTAAAATCCTGTTGCACATGACGGGTTTCTGCAGATTGTGAGTCTGCTCTGTCGATACAGAGAACTAGAGCTGAGTAAATAATTCACAACAGAGGGTTGGTGTGACAATTTCACCTCTTTTTCTGCTCCTGGCCATTCCAGGAAAATCAGTGTAATCAGGAATTTAGTAATTATTCAAATGATTCAATTCCATGGCTCACAACTTGTGTCCAGGCTATAGCTTGCAGTTTGAGCAGAGTGGCATATCTGTGATTGGTCACAGGAGTCATATGGTATTATTTCTCTTCCCTCATTGGTTGAGAGTATTATTATTATGTATTAGTTGTATTACTGCAGTACATAAGAGCCTTAGTTGTGGACTAGGACCAGTGTGCTAGGTGAGGAACACAAAACTAACAGCATTTAAGTGCAAACCAAAAATTAATCACAGGCCAAATTTGAACCCATTGGGAAAAGCCAATTCTCTAAGAGCTACATCCCCCACCCCCACCCCAACACACACAAACAGCCCCAGACACTTCTGCAAAAAAACATGCTGCTGTCTTTCTTTGTTTCTGTACAGATGTAAATACTTTCTTTCAAGGGATGTAAAGTCTAGGTATTCTTCTTCATCCATATACAGTGTTAGGATCTCAGAAGGAGGTTTCTCTTCAGCTGAGGGGACAAGATGGTTGTGGAGACTTTCCTTAAAAACATATATTTTTTATTATTTCTGAGAAGGAGGGGACTTGGGGTGGGAACTCAAGCTCTCCCAACATTGTGTCAGTCTAAGTGTTTATTGTGCTTACGGTGCTTGAGAAAAGTGCCTTGTCTGACAATTCTCATCCGTTGCTGTACAATAGTACATATTCTAGCCCATGTGTTTCATCCCTTTATTACCCAAAGGATGAATTTATACCAGTGTGAGAGTATTTCATGTACCCAGTGTAAATGGGCTAGTAAATACAGTTGTACAGAAAGTGTAGACAGACCATAGTGACAGCAGCCCTATTAGGTGCCACTGAAACATGTTTTTAAATCTAGTTTGCCAAGAGGTTTTCACCCCTCCATGATACATATTTTGCATGGAATGTATTCGTTAGCCCCCACTACAGCGTTTGTAGCTCACCAGTTTTTAATGTGATGAGTGGCATAGCTCATCCATGGGTCATCGGAGAGGAGGAAAGTGTTTAGCGATGCAGTTGTTCCCAATCACCAATACAAGTGTTTCAGGCTGCCCTTAAAGAAGATGCTCATGTCCTATTTACAGTGAGAGTTAACACCACATTAGGACTTCCCAAGTGAGTACAGGGTTTAAACATGGTCCTCTAGAAAAGTGCTAGTTCTGCTTCAAATCTCAGTGGAGGCAGGGCTTCTGTGCTGGTCGTGGGGACGCTGCACACCTTCCATTGATTAACGTGCACTCTGACCCACAGAGGATCTCAAAAACCTGGAGCAACCTAAACTCCATCGTGGGCTAGAATGTGATCATAGGAATTGGAGGCTTATATCAGCAACAGTGGAAGTATCACAAGAGTGTCCCTAATTAGACACAATCTTTACAATAAACCCTGAGTAATTGCAGACATGCATGGCTGTTACACTTTTGCTTGTATTAGGGATGGATCTAGCTTGTGCAGCCAAGCTCTGAGTCCTGGGAACTTGGGACAAATGCCCCAGGAGATTGGGAGCCATCATTGTAATGGAGTCATTCTTGAATCCATTCTTTGTAGCTCCATTTGTAAGCATGGTCACCTCGTTCCCCAACGAAAAGTCACCGTCTTCTGGCCTAGTCTGCCCATCCACCTGCCTTTTAGCACCAGCAAATCCCACTCAGTCATGACTTTTCCCATGGTCTGGAGGGGGAAAGCACAGTGGGCCATTGTGTGCTTTGCTTGAAATGCTGCAATTCAGAAGTTCCACCACTATGACTCCCCTATTAACTCCAGTAAGTCAGTGCAGTTACTCCGGATTTTTCTTGGCTACACCAGTGTCAGAATTTGGCCCAGCATCCAATGATCCCAAGTACTTTTCTCTGTGAATTGTTTCTTGAGCATAGTTCCACGGGCCTCTCCCCACATGCATGAGCTCCTGCTGCAATCCCCATTATCACCATGGAGGGCAACGTCACTGCGACAATGAAGGCAAGGTCCCTTTAAGTTGCCACGAAGCATCACAGAGTAATAATTGGGTGGCAGGGTATCACAGGAGCTAATTCCACAGCGAGTGGAGGCAAACACACAAGCTGCTTCCCCCTTTATTTTATTTTGATTACATTTTTTGTTTTTGCATGATTACCTACAGTAAGCAGATCATAATTAACGGGGGATGAATAATATTTCTGCCAGTCTGTGTATTAAGTTTTCTCACAACAAATGAAAACATAATTATCATTGCCTAGCACCCTTATCTCAGGCAACGCGCCACAGTTAGCATGATGGAGATTTACAGATAGGCACAAGCTTGTTTAGCAACTTAGGGATGAGAACAAAACATCTGTGACTGAGGGGACGCAGCCGCGCTGCAGACTGAGCGCACTCTTTGCAAGGCGAAGTGCAATAAATCTCCTCCAGGGAGCCAGAAGATAGCTCAGTCGGCTGGGTGGTGCAGTAGCTCTTGTGGGAGACAAGAGGCAGGACTTGTTTGTAATGATTAAAAAAGGGACGTTTTATTGAGCCTGCTGGGCATGGAACAGGCTGGCTAAGTGCGATATGTCCCCCTCTAGTGGCTGCTTCACATGGCGGAGAAGAGCAGAGATTTCTTGTGCAAAATAATAATTTATTCAAAAACCCAATTTTCCTTAAAAAGGCAGTTTCAAAAGAAAATGTTCAACCCACCCTAGCTATGGGGCATCTCTTCCCATTCTAGTATCTGTGACAAACCAGACACTGACAAAGAGCCACAGTTTGCCAGCGTGGTGTTCTGAGCTTTGGGGGTACAGTATGAAGTGAAGCTTATTGCTTTCATCTCCTGCTGGCCATACGGGAATGGACTGGCCGAGAGAGAGCAGTACAGATTGCTAAGAAAATTCAGCAACAAAATACCCCTTACTAGTTCTGCTGAGCCACAGAGCAGCATCACATACCTAATCCGGCTCAGCTTGAGCTAACAAAGCAGAACCATGGGGCCAGCCTCAGAGATCAGTCGTCAGCCTACGTGGCACTGCTTAAGGTTGTGAGGCTGAGAGATGCCCAATCTAAAGGGTCTCAAAGGTCTCCTTTAACCATCAGATGCAGCCCAAAGCTTCTACCAGGAGATCCACTCCTGCTAGAAGTATGAAAAAAATATCAGATGACACCAACTGTTGTTACTGGTAGCCACACCCTGAGATCCCACATGGCTGAGACGGTCAAGGTGCAGCAGGAACAGATGTGTGTATTGTTCCTTTCTGACTGTGACAGGAGGAGAGGTGGGGGAAGTTCTAGGCAGGAGCTCTGCGGGGAAGCAGAGGCAGAGAGTAGCTTTAGGGATAATTCTCTCTTCCTTCATCTAACAAAGTTCCTCGTTCAGAGGTAGACGAAAGGGACTTTTGGGGATTCTTAGCTCTTGTCACATGACATGATCCCTTTGAAAGTTGTTCAAACCAGGTTCCACAGATTGTTTCCCTTTTCTCGTCTCCCCCGTTCCAAAGTCTCCTCGGCAACACTGGGGTCCTTAACGGAGGTAATTTCCCCCCCTCAGTAGACTCCAGTGCAAAGTCCTGGTGTCCTCTTCAATCCCAATGCTCCTCTGCCCAGACTTTTTACCCAGGTAAGAATATCCATAAGTAAATGTGAAACCTTTTGGCCCCAGGGAGCATAACTTGTACAGTACGTCTGTGTCCTGTCATTCTCTTCTGCGTCAGAAACTGACTTTGTGCCTCCTTGTCCTTTACTGGTGCTGTCTGCGCTGCATAACAGACGCAGTGTTCTGGCAGGGTATAATTGCTAGGAGTTTGTGTTTGTGCACTGCCTCTCGGCACCTTACCTGAATTCTTACAAAGTGAATTCTGGTCACTGACTAGTACAAATAATGAGTTTTCGAGACCAGACTTTGGCCTGGTTCTGCTGTCTGGGCAACAGGACGGGGGCACTGAATCCTGCAATGGCAGAAAAGGTGGAAGGGCAGAGGTGTGTTTCGATGGGTTCAAGAGGAAAAGGGCTTGATCTTCCACTTGATGGGTATAATTATTATTTAAAATAATTATGTATATTGCAGTAGATACAGAGCGCCTAGCAAGTGTCAGCCGCATGTCCAAGAAGTTGCAAGGTCCATTGGAGGAAGAGAGTTGAGGAGTTTGAAAGAAAGTTGCACAGAGGATGCTAAGCAGCTGACAAGCCATGCTACTGCCTTCTGCTCCGCACTCCTTTCCACTCGCTGCCTTTGGATTAAATGAGCCTATCTCAGGCAGGTAGAAGGTCGGTGCAGCCACACACCACAATGACATTTTTACAGATTATTTTTCAGATCGCACCATCACAATCAGTTTGGGCAACAAGTGTCTGGGCTGAACCTTCTCAGAACTGCCGGGGTCGGGACTGACTAGGAAACAGGGGTGGCTTTGGGAGACAGCCCTGCAAATTTATTTCACTTCCCCTTTCTCCTTTAGTGAATGTCTCACTGGTGAAAGGAGACTGATCAACAGGCCTGTAGACTGAGATCTTCTCTCCATCCCTGGGCAGCAGCAGCACTAAACTGTCTTCCCCTCGACTTTGGCTGCACTGTGGCAGTGTCACTGTTTTGTTAACGGTCAATTCCACTTCCTGTCTTATGCACAGCATGGTGATATCATTCTCATGCATGCTCTGCTCCAGGTCCTGCTCTGGGTGTGCCCTATCTGCAGGGGGGCTGGAACAATTTGTACAGTGGGGGTGCTGGGAGCCATTGTCGCAAACTGTAAACCCTGAATATGATGGAAGCCACTTCAAGCCAGGGAGTGTGTCAGCATCCCCAGCACTCCTAATTCCAGCACCTATGCCCACCTGAGGTCCGGCAGCTGACCCAGTAACACAGCAGCAGGGCTGCTCCTGTTTCTGAGTTTAAGGCCAGGTTCTGACACAGAGCCAAGAAGCAACACTTGTCCAGCTGTAAAACTGAATGTGAACATGCTTGCAGGTGCAAACACCTATATATCAGCTAACGTTGCATGTGCCTTTCAGACTGCCTCCTGCCTGTAGGCATGGAGGGGTTAGGATTCTGAGCAGAGGTGAGCACCTGCACTTGTGCCTCCATGGAGGTCCACATGTGGAGGCCATGCTACTTCCCTGGATAGCGATGGGGAGGGGATTTTCATTTATTGTAAATTTCAGCAGCTTTGATAAAATCCTCAGCTCTATCACCCATACAGATGGGCTCTCTAGTTCAAGGGTTTGTCTACACATGGTTTTTATACTGGATGAACGATATTGGTTTAGAAACAACCATACATTTACCAAAACAAGCTACACTGCTGTAAGCACCTGTGTACCTGGATAACAGCAGCCATGTGAGCTGCTTGCATCATTTTGATTATATTGGGCTAGACCAGTGGTTCCCAAACTTGTTCCACCACTTGTGCAGGGAAAGCCCCTGGCGGGCTGGGCCGGTTTGTTTACCTGCCACGTCCGCAGGTTCGGGCGATCGCGGCTCCCAGTGGCCATGGTTCACTGCTCCAGGCCAATGGGAACTGCTGGAAGCGGCGGCTAGTATGTCCCTCGGCCCGCGCCACTTCCCGCAGCTCCCATTGGCCTGGAGCAGTGAACCGCGGCCACTGGGAGCCGCGATCGGCCGAACCTGCGGACGCTGCAGGTAAACCAACCGGCCCGGCCTGCCAGGGGCTTTCCCTGCGCAAGCGACGAAACACGTTTGGGAACCACTGGTCTAGAAACTGCATCTAGCCTAGCCGTAAGAGTGATAATATAGTATCTTACACGGGCACCTGCTCTTTACAAAAGACACCTTATTTAGTCTTTGTTAAATATCAGTGATGTGTTGGGGCCTGAACAAAACACAAATAGAGACCATCCACCCAAAGGAACTTCCAGGCTAAAAGACATTTAAGACTTTCTGAAACATTCCCAAGGCTTTCAGCTGGGCAATTTTCTACCCAAATAAATGTGTGAGATTAACAAGCTGTTTTCAGTGCGGTCATGGAACAGTCAAGAGACTATCAGATCTTTCATGATAACCTTTCATCTGCTTTCAAGTGCTTGACATCAGGGTACACACTGTGCTGGCTACATACCATTTTGTGTTTGGATGTCATCGGAAGGCAACAATTGGCTATGGTTGATAACGTAATGATCTCTGGGCAGTGGAAAATAAATTATCCATCCTAAATTAAAAAGAGTGCTCTCTGCTTTTGGAATATCACAAATGTACCCAAAAAGGCAGAAGCAAACAAAGCTCCAGCCAAGATCTTTCTAAAATGGAGAATTCTCCTGATAAATAAATCTCTTAATGAAATACAAGCAATTAAACTAAAAGCCCTATCAAATGCAGCTTGTCACTCAGCACACTGACATTTAATTGAATTTTTTTTCCATTCCATGGTCCCTTTTCCCTGATAAACAAATTCATTCACAACAGATCAGGTTTCACTAACCCAGAAACCGGATGATAGTCAATCAACTAATTGACACAACAAAGACTTTTATATAAAGAAAAAAAGCTGTCTAATTAAAGCTCAAATGAAATGTAATAATGCCCAGACTTCTTATATTAATTACTCTTTATTAACCCTTTCCTTCCTTCCAGTCACCACCATGCTGGGCAAGAACAAGAAGGCAAAGTTAGCAAACCCAGCAATACTACACATGCGTGTATGCCAGGGGTAGGCAACCTATGTCACGCGTGCCAAAGGCGGCACACGAGCTGATTTTCAGCAGCACTCACACTGCCCGGGTCCTGGCCACCGATCCAGGGGGGCTCTGCATTTTAAATGAAGCTTCTTAAACATTTTAAAAACCTTATTTACTTTACATACAACCATAGTTTAGTTATATATTATAGCCTTATAGAAAGAGACCTTCTAAAAATGTTAAAATCTATTACTGGTGTGTGAAACCTTCAATTAGAGTGAATAAATGAAGACTTGGCACACCACTTCTGAAAGGTTGCCGACCCCTGGTGTATGCTTCCTATAGACTGGCAGCTGGGTCAGATGCACCAGGGAGCTCCAGTCTATGGCCCTGGGGTCTCTTGTGGCTCCCGAAGGCAACTCTGTTAAGAAAACAGCATCTATTGGACTATGAAGAAACACGTGCTGCCTTAGCCGCAGCCTGTGACAGCAGAAGACAGCAGAGTCTCCCATTACTTCCTCATCAGACCCAGGAGCAGCTCCCGTGGGAGCCGAGCAGCCGCGGTCTCTTCTCTGCTTCCCTGGTGGCCGCCCACTGCATTGCAAGGCAGAGAAGATCCTGTCCATGGCCCACAGCTCTAACAGAGCCTGAGGCAGAGCAGGGCAGCACTTAACACAGGATGGCTCCCCTCCCCGCACACAGCCACCCAAGACAGAGGACAAGGAGAAGAAGCTGAAAGCCAACAGCCAGTCACAGCTCCCCGAGTCCCTGCTCTGGGCCTGCTCTAAATTGCTCCAGCTGGCTCTGGTCCCCAAAGAACCTTCTGCTAGCTGGGGGTAGCTCATATGCAGCCACTCCTCCTCCTGACCTCCAAAACCATTCCTCTGGCAGGGGCTGCAGGGAGAAGGTGCTACACCAGCCAGCTGGGATCCAGGGGAGGCTTTGCTCCCTTTGCACTGCGCACAGCAAGGCAGAGAATCTGCCCCATGGCCCAGAGAAGAAAGGCTGCAGGTGTCTTGTCAGGTGCAGATGGAAAAAAGTGCTCTTGGTCTCTGCAGCCCAAGATCCAACAGCACCCCCCAGCTGTGCACCTGTGTTACAAATGGGGCAGGGGACACTGGGTTTCACTGCATTGGCCAGGACAGATGTGATGAAAATGTCAAGTGTGTCCTTTGACTTGAATCCTGAGGGCCGCTGGAATGAATGGGAGGTGCCTGGGTGAGGACCGAATGGATGCTCAGGGGCTCAGCATATGGAGTCTGCTCCTGCTCCTATCTGAATCAATAAGAGATTTGCCTTTGAGTTCAGTGGTAGGCTGGAGCAGGCCCTGGGCTGTTCAGCCCTGATTTAGCAAAGCACTCGAGGGCATGTACTTAAGTCCCCTGGGGTTGAAGCACGTGCTTTGTGCTCTGCTGAAAAGGGATCAGCGTAGGCACCTGACTAAAGTTAAGTAAATGATCTAAGTGCTGGATTGGGGCCTAAGTGCACAACGATCCTTCACCCAAATTGACTAGAAAGAGAAAATACAAACTGATTCGTCCGGCGCCGCTGTCCAAGCGGAGTAAAATGCAAAGAGCCTGGTAACAAACAGCATGAATGATGGACAGAATAGAACTGTAAAGTCCTTCATGTGCTCTTAATCTCAGGCGTCCCTGCGAACGCGATGAAAGGGTTTGAGTTTTAATGCGGGATTGAAATAGACAGGGAGAGCACAAGTGGCAGTCAGGTGCCCAGTTGGCACTGAATGCAGTGGCAGAACTAATGGGACAGGGTGGGGAGGTGACTGCCCCTCAGTGGCCTTTAGGTTTATGTGTGGTGGGTTTTCAAGCATATTATGCAATTGACAAGTGTCCGACATGAATTTTCACCCAGGACTAGAGAGTGAGTCTGCCCTGCTCTCATCCAGCAGCAGCAGCTCCTGTCCCACGAGGTTGGGCCCTGCTCCCTGCTTCGCGCATTGGGACATGCCACACAGAACTGCATGGCACTGCACTCCGTGTACCACGTCCCAGCGCCACTCGTTCAAACGTAGCCCAGCCACCCCTCTGTCATGATGGAAGGGGTGGCTGAGCCAAACCTGAATGGTGCTGTGACCCCATGCACCAGGCAGCAATGCCTGGAGTGGGGAGGTGGGCTCAGCCCTGCAGGACAGGAGTTGCCAGGTAAATATGGGGCAGGCTCACTCTCCAGCCAACCCCCAATCACCCATTGCCCCTCCCTCCCAGCTCTACTGACTGAAAGCCAGTGGGATTTGGTGTCCTGATTTCTTTCTGTGTCTTTGAAAATCTACCCCAAAGCTCCCTTCCACAGAAGGAGTAAGGAACCCGTCTGTCTAAATTTGTACAGCGCCTTGCACAATGGGGCCCTGAACTTCTAACTGCTCCCATCATACAAATAATCAAATAATAAAGGAAAGACATTACCGAAGTAACGAGAAGCCACCCAATGGCCCCGGAACAGTCAGAAACAACAAGAGAGAGAAACTGACCATTGAAATGAGTGTTGAACTTTTAAAAATGAACTTTTAGCCTCTTATGCAAGCCAAACCTAAAGGAAACGCCCAGCATCTTTTCCAGTTCTGCTCCACCCGACCTCCCCTGAGCTTTCCCAGTCGGCCTGCTCTCCACTGGCTTATTATGATGTCGCTATTATTTCAACGAGCATGTTCTAGTGTGCTTTGTGCCAGCATTTGAACTCACTATTGTGCACGATCATCTTGTTCCACAGCATGCTTGGGCAGAGAAGTGCAATGAGCATCACATTCCTTTGACAGCAGGGAATAACAGCTGGACTTCTATAAGCATCCAAGGGCTACAGATACCTGCAGAGTTTGCAAACTGCCCGTGGCTATCCTGACACACCCTGCTCCCTTGGGGATTCCATTCCTGGAGGGCTCGATTATTCTAAACGAAAGATAACAGGGCACCAGAGGGACAGGGGCTGGAGGGGAGGGGGAGAATTAGCATCACTCCAAGTCCTGATGAATTCCTGCAAGGTATTTGAGGTGTTTCTATCTACAAATGACAAGCTGCTCTTGAAATACAATTTTATCGTGTTGGTGAATTGGCCGGAGAAGAGCTGATTATGAGATGAAATCCCTTATTTTCTAACATGTTTGTAAAATGTAGAAAAACCGTAAAATCAAAAAGAACAGGAGTACTTGTGGCACCTTAGAGACTAACAAATTGCATCCGATGCATCCGAAGAAGTGGGTTGTAGCCCATGAAAGCTTATGCTCTAATAAATTTGTTAGTCTCTAAGGTGCCACAAGTACTCCTGTTCTTTTTGAGGATACAGACTAACACGGCTGCTACCCTGAAACCCGTAAAATCAAAGGCACACAGAAAGAAAATGGTTACTGCTCACAGACAAACCCAGAAGCAGAGGTTTAAGGCTGGTATTGCATGAAGTCCATTTGCCCAGCCCATGTCCTTCCTACTCCATCATTGCAGAGGATATGAGGCATCATCTTCATCATTAGCTGAGGTCAAAGTCACCATGTGTAACAAGCCATTGGACAAAGCACAAGACAATACACTGCACTGGCTGGGTTAGCAGTGGATCCCTCACATGGATTCTCCTGTCTTTCCTTCCTGCAGAGCTCTTGGTAATAGAGAGGTGCTCTCCAGGTTTCATCTCCCTTCCAGCACCCAATCCCCCCATGCCTGGTTTGCAAAATATTCATTGTGTGGACAATCAGGAAGATCTCCTGGATCTCAGATTTAGGAACCACAAACCTAACAGGTCTTTTCCAACTCTAGGCCCAAATTCTGGCATGGCACCCACAAAAAAGCTCCCCCATCCCCCGCAGAAGAAACTTCAATCTTGGCTTCCCCCAAAACCCAGAGAGGCAGCTCTGCAGGCTGGTGCTGCAGGGGAGTATTCCATGGAGGAGACTAGGAGTTGAGGGGCCCTCTCCCCACAAGCCAGACAATGGCCCACAGCCCCAGGCAGATTTCTCATGTTCATAGCATGTTGACATTCAGCTTGGAAGAGTTGGAGAGGTACTTCATCACGGCATCACTGTGTGATGCCTTCATGTTGTGTTGCAATGTATGCATCCTGCCCCTTCATCATCATGACAATGTCCTCCTCATTGATTTGACACCACAATGCAAAAGTCTCTGTCTCCCTTCTACACTCTGCCCCTCTTCCCCTTCCTGGCTGCTGGAAAGGATGTTTAGGAACATAGGAATTGCTAGATTGATCACACTCCTGGGCCATTCTGCCTCCAACAGTGGCTAGTATCACATGCTTGCTACATTCTTGGCATCAGCAACATCCTGTGATAATTTCATTATGTGGAACAGTGTTTCCTTTTATCAGTTTTGAATTTCCCATCTTTTAATTTCATTGACCTTGTTCTGGTGTTGTGAGTCAGGTGAGAATAGAAACCCTCAATTTACCGTTTTTAGACCATTTAATATGTTACATGCTTTCACCAGGTCTCCTCTTCTTTGTTGCCTTTCTAAAATAGCAATCCCAATCTTGTCAATCTCTCTTCACAGGAGAGGTCTTCCAGCCCCTTGATCACTCTCATCACCATTCTCTGAACAGCTTTTATTCTGCAATATCCCTTTTTTAGATGAGGTGACCAGTGCTGCACACTGTACCCTGATGAGGCTGCACCACTGATTTACATAATAGCATTATAATTGTAACTGTATTATTCTCCATCCCATTTCTTATGCATCCCAACATCTTGTTTGCTTTTTTGACCATGGCTGCACATTGAGCAGAGGTCTCCCTCGAGCTGCCTACAGTGATGCCCGGGTCCCTTTGTTAGGATGATGCAGTTAACTTAGAACCTTCTAAGGTGTCTGAGTCATTGAAATGTTTCCTCAACACACATTGCTTTGCATGTGTTGACACACTGAACTTCGTTTGCCCATTCACCTACCTTGCTCAGTTCTCTCAGAGGCTCCTGAAAGTCCTCCCTGGACTCAATGAACCTAAATAACTTTGTGTCACCGTCTAATTGTGCTACTTCAGTGCTCTCCCCCTTTCCAGATCATTAAAGCAATAGTTGAAACAATGCCCTGCCTCCTGTGATCTGTTATTAATGATTTCCAGATCTGCACAGGAGTCCTCTCTATCCCTTCCTGGCTGCTAGGAGAAAGGGGGGGGGGGAGTATTTCTCCTCTCTCTGTGCCTCCTATCCTCCTTCCTGGCTGCTTGGCAGGCATGGAGGGATTTTAGAAGCTTATGAGTGTCCTCATCACTACCCGCCCCCCACCAGCATCGCATGTAGCAGGGGCAGGGCTGTGATCTACACTCCATGTGCATGGCCCGAGAAAGGGCAGGGTAGGAGGTGCTCCAGCAGACCCACAGAGGACAGCAATCGCAATCATCATGTAAGAGGTACTGAAGAGCTGGAGGAGGCTCTAGAGTCATCAGTGTCCTAGCAGGAATAATGCAGAGGAATATGGCAGGGAGGGGGGTTCTAGTCAGAATACAAGAGATGGGCCTTAGCAGCATTTTGGGGAGCACTTACCTAATAGGCAAGAGTTCGGCCTCTAATCAATGAGAGTTGGCTTATGCCTGGAGCCAGAGCCCTAAACTACAGTGTGAAAGCCGCAGTGCACCAGGAATAGCTCCAGGAGGCGCTGTGCCTCACAGACACCCCTCTGAGGTACAGTTCCCTTTGTTCTAGAGGTGGGGGGAAGGACAAGTTACTGCAGACCTTGGAAGGTGTTACACTGCGGATGAATTTGGTCTCCTGTATACTTATATATCTTCTTTAGCATGCATGTAGATGGCAGTTTAAGGGTTAAGCTTTTTTCAATGTCTCTGGAGTTATTTGAAAAGCTATTACTTCAGAGTTTGTTAATAAACTGGGATTTAATACACCTGAGTTACATTATCTCTACTTTCTAATGTACAAATCCTGTCAGTAAACCTTCAGAATCAAGTTCTGTGTACTTTTAGTCTTAGGTTTAGCTACCTAGTTTCTAAAACATGGGATTGTTTCACAAGTCAAGAGATAGATTTTTAAATCCTTCAAATCTTGCAGCAAATATTCAAAACTGCGTCTGGAGTTACAAATCCGATCAGCAGGTTTATAAACCCTACAAAAGATTTGTGTGAAAAAGTTTTCATTTACAAATTCTCGCTTTGCCTTTGGGACATGTAAGTGACATATTTATAAAGGAGGATTCCGAAGGTCTGCTGCCATGCGGGCGAGATTGATAAAGCCTTTCTCTTCAATTGTCATGCACAGTAGAGTATAAATCCTGATCCAGTTATTCTGTATCTGCTTCTGAAATGAAATGCAGGGTTAGTAATGAGCTCCATAAAAGGTGATAGTGTTCATGCTGCAGTGTTCTGACAGGCGTAGGGTTATTCACACCCCATGCCGTTTTCTTCTTTGAAGAGTAGAGATCACTTCTAAGAGACCTTCCCATCTGAAACACAAGGCAATGAGTACATTTTATCGATCTGGTATAAGATAACGATGCATTGGTAATCCAGCAGTAGTTTTCAGGGCGTGCATTGGTAATCCAGCAGTAGGTTTTAGGGTGTGCATTGGTAATCCAGCAGTAGGTTTCAGGGCGTGCATTGGTAATCCAGCGGTAGGTCTCAGGGCGTGCATTGGTAATCCAGCGGTGAGTTTCAGGGCATGCATTGGTAATCCAGCAGTGAGTTTCAGGGCGTGCATTGGTAATCCAGCAGTGGGTTTCAGGGCGTGCATTGGTAATCCAGCAGTGGGTTTCAGTAGTAGGACAATGCTTTCAGGCTATTGCAATGGAATCAACACTCCCTGCCTGAGTGCACAAATTTTGGCCTCTGGCTTGGAGCAGGATAGCCCTTGCCATAAACTCAGTGTCAGTCTCTACACAGTTAAATAAAAATAAACTCAGAAATTTGGCAGTGTCTTTAAATAAACAAGGAAAACCCCAAAGGCAAGCACTTAGATGCAGCACTTAAAGATCAGGCCCTGACGGGGTTCTGAGGTTCTGCTATAGCACTGAGGAGCTCCTCTGTCCCAGTCTCACCCACTACTGCCCCTAAGAAGAGGTATGCCTGATTAACTGCCCGGCTGGCTCCCAATTGGCCAGTGTCTCCACCTGGTCCTTCTAGGCCTTTGGAGGACTAACTCTTCTAGCCCAGCCTGTACGGTGAGTGTTAGGACGCTGACGCCTCCTTACTTTAGGCACCCACATTTGAAAATGTTGACTATAATTTTTTGTTCCCCCTTACAGGCACAGTCCCATAAAAGAGAGATGCCCCATTCTCAGCCTGGACCAGGCCTACTTCCTAAAACGTGTTCATCTGCAAAGCTCATTTCTAAACAAAAATGGAGATTTCTGTAGTAACAAGAGATCAATGTCCTCTTATTTATAGCCCTGAGAGGAGGTTTAAGAGTAAACACATTTACAAAAGTGGGAAAATGAGACAGCGGTGAACAAGGGATGGGGCAGGAGGACTGAGAAGTCACTCTAAGATGAAGAGCACAATAAAGTTCTAGTAGAATGAACCAAAGCCCAAAGTATATTGTTGATGATGGCAGGACACTTGTATACTTCTCCTCAGTCCAGAAAAATGCTGAAAAATACAATCTACCTTGATAAAGTCACAAAAAAGTGTAGAACCCAGGTAGCAGCAAACCCTGAATAGAGCTCATCACTCAATCTAGCCATTTAGAAATAACCATAGTAGGAAACCTAGATCAGGAAGGATTTATAAATGCAAGCAATGATTAGGAGGTGGGAGAGCGGTCAAATGATCAAGTCCAGATTCCTAAGTGAGATGAATGTTCACCAGGTGTGAAGAAAAAGGTTTTAAAATCAAAACTTCTTTTACCAGATTGTTTGGCTTTGTTTATAAACTCATGGGAGGGTTTGTTTTAATCAGGTCCCTCATACTGAAATCAATCCATCAGTCCTTCTCTCATGCACAAGTGCACACACACAAACACACGAGGAAAGCTTTCCTGTTTTTATTTTGACACTGTCATAGTTTGCACTCACTCCCAGGCCATACAGGCACGGAGCTGCCTTTCTCTTCAGCTCCCAGCACCACCTGTCAGTGGTCAGCCTGTCTCTGTGTGTATTTTGTGGCTTGGCCCTCCAGCCAGGTCACACAGTCCAAATCCCTCCTGGGGTACAACAAACTCAAAATAGAAGCAGTTCCTTGCCCTTCACAGCCAATTATAAACTAAATAGCCCTTTGGGGTAAATTCCCTCTCTGGACTGAATCATCAGTGTCCTTCTAAATGCCTGCCACTGACTGTGGCCAGCAAAAATGCCCTGCCCTGATTCCTTCAGCTGTAGCCTAGGGAGCATCCCTCTTCATTCCTCTGGCTTCAGCCAGGAACTGCCCTCCTGTACAAAGAGGCGTCATACTAGGAATCAGATTTTCTAAAGAGCTCATCTCCTACTTAGGTACCAAAATAAGTGGCCAGATTTTCAGAAGAGCTCAATACATTGGGTGGATGTCAGGTGCTGAGCTCTTTCAAACATCTGGCCATTAAGTGTCACAATGGGAGTTGCTGGGTGACGAGCACTTGAAAATCTCACCCTGGGCTCTTATGGGGAAAAAAACCCCTCTAAGATGTTCAACAGTCTAGTTTGAGCATTGGGAAGAAGTTTGGGATGGGCCTCATTTCTCCTGTCCTTAGTAGGCCCATTCTTTCATTATAGTCACAGAAGCAGGCGTTCTCCAGAAGAGATAGAGCAGGTAATGTTACAATCTGCAAGATTCTCTATATATCCATTAGTGATTGGTACCAATGTCCTAGTGAAACAAGCCAGTCAGCATTAACAACTCTGCATATGGCCTGGGCAATCATGGGCACTCCATGACAGTGACCTATAGCATGGGACTGGGAGAGTCTAGCTCATATGCCACAATGAATGAAATACTAGCAAAATCCTGCTCCCAGCCCATGGGATGCTGTGTCTGCCAACGTGGTGTTTGTTGGCAGCAGGAGTGCTGGCCAGAAAGAGCCTAAGGACTTTCCATGCTGAGTCCAGGATCTCCAATTAGGAGGCACTCCTGCCTGTTATGAGGAATGGGCAAAGCAGTTCAGATAAACGAAGAAACAAATGTCTGTACCAACAGGCATTCAGAGAGGACAGGGAGGAGTATTACAGAAGCAGACAGAGAAATCAGCTAAATCTGATGCACTGCAGTTTGAAGCAGATTACTTAGCTTTTTTTCCTCCATCACTTTTATTTATTTCTTTTTCCCTGTAACTCTCTACTTCCTGGCTTCAGCCAGGACACAAACCAAGTATTGAAGTATCACGAGAAAGACTAGTCTTGCTGTATTTCTGACCCATCCATAGCCAATGAATACTGAAAACCTCCCAAAAAAGCCAGCCTTGAGATTCCCAGCCCTTTTTCTTGAGCAAAGGGTTTGGGATAAGCATAAAAATCTCTAAATATTTTGAATTTTGCTCATCATTGATGCATCTTTTTTCTTCAGTAGCTTCTCCTAGCACATCAACAGAGCTATCAATCCTTGTGAATGGAACAGTGCAGTACATAGGTTGTCAATAAAGGCACCTTAATGGAGACTAAATACCAATCAGCATCTCTCCACAGGAGTCACCAAGGTCTGGATGCACACAAGGAGTTAGGCACCTAAATCCCTGTTTTAGGAGCCCATACACAAAACTCCTGCTGAAACCTATAGGCACCTAAACTCACTCAGCACTTAAGTTTTTGCTTTACAAGTTATGGCATTCCCCAGGGTACAATCTGGACTGATGGATAATTGTGTTCCCTCAGTTCACAAACCTGAGGTGCTGTCACACTGTCTTCCAACATCACCTGCAATGTCTGCCAAAGAGCTTGTGGCTCAAGAATCAGATTCTTCAATCACCAAAGGACCCATGAAAAATAAAACCTGTGAAAGATCAACCTCGACCTCAAGGGATCGCCAACAACCTCAGGGCAGACACTCAGAAAACAAGGGCAGACACCCCAAACTGGTGGTGTGGTCTATAATTAGATTTCACCAAGCCAGAAACAAATGTGAATTCCTGGATCACTGTAACAGTCTTACTGTGAAGTCACAGACAGTCCCCTTAGACTCTCCAGTGTTTCTTGCCACTCCAGACAAACTGGACTTCGAGATAATAGTCACTTAAACCAAAAATCACACCACCTTAGGTTTCTCCCAGTCCCCAGGTTCCAGTCACTTACCCCAGATCAACTGGTACTCTAGAGCTTACACTAAAGACAATGTTGGCAGCCAATTCGGTGGTAAACTAACAAAAGGTTTATTAGCTAAGAAAAAAGAATGAGTGTTACTGAGAGGTTAAAGCAGGTAAAATATATGGACAGGCACAGTTTGTAATTCCAATAGGTGGCAGTGATGTAATAAACTGCCAATTTCCCAAAAGTCTTTCAGGGTACCCAGATTGTCTCTGGGGATCTCCACTTTGCATCTGGGTGTGCTTCCCCGTAAAAGTCCAAACAGTCCAAAGATGAAGAATCTTTCTTTGAATCCATTCTTATATCTTCTTCTCACGGAAGACTAGCTGACAGTCTCTCTAGCCACATGGGCTGTTCCTTTGATGACAGTGAGGAATGCACTTTGAGTCTCTCACCTCAGGTCATCACACACCATGGTCATTTGATTTGGAAGTAGCACTGTTTCTGATAACGCGCTTCATTAGCATTCCACAGGGCTTCTTTGATGTCAGATAAGTTATTTAGTTACAGGGGTATTTACAGTGTAAATGTTTGCTATTATATTATGACAGGACACAGATAAGTAAAAACAATACATGTAACATCCCATTAGTTTTATAAAGTTTAAACACCAAAAACCTTATACATTTAACAATCACTTTGATCTAATACACTAATGAATTGGCCTGAATACACTCGCACATGACCTGGTCTGCCAGCATCACAGGTGCCTCTTACATTGCTCTGCCTCCAGCGTGTAAATCACTCCCAGCTATATTGTCTGAGTGCTCTAGCCAGCCACTCATGAATTACACTGAGTAACACCAACAGTCTCCCAGTCCCAGCCTTTCCCCCAGAAATGTGCATCTTGTACTGACCAGCTCTCTCCCGGATGATACAAGCTCATATAAAGTCCATCATTTCATTAATAGAAAACAATATGCGCAAACCTTGTTATCTCAAATCCTAGCACACTGGTTTAGATAAAACTATAAAACAAGTTTATTAACTACAGAAAGAGAGATTTTAAGTGATTACAAGTAATGAGGCATAAAAGTCAGAATTGGTTGCAAAGAAATAGAAGGTAAAATGCAAACTAATATCTAACTTAACAAGCTAAGTGAATTCAAAGCAAAGGTCTCTCTCACCACATGTTTTGGCAGCCTTACTGCTGTAGAACTGATGAATGAAATTGTTTTTAATTGTTCACTTTATTAATGTAACTTCATAAGTAAAGTTTTATGAATGAAACAATATTCATTCCTAAAACCGGTTACCCCAATAACTGGCTAATTAACAGTTAAGATGCTTGTTAAGAGCCATAGCTGTTCAGTCAGCTGCCTTTGTAAGTTTCACTATCAATCCAATTCCTGCTTAAATCACTGAGACTTGCACTGTTTCAGTATTGTAACTTCTGTTCACCATTTATTACACTTGCCTACAGTGTAACTTCTGTTCACTGTTTGCCATCCATTATACTTGTCTATATTGTAACTTCTGTTCACTGTTTGCCATATTGTAACTCAAACCTCATTTTAAAACGCTTACTTCATTTTGTAAGAGCTTGCTGCAACCTTCATTTTTGCAAACCCTGCTGTAAGCTTATTAGTTTAGTTTAGATGTGTGAATGAGGTATGTATGGATGATGGAATCAACCTCCAGCCCCAGCCTGGCCTGATGAAACAGAGTTCAAACACCAACGGCTGAAGATGCAGACAAGAGCCCTAATGAAGTAAGAAGAGTCCACCCTAAAAAGAAAAGGTACAATAGCCAGGTTCCAGGCTGAAAGTCATGTCTGCAATTGATGGGTGATCAGTCACCAAACCCAGAGGCAGCGTGACACAGCAAGACCTATAGACTCTGGTTTCAAACTAAAGCCTACAAAAAGGATGGTTGAGATGGAAAACTTTGGAGAAGGGTAACATTCTGCTGCCAACATGGAAGGGCATCGGTGCATGCCCAACAGAGACCCAGCTCGTCCTTGTGCCCGGCTTTCCTGGCCAGTTAGCCGCCACAAGCTACGAACCCAAGCTGCAAACTCAAGCCACAGACTCAGGCAGGACTGGTAACTATGCAGCAGCTGCAGAATATTTGATGGATGAGTGTGTGTGTGTGTGTGTGTGTATAGGTATTAGGTATAATGTGTGTGTATAAGGATTAAGATATTAGTTATTGGTCATAAATCAAATTGTTATCATAATAAATGTGGCATCTTTATCTTGTCCCCTTTAATAAGATCCTGCTAGTTTTTATTGGTATAACACTGCCTGGATTCCTTTCAGCCAAGACCTCTCCCCCAGTTCAATGTTCATTTCCTTGTCCTTCAGGTGTTGTAGATGCTGTGAGTAGAGATGAAGGGAGAGATGATTTGGGGCCCTTGTTCCTCATTTTTACCCTTTTTCTCTTCTTTGAGAAAAATTTCCAGCTGGGGTTTAGGAGACAGAAGGTCTGTGGGGATGGGAACCTCCAGGTGTTTCTTTGCCAAGATGTAAATTTCTCATTCACATCCTTTTTCCTGACAAAGGTTGGCACTTAACCAGGTGATAGTCCATTTGATTTTGTTGACATCTGGCTGAGGCATCAGTTTGCCTTTTGTCTTTGAGGAACTGGTTTGAGCCCGCTTTTCTAAACTTGGAACATGTCTCAGTAATGTTATTCAGTAACATCTTATAACTTTACATACAATGTTACTACACATTTTTTACCAGGACAATAACGATCAGCAAATTATGAGTTTTCAAATAATACCTCATAAGGCATACTTTGTACAAATCCATTATAATTTTGTAAAAAGAGTGAACATAGGGATACAGACCACCACACAAGTTCCCTCGGTGCCTATGTTTTTGCCTCTGGGCATGCACTCTGCAGAGTTCCTTTAGATGGAAAGATGCCCATCTCCCACCTACGCCCCCAGAGTGATTCACAAACCAGGGGAAGACAGCATTCAGATTGTGTGTGGGACCCAATCCGGTAGTGTGGTCAGAGGTCACATACCAGATCAGGCCCTTCAGGCAAGCTCTTACATAACAACGAGGTGGAGAGAAAAAGACCTGGCCACCCCTCATAACTTTTAGCCCAGTGGTTAGGGTACCTCACCTGGGATAAGGGATGTCATGGTGTCTGAAGTGGCTCACTACCATGAGTGCCACACCTTAGGGCAGACTGTCAAGAAGCAGGGTAGAGCACCCAAACTGGTTGTATGTTCTGTACTTAGATTTCACCAACCCAGTAACAAGTGCGAACTCCTAAAGCACTATAACAGGTTTACCATGGAGTCACAGACAGTCCCCTTGGGCATTCCAGTCTATCTTGCCACCTAGGCAAGCTTGATTCTGGGATAGATGGTCACTTTACACCAGAGTTCTCAAACTATTCAGGTTACTCCCAGTCCCAAAGGATCAGTCACTTACCCCAGGTCAATTTGCATCTTAGATCTCACACCAAAGACAATGCTTGTAGCCAATCCTATAGTAAACCAACTAAGGATTTATTAACTAAGGAAAAGAAATAAGAGCGTTATTTACAAGATCAAAGCAGATAACATAAACACACAAATGAGTTGCAGTCAGCTTTCAAAAGGGAATAGAAATTTCTACAGTAAGCAGACTCTGTATATCCTGTAGGGCTACCCCAGGTGAAACAGCTGGGGGTCTCCTTGTGTATCCTTAGAAATCCTCACCCCTCAGAGTTCAAGCCGCAAGGGAATAATAAATTCTTCTTAACAAGCATTTTTATTCCCTTCCCCCAGCGTTCAAGCTGTGATGGGACTAGGGCTCGGGCATGTAACCTCTTCAGGGCTGTGGGGGAAGCCACCAACAAAGTCTTTGTTCTACAATGGCCCATTTGGATTCAATGGTCCTTTCTGATGGGCAGGAGATAAGAATCCTGCATTTTGCATTAGGTGACGTTTTCCCCTGTTTGGTTACAAACATTTTACAGTTATAGAAGAAACATTTAAGTATTACCTTATAGCTGGGACAGAGAGGTTATAAGTGAGATTAATGCATGCAGCAACTTACAAGCATTTCATACAGTCTAAACACTATACACATTGATGTATGTCCAATACCTATCTTAACAATAGTAATACACAGTGAGACAGACTGGTTTCCATTTGTCAGTGTTCAGTAAGGCCTAAGAGCCTTGGCATGAGCTGGCACCTGATCTGCCAGCATCACAGGGGAAACTCCCAGTTCAAGACCCCCCTTCACCTGCTGGGGAGATATTCTGATGTGGGGCTCTCTCAGTCTCAGCTGTTGCATTCTAGATTAAATAATGACTCATTGGAGTAGGGGGTCTCCCACATGAGACTCTAACTACCAGCCTACAGTGTCATTCTCTTGCTTTGGCCCAAAGGACTCTGTGCGAGAGAGAATACTCAGTGTCACAAGGCCAAGCTCCGGCTGTGCATTCAGGTCCAAGAAACCCGAGTAATTGCTAAACACAGTTCCATGATCCAGCCAACTGCAACTGCTGAATGGGTGGCTGTGACAAAGTTCCTCCTCTATCTTGGTGGGTCCTGCGCTTATTGGTCGATTTTCTTGCCTCAGAGATTCACTATGTGGGTTGGGGAACAGTCCAGTGACCTTCCCCTCTGGGAAAACCCACAGTCCAGGTCAATTGGGAGGTTTGGGGGGAACCCGGGCCCGCACTCTACTCCGGGTTCCAGTCCAGGGCCCTGTGGACTGCAGCTGTCTATAGTGCCTCCTGTAACCGCTGCATGACAGCTACAACTCCCTGGGCTACTTCCCCAGGGCCTCCTCCAAACACCTTCCTTATTCTCACCACAGGACCTTCCTCCTGGTATCTGATAACACTTGTGCTCCTCAGTCCTCCAGCAGCACACCCTCTCACTCTCAGCTCCTTGTGCCTCTTGCTCCCAGCTCCTCACACTCCCACCACAAACTGAAGTGAGCTCCTTTTTAAAGCCCAGGTGCCCTGATTAGCCTGCCTTAATTGATTCTAGCAGCTTCTTCTTAATTGGCTCCAGGTGTCCTAATTAGCCTGCCTGCCTTAACTTAACTCTAGCAGGTTCCTGATTACTCTAGTGCAGCCCCTGCTCTGGTCACTCAGGGAACAGAAAACTACTCATCCAGTGACCAGTATATTTGCCCTCTAGCAGACTCCTGTACCCCACTGGTCTGGGTCTGTTACATATCCCTCCCCCCTGCTCAACGCCAAGGGGTTTGGCAGCTTGGGACGCCAGACAGTGCACAAGTGACAAGCCATCAGCGTTGCCATGATGGCTCCCTGCTCTGTGTTGCACACGGAATTGGAAAGGTTGGAGGGATAAGAACCATCTGGTCACCCTTGTGTTCTTCTCCTTGTTCCGCTGCATCCATTGAAGAGGGGCATGGTCGGTCACAAGGACAAATCTGCGCCCAAGCAGGTAGTAGCGCAATGTTTCCATGGCCCATTTTACAGCAAGGCATTCTCTCTCCACCACTGCATATTTTTGTTCCCTTGGAAGGAGTTTCCAACTGAGGTATAGAATTGGGTGTTCCTCCTCCCCGACCATCTGTGATAGAACGGCCCCCAACCCTACTTCCGATGCATCCGTCTGCACGATAAACTCGTTGGTGAAATCAGGGGCTATTGGTACGGGGTTATTGCAGAGGGCAGTCCGTAGGTCTGTGAATGCTTCCTCTGCTGTGTCAGACCATCTCACCAGATCAGGTCCACAGGCTTTCACTAGGTCTGTCAGGGGGCTTGCCCTTGTGGCAAAGTGGGGGATAAATCGTCGGTAATACCCCACCACACCTAGGAACGCCCAGACTTGTTTCTTGCGACTTGGTCGGGGCCAATTTTGGATGGCCTCTAACTTGTTCACTTGGGGATTTACCAGACCTTTTCCCACAATGTAGCCAAGATATTTGGCCTCTGTAAACCCTACAGCGCACTTGGCAGGGTTTGCTGTAAGGCCAGCTCGCCTGAAGGTATCGAGGACTGCCTCCACCTTCTCCAGGTGTATGGGGTATGAATGACCACATCGTCCAAGTAGGCAGCAGCATAACTGTTATGCGGGCATAATAGCTTGTCCATGAGGCGCTGGAAGGTAGCTGGGGCCCCATGTAGTCCAAAAGGGAGGACAGTATATTGAAAAAGACCCTCTGGTGTAGAGAACGCAGTCTTTTCCTTTGCATCTTCTGCAAGGCGAATCTGCCAGTACCCTTTGTCAAGTCTAGGGTAGTCAAGTACCGGGCATTACCCAGACGGTCCACTAGCTCATCTATGCGAGGTATGGGGTACGCGTCGAACTGGGATACTTCATTTAGTCGCCGGAAGTCGTTGCAAAATCTTGTGGTGCCATCAGGTTTGGGCACCAGCACGATTGGGCTGGACCACTGACTGTGGGATTCTTCGATGATCCCCAACTCCAGCATTTTTTTTACTTCTGCTTTTATTTCCTCCCTTTTTGCCGCTGGCACCCGATAGGGCCTTATTGTTACTCTGGCCCCAGGGTTCGTGACGATGTGGTGATATGTCTCGGTTGTTCGACCCGGTTTTGTCAAGAATACATCTTGGTTCCAGAAGATGATCTCAGACACCTCATTCTTCTGGTCTGGTGTTAAATTGGGAGACACTCTCACCTGTTTGGAAGGCTTGTTTTCCTGGGTTAGGTCTTTTTGGACCATTGTGCATGCCTCTTGTGCATGCCAGGGTTTCAGAAGGTTAACGTGATAAATCTGTTCTTGTTTTCTGCGTCCTGGCTGCCGCACCTTGTAGGTTACTTCCCCCACGGGTTCAACCACCTCATAGGGCCCCTTCCATTGGGCCAGAAGCTTGCTTTCTGCTGTGGGTACCAACACCATAATCCGATCCCCTGGTTGGAACTGTCGCACTTTTGCCTGGCGATTGTAATGGGTTCGCTGGGCCTCCTGTGCCTTCTCCAAATGTTCCCGTACAATAGGGGTAACCCGGGCTATCCGGTCTCGCATCTGCATGACATGCTCTATTATATTTCTCCCATCATTGGATTCCTCTTCCCAGATCTCTTTGGCGATATCTAGTATGCCACGGGAGTGATGCCTGTATAATAACTCGAAGGGGGAAAACCCAGTTGAGGCCTGTGGTACCTCAGGTAGGGTAGTAGGGTGTCCCAATCCTTCCCGTCCCGACTTACTACCTTCCTTATCATAGCCTTGAGGGGTCGGTTAAACCTTTCCACCAACACATCAGTCTGCGGATGGTAGACCGAAGTTCTCAGGGTATGTATATGGAGCAGCGTACAGACGTCCTTTATTAGCTTCGACATAAATGGAGTTCCTTGGTTGGTTAATATCTCCTTCGGTAGCCCCATTCGGGCAAAGATCCCCACCAGCTCTTTGGCTATAGTTTTAGAGGCCGTGTTCCGCAGGGGGACGGCTTCTGGGTAGCGAGTAGCATAGTCCAAAACAACAAGTATATATTGGTGGCCCCGAGCCGTCTTCTCCAGGGGTCCCACTCTCTGTTGCCTCTACTGGTTCAGAAGCATTAGGGTGGGGGTTAGACTCAGGTGCTTCTCCCTCCTGCGTGACCTCCTTTTCAGCTGCGCGGGTCCACCTATCTACAAGAGCGATCCTCTGGCTTTGGGTCAGTATTCAGGTTCCCAAGGCCTTAGCTGCCCTTCTTTCCCTTTTTGTCTTTCTACCCTGTCTGGGAGTGGAGAACAAATCTGGGGATATTTCAGAGAAGATTGGAGGTTAACAGTCTGCTGTGTATGCCTCATCAATTTTAGGGTCCCCATCTTTCTCCAATCCCCCTACTGGGAGTAAGTTTCCAAACCCTGGGAATTCCCTCCCTATGAGCACCGGGTATGGGAGTTTAGGGACTACACCTGCTGCTACCTCAGTAGTGTTCCCTTGGATCTCGATTTTTACTGGGATGGTGGGGTAGTAACTAACTGTCCCATGGACACATGTTATCCCTGTACGTTTAGCCTGTAGCAGCTGACTACGCTTCACGAGCTTCCCTGAAATAAGCGTGATAGCACTCCCCGAATCAACCAGTGCTGTGGTCCCTACCCCATTTAGTTTCACTGGTCTGGTATACATATGTGGGGCTAGTGAGACCCCCACAAGGTGGATTAAGGAGCATGGATCTGCCCAGTTCCCCAGGTTACACTGCACAGGCTCCTCAGCATTGGGACACTGTACAGCTATGTGTCCCCACTCCCCGCAGGCATAACAACTGTATGGAGCCCTAGGCGTTCCCCGGTCTCTTGGTTTGGGCAGTCTAACATCACGATCCTCTTCTCCCTCAGTGCTCCGACTCTTTGTGGCCTCTGATGGGCCTTCAGCCTCTCTCTTTCTCCACCTGGGCCCTCCTGGTGGGCCAGTCACCTGAACTTTAGGGCTTGGTGCTGCTAATTTAACCGGGGGTGGCTCTTCCTTAACTGGTCGGGTCAGCTCCCTCACTGTCCTTCGCCTCTCTACCAGGGAGACAACCTCGTCATAGGTGGAGGGTTCGTTCTGGCTTACCCAGGCACGAAGGTCTGGTGGTAGTTCCCTAATGTATCGGTTGATGACCAGAACCGCTAGTATCTCTTCCAGACTCCAGGACTCTGTTTGCAACCACTTTCGTGCAAGATGAATGAGGTCATACAATTGGGACCGCGGGGTTTTGTCTTCCTGGTACCTCCAACCGTGATACTGCTGGGCCCGCACGGCTGTTGTTACCCCAGATCTGGCCAGGATCTCTGCTTTCAGCTGGGGGTAATCTGCCGCAGCCTCTTCAGGCAGATCATGGTAGGCCTTCTGGGCCTCCCCACACAGGAATGGGGCAAGGATGCCAGACCACTGATCTCGAGGCCAGGCCTCCCGTAGGGCTGTCCTCTCAAAGGCCAGAAGGTATGCCTCTACATCATCCTCCCGTGTCATTTTCTGCAGCCAATGGCTGGCCCGTATGAGCCGCGTCCCATCATGGCCGCAAATCAACTCTGTAAGGGACTTTACCTGGTTTACCTGTTCCCACAACATAGCTCGGTCTTGAGCAGCCTGGTCCATCAGCAGGCGATTAGTCTCTTGCTGCAGCCGCACTGCCTCCAGTTGGGCAGCTGCCTGGACACGTGTTGCTTCCTGCTGGGCCGCCGTAGCTTGTATCAGTGCCCGCACTACGTCATCCATTTGTTTTTAAATCACCCTCCTTCTTCCGCCACGCTGTGCACCCCAAGAGCCCACTCCTGACACCAGTGTGACAAAGTTCCTCCTCTATCTTGGTGGGTCCTGTGCTTATTGGCGGATTTTCTTGCCTCAGAGATTCACCATGTGGGTTGGGGAACAGTCCAGAGACCTTCCCCTCTGGAAGAACCCACAGTCCAGGTCAATTGGGAGGTTCGGGGGAATCCGGACCCGCCCTCTACTCCGGGTTCTAGCCCAGAGCCTTGTGGACTGCAGTTGTCTATAGTGCCTCCTGTAACCGCTGCATGACAGCTACAACTCCCTGGGCTACTTCTCCATGGCCTCCTCCAAACACCTTCCTAGGTCTCACCACAGAACCTTCCTCCTGGTGTCTGATAACGCTTGTGCTCCTCAGTCTTCCAGCTGCACACCCTCTCACTCTCAGCTCCTTGCACCTCTTGCTCCCAGCTCCTCACACTCGCACCACAAACTGAAGTGAGCTCCTTTTTAAAGTCCAGGTGCCCTGATTAGCCTGCCTTAATTGATTCTAGCAGCTTCTTCTTAATTGGCTCCAGGTGTCCTAATTAGCCTGCCTGCCTTAACTGGTTCTAGCAGGTTCCTGATTACTCTAGTGCAGCCCCTGCTCTGGTCACTCAGGGAACAGAAAACTACTCATCCAGTGACCAGTATATTTGCCCTCTACCAGACTCCTGTACCCCTCTGGTCTGGGTCTGTCACAGTGGCCCATATGAGCAAAGGGAGCAGACGAGACCCTTTGCAACATATCTCTGACAAAATGTGGAGTACAGTGCACTGGCTAAGTACAGGCTGTTCTATCACCCTCTAGTGGCCAGCCTAGGAAGGATATGAGACCTACTACTACTGACAGCTTCTTTTTATTAAGTAATAGACAACTATAATTTTGGAAGTCCTGGATTCTCTCCTGGCTGGTAATCATGTCTGTTGTCTGTGTGCTATGGATTCAGTACACTGTTTGAACACAGCCCAAACTAACTAACATAAGGCCAGCTCCCTTCCATTCTTTGGCTCTGTAACAATAAAGGTGGCCTAATTTGATATGGCACTTTTTCATTATTGAAGCTCAAACATCAAATAAAAAAGCATATTAAACCTTCCAAGGACAGACGCAGCTTTAGAAAGAAAAGAAAGAAAGAAGTCTCTGCTGCTTTTCTGTATGTTTGTAAATCAGAAATGTTTTTCCCATCTCATTCTGCTTCTGTTTCGCCATTCTTCCTGCCTCTGTTTTCATGTTTTCATTTTTCTATGGCTGTGTGGAACACATTTCTCAGTTAAGTACTTGCTTTTGAGAGTTGTTGCCATAACAACCGTTTCATTGCACGATATGCACACTATCTCTGAAATACAGAATTTCTCTTTAAAGGAGCATGTGCCATGCACATCAAAGGGGAATATGGACTCATTATTTTTACATTATTTTGTGTGCAAATAGATGTTTTCCAATACAGGTTTTTCTAACTTGATTTTCTTGTTCAGTGGAACTACGCTTTTTTTTTTAAAAGCATCCCCATCTTACAGTATAATTTTTGTCTGAAACCCAAAACATTAGGAGACAAGAATCTTTGTTGTAGTTCTCTTTCTCCAAAAGGTCTGAGGTAACTGTGCAGCAGTTAATGCATTTAAAGTCCTTCTTAATAGACAGTAAAATTATGTAAATAAAATCTATTAAAAATAATGGGTCATTTTTAGAAACCTCCATCTTAATGTACTGTAGATGCCATTCTGTGGGTGTGGAGCTAGAGGGTACATACTGTTCACTTGCTTTATTATTCATTTCCTTGCTTTTGGGGGTTTGTATAAGCTACATTAGGAATGTAGCAGTTTTAACTCTTTCTTGGAAAAGTTTTCCTCTGTATGAATTTGTTCATTTTTTTGTCATTTTAAGCATTCGACATCACACCGATGTGCTGCCCCAAACTGTCTGGAGTGGGGAGTGGAGCGGGGCTTCTGGGGCTGTTGGCAGGGCAGGTGCCAAGAGACGGGGTGTGTCATTGGAGAGTGGACCTGTGCTGGGTTCTCTGGGAGATGGAGGGGATGTCGTACCAAAGGGAAGGTCACCAGAACTGCACTGGCCCAGCTGCAGGGCTCTGATACTCAGCCCATCACTCGGTCCATGTTCAGTGGAGAAAGCCTAGTGTGAGTTCAAGCTTTCCCCACCGGGAGTGTCAACTTTTCAACACAGCTGCTGTTATTGTTTCACCCCCACCCTAGCCCTGTCCTCTGGCCAGCACCACTCTTGACCCTTTTACTCTGTCCCTTGCTTTAACCTGCGGGCTATCTGCTCTCCGCCAGGTTCTGCCCAGCCTCCACTGCCCCTCCCAGTGCTTCTTGCAAAGTAAATCCTAGGCTACCACCTAAAGCACAGGCTACTTTTAGACTTTATTGACATGTTAATCTTTAAACGCCATTGGTCATAACTGTTTCCATCTCCGCTGCAATATTTTAGTCACTGAATATCATTGACTGCCAGTATATCTGACAATGACTGGATGCTCCATGGTCTCAGGTGTTATTTGTAAAAAATCTCTCTAGCCCTTATTGCTGTGGAGGTCCCTTGAAGAGGTGACCCGGATGTAAGCCATGCAGCCAATGAGTTGGCAGCATAAGGCTGCAGAGGAAGCATGGGGCTGAGCAGCAGAGACTGGACAGACGTTGAGCTGCTGCTCTCGCCGAACGAGTGGACTGAGGAGAAAGCAGCACTGTTCCTAGCAGTGTTTCTAGGTGGTGATGCCAGAGCATTTTACCAGCAGCTTCCCAGTGTGATTCATGGGTCTTTCAGACAAATACGCACCCTGGACAATATTCGTAGCCCCCTGCTGGGTGTGGGTAGGAATAAGTGTGGACCCTGGGGAGCAACTCCTGGAGCCTTAGAGGAGCCTCTACCGTAGCTACAGGGTGATGGAGAGGAACTGCTCCCTGGGGTAGCTTGGAATAAAATGGTGGTGAAGCCAGGTCTTCCTGCAATAATACCCCTAGGATAAAGGACAGACGCAGCAAGCCTGTGGGAGTGTTTGATGCTACCAAGATCCAGTCAGAATTGTTGGGTAGCAGAACTCTGTGCAGAGCTGGACCAAAGGGGGCGTTCTGGGTAAGAGCCATTCATGTGACAGAGCAGGCAGTGCAGCTAGTGAGACATCAGATCCTGGGGACAGTGTCCAGTGTAGCCGGTGTCTCAAAGCCTCTCACCGGGGCAGAGATCAAGAGCCGTGAAGCAGCCCAGTCAGGGAAAGAGGTAGGGTTGACTTGTCAGAACAACACATGGTTGTGGATGCTTTCAGCCAGGTGAAGGTAGCAAGAATAGACTCAGTCTGGTCTTGTGATGACATCTGGCAAGAACAGTCTGAGGACCCTGTTGGTGCAACAGCAGCTGTACTGACGGAGACCCAGTCTGGGGAGGTTCAACACAGAGCAGAAACCAAGGTGTGGGCGAGTGTTGCCCACCCTGCGAGTAATGGGAGAGTGAAGAGACTAAACCACACCATTGGCTCTGTGCTTACAGTCTTAGCTTCTGCTCGGGCCTAGAATCTTGGGCGGTGGCTTCTAATGACGGGTGTTTAGCACACCCATTGGCTTTAACCAGGCCGACAGCCACCAACACTTTCCAGAATGACAATACAGATTTAGGAATCTTACTTTAGGCCTGCCAGGTGAAATCCTGGCTCTATTGACATCAATGGCAAAAAACCCATTGACCTCAATGTGACCAGGACTTGACCCCCAGATTTGACAATCTTGGCCTGAGTAGTTAATGGCAATAAAGCTTTCTGAGAATGAGCTGAGTGTTGTTATTATTATAGCGCGGTATGGAAACGATGACATTTCACAGCTCATTACCCATTTTGGCCCAACTTGAAGTAAAGAGGAATAAAAGTCATGCGTAAAATAAGTTGCTTCCTCTGAAATTAACACTAAATAAGAGAGAGTGGAATACTTGCAATCAGTCTGTTCTTCGCAGCCACCAGGCCCTGCTCAGAACCATGTCGAAACACACTCTGTGGCCACTGGTCCCTGAGAGGGAAGTTCTCCAGGCCTGTCCATCTCATTCCGTTTGAGTTCAATGAGCAGTTTCAGAAACTCCCCCACACATTTGCCCTGCTGCTGTCACAACGAAGAGCCCCAGGAGACTAAGTGTAGCTAGACCCAACGTTGCCAAACTCCAGACACATGCAGCAGTAGAACATAGGATGCTAGAAACTCCTAGCAGAAGACACACACTACAAAACTCATACCCCAGTGTGGCCATTACTAAAGGCTGCAACAGAGCTAGGAATCTCTAGGGCAAAATGCTATATAATGTAGGATCTGAAGTCCATAGAAAGATTCCCACTGATTTTGTGGTCTTTGAATTGGGCCTATAAATTAGCCCCAAATGCCCATATCAAATACTTTTTAAAAATGTGGGGGATCAGATACTTGGCTGATTTAAGCTTATTGAAGCCAATAGAGATAAGCTGAGTTACACCAGCCATGGATCTAGCTCCATTGACTTAGATGGAGTTACATTGATTTACCCCAGCTGATGACCTGGCCCCATTGACGTCAATGGAGCTTTGATGATTTACACCACCCGGAGATCTGGCCCTTTAAGACATCCTGGTTTTTGTTAAATAGTTAATACTTTCTAACTCATTAATCTTTTACTGAACCCTATTGATCCTTCAAGCAATGACCTGTCAGAGAACCCTAGTCACACGGCACCTGAGCGACCCACCCCATCACACACAGAACTGCTCTGCCCCGTTAGCCAGGCAGACAAAACAGGGCATTTAAATCATAGACCCAGAGCGTTCAAAGCCACGCCAAGGAGCCTGTACTGTTACGGCACCTTTTAGTGGTCTCAGAGGGATGAGGCTGAATCACAATGGGTGAGTGCAAAATGGCTGCACTCTCTTGGCTGGGTGTGATAGCAGGGGGGTCATCTCTATTTCTTAACACAGGCTGTCTAACCTGCAGTGATCCCCGCCCCCTCAGAGACTGTAGGGATCCCACAGTAAAGAAGTAGAATTGGCCTGGGAATTATGTCAGTGTTGGTGGGACTCTGACACTTGCTCTGCATGGGGAGAAAAGCTGCATAAACTGACTACGATTCATTTTTTTTTAAAAGTCAGAGTCTTTGGGGGACAGATGTTCAGCCTGGCTTCCATTAGTGATAGTGCAAAATAAATAATTGTTGGTGCAAACTGCAGGTCCAGGGTGTTAGCACCAGTGTTGCATGGACTAAGATCAGGCCCCGCAATGACTGTGATTCACTCTGACTGCCCTGGCACAGCAAAGAAGTCATAATGCATTGTGACTGTGAAGTGGCCATGGGGTGTGATCTCTGCAATTGCTGTGGAGTGAGGGAATTTATTGTGCCCTAATGGGGGTGTCACTGCAAAATGACTGTGATGCCATGTGACTGGAGGGCATTGCAGAGAGATGCCAATTAGCTGTGACAGCATTGTCACTCTGGAGTGACTGCACTGCGTGGTGAATGGAGAGCTCTGCAATGTGAGGTTGATGTGATATGACCAGGATGTAACTGCAGTGTCAAGATTTGTCTGTCATTTGTGGGGTATGTGGAGATAGACACGTTAGATGCAGGATCTGCTACTGTGAAGACTAATCTATTATGTCAATGGCTGTAAAGCTTGCTGTACGACAAAGGGCATTGTTCCAAAAGACACACACAGAAAAGACTGGCAAACACAAGGGCCATAAGGCCAAATCCATTCAGATTTGGCCTGATGAAGTTTGCTGTTGCCTGACTGGGCTCATCTCCAGCAAAGTGTACTTGGCCTTGTACATGATGGAGGTGCTGTTCATGACTCCTTTGGTAAGGTTGCATTGAGATATTTACTTAAGACAGGGATTCAGCCTCTGTGATTGGTATGAAGAATAGTGTATCCACCCCAAATATACAACACATAATCTGTGGGTAAAGCTGGACTTCCCTGAGGACTTTCAAGTGAATCTGTGGATTAGTTTATAAATTAACATTACTTTAAAATGGGCCCTTTAAGAAATGTGTGGTGGTGAATGTCACCTTTTTTTGTACCTCACTAGCTAAAACATTACAGCCCCCACAAACACCCAGCCTCACCCACAGCCATGGGGCAAGTACTTCTCAAATGCAGGCCCCTTAGTGAGTGCCAACAAGTCCCACTGGATAGCCATCTGTCTTGGATAGTTTAGACACAACAAATCCTGACTCTTGTGGCAGTCAGAGGCTTAGATGGTGCTTTATTTTTATTTTAGCGTTAAGTTGTTGTCCTGGTCTGGGGAGGCAGGCAGGCTTGGAAACTGTGAGCAAGGAAAGTGCCTGCTGTTGTTCAGGGAAATAGGACTTTTATGTACGTTCTTCATAAATAAACAGGATTTCACCAAAGAACATACCTCACTCGTATCACCAATTTCTCCTCCTAATGGAAACAACCCAGCAAGGCCCTGAATACTGGCCAACAGCTCCAGTCAAGAGGCTACACTCTTGAGACCCATTAAATAAGTAGCCTTTTTTCAAAGTGCTGGGTACCCATTGGAGTCTGCTTAGCTCAGCTGGGGCTTCTGAGTGCCCTGCACGTTTAAAAATCATGCCACTGAGTTAGGTACCGAAATATTGATTTCAGGGAGTGATGTTAGGCCCCTGGGTTTGAAAATTTCAGTCCACGTGATTCAGGAATATGGATAATGGTTTTCGTTGTAATCTTGGAACAATGCTCATTCCAATGAACGTTATCATCACTCTCAAGCAGATTTCTCAGTTCATCATCTTCCTCACCATCCTTCCCAGACAGTTTGATACCTTTAAGCCTTTCTTACTCTGTAGTTATTGCCAGGGGTGTGCATGTCCCAGAAACCTACATCCAACTACCTCCTCTCTCTGTGGCTGGGACCTATTGCAAGCTACTGAAAGCCTGCAGGGGGAGACCAAGTTACTGATGAGGAGCATCCTAACACACGCACGCCTCTTGTGATACACATCCACCCTCTCTTTTATAGCACTAAGCACCCCTCTGACACACTGCTAATCGTTACATCAACCCACTAATGAAGAGCTTTCAAAAATGCATGGTTTTGAGCTCTTTGAAATAACCCTTCGCTTCTGCTGATTTACTCACATTTTACACTGGAGCACTGTTTTCTAGATCAGTGCTTCTCAAAGTTGGGCCGCCACTTCTGCCGCGTCTGCAGGTTCGGCCGATCATGGCTCCCACTGGCCACGGTTCGCCTCTCCAGGCTAATGGGGGCTGCGGGAAGGGCGGCCAGCACGTCCCTCAGCCCACGCTCCTTCCCGCAGCCCCCATTGGCCTGGAGCGGCGAACCGCGGCCAGTGGGAGCTGCAATCAGCAGGTAAACAAACCGGCCCGGACCGCCAGGGGCTTTCCCTGAACAAGCGGCAGCCCAACTTTGAGAAGCACTGTTCTAGATGCATTTCAATCAATACAATAGTTTTTTAGCACGCACATTACAGCTCACCTTCATCTTCCTAACCAGCACATTTCTTTGAAAGTGCCCGTTTGTGTGAGAGTAACCTCAAAAACTCGGCATGTCTTCTTTATCTACCACCCAACTTTTGGCACACCCCTTCTGATATAGCTTTCACAAGGCCTGCGTCTGGACTTCCGAGCTCGCTTTTCAGGTAGGTTGATGGAGATGTGAATGTCTTGTGTCGTTCACGTCACAACACGAGGCTTTCCCCCCACTCTATACTTGCAGCCGCAATGTGCATATTCAGGCCTACTTTTCTCAAGATTAAGTCCTTTAAATCTTCTGTCTATCTAGGTTCCTTTATTTAAAGCCCATCGCCATGGTACTGAATCAAGAGATTTAATAGTAGCTTCACGGACATCTTTTGCAGCTGCACTTTATGCATCCACTAATCCTACAAGCTTTGGCAAAGATTTACCATAATGCACTATGTATGTCAAACAGGCCTTCTTCCATCACATTACAGTCATTGCCCCATTTACTATCATCCATATAAATCAAGCGATGTCCAGCTTGCCCTGCTACTGATTCTATCTTTAACGCTCCAGCTGCACCTTTGTTGCCGAGGTTGTTCTGTCCAAACACACAATTCCATTTCTCACTGGAAGGGCACATGGCATTTTGCAAGCTGGAAAGGCCCATTCTTCTTTGCTAGTAAAATACTGCACTGTTAGATAACACAGCTGCTGTCTTCGTTTGTTCAGTAGTAAAACTAAAGCACATGTTAATGAAATGGAGTGGGTTTGCTGGATTTTCTGCTGACTTTGCCCCTCTGTATACATTACGAGCCTGCTTTCCAAGCACGTTCGGCTTGCTATTATTTATTTATTTAAATGTTGAGCTAAAAGAAACTCCACCCCAAAGGGTGCGCCCCAGCCACAGTTCTCAGTGCCTTTCACATACACTTAACACGCACTGGCACAGGACTTGCGAAACATCAGGCAACCAACAGCAACAGCGTTTCTCCTTTCCACCCTATCACAAGTCATTTCATCACCCAGCATGTAACCACTGCATCCTAAACCTGCACCGCACCTTCCCATTGGACAAAAACCCCACCCGTAGCCCTCCACCAGTGCCCACTCAAACGGATGGGCTTTCAGCACGCCCAGAAGGACAACGAACTTGGGCTATTTGGGACCTTACAGGGCAGAGTGCTGTAAAAGAAAGGGGCTCTTAGGGAGAGCGCTTTGCCAGCAGCCCCCTCACTTTGATTATGAAGGGGATCAGTCTCCAATAGCAGCCGTGGCAGGATGTCATATGAAGAGAGCAGAGTCTCACGCAGGCAGGCTCCAAGCCATGACTGTGTAAACTGAGTAACTGGACATGCAAAATGCTACTTCATTGACCTTGCACTCACAGTTACCTGATCTGTGTTAGCAATTGGGTAACTCTGGGTGCAAACTAGATGTCCAGTTTCATGCCTAACTTGGCTGGAAATCTAGCTTGTATATGCTGGTGTGTTTTGTTGGCACTTGCAGGGAGATACAATAGGTGAGACAGTTGTGCACTACATTCTCCAAGAAACAGGGCCTTGTGTGAAGAAGACCCAACCAAGCTTCACTGCAGTCCTGTTACGGGAGCTCTTGCTGACTTGACTGAGAAATATCAACATGTGCACTTTTCCCCGTGATCAGACTTATGCTTCTTTTCGGTGGCTATCGCACAATAGACTTATACGTATGATCCACACGTGATGCATGGTGAAAAGCCTATCCTTGATCAAAGATTTTACATTGTCAGCCTCTAAAAATGTCAGAATGTCTAATGCCGAAAGCTCTCCCAAAGCCTGACTGTCACTCCCTATCCCTGTATATTTAAATTGAGGGTGGAGCATTACATCCTCCAGGTAACCTAGATCAACCCTACTGAGGGAATCAGAATGGAGTTTGTTCCTCTCCACAGTCCTGTGCTAGATTCTCAGCGAGGCTGGCTTCAGAAACCAGGTTAATGAAGCTTAAGCAGGATCACGTCTTGGGGAAATCACCTACAACAAATTGTGTCTAAAAGATAAATTGTTCTAGTTCTGTAGGTGCCCAACTGAAATGTTTACATGGAGATGGCAGACAACGTAACATTTCTGAAGACTGAAGAAAGATACCAACAGAAACCACATAGAGACGAAGTGACTAGATTTGTTCATGCTGTTGGACAGCTTGGCTGCAGAGAAGCATATGGATAGACTTCATAAAACTTCTGGGAAATCATTTTCCTGAATCATGGCCTAACTTCTATCTCAGGCATCCCCAGGCCTGCTCATTCAGCCTGAGAGATGATATTTTGTTTCCTAGTTCTCAGCCTTAGTCTTATTTATCACCATTCCTCAGCTCCACCCTTTCCTCTTCCTCTCTCAGGAGGAGGTAGAGAAAGGACGCCTTCACCAACACCTTGCTACCTGGAATGAGTCATGTGAAGTATTCCCTCTTTTTGCATATACATTACAAGTATATCTGACCATAAATAACTGGCTTCAGATGGTATTTGGGACAAATCTCCCCATCTTCTTCCCACAGTGTCTAAAATCCAAGTGCACCAATGGATTCAGTCATCCGGGGATTCCTTTCCTCTTTCTTTGCACTTTTCCATTCAGTGTCCCAAAACAGATTTAGTGTCATTGTGTCCCTTGAGCCAAGAACCCATGTTTAATGTTACTCATGGGAGAGCATCATTATTTGCCGGATCAGCATCTTAGCAAGTGTTGTATGAAGTCAGTGGGTAGATATCTATGCCAACTTTCACCAGCTGAGGACCTGAGTGTATGAGGGAGGGAAAGAGGCAGGGATGTTACCCTGCAGTAGCTGCCCCAAAAAGAAGATTAGGGCTCTAAAAACAGTAGCAGTTGTGATACTCTTCCCTAGCTTCTGGTAGATACCTGTGCTGCTAGAGGAAAGGGAATAGGTTCTAGGTCCCAGGCTCTACATATGAGGGCTCACGTGAGCTTTAGTTTGCAAAATAATTAGGTCTGCTATCCAAAGTCCAGCAAATCATTACACCACCCCCAAGGATATGTGAAGAATGAAGTTAGAAGGAAACAAGTTCCAGACTGGAGATAAGGTATAAAATTTAACAGTGGGGGTAATTAACCCCTGGAACTATTTACTGAGTGTTTGTGGTGGATTCTCCATCACTGGCCATTTTAAAATCAGACCTGGATGGGTTTTTTAAAGAAATGCTCTGATTCAAACATGAATTATTGCAGGGCAGTTCTCTGGCCTGTGTTATATAGGAGGTCAGACTAGATCCCTGCATAGGTTGGTTATTGACAAGGGAGGGTCCTTCAGTTTTTCTGCCTGATGCAGATTAAAGGTGGTGCTGCTGCTAACCTGTTTTTCATCATGCTCTGAGCAACTTTCCCCTTTGGTTTCCTTTTTTGGGGGGTCTAGATCCTATCCTCTTTTTCACCAGGATTTGCTCTGCCCTCTGCACAGGCACCGGCGGATGTGCTTTGATTTCTTTCCCGTAGTAAGTGCAGTACAGCGCACGTAGCTGTGATGGGAACATTACTGCCTTAGCAGCTCCCTTCTGAGTGCCACTGCTGCCTGCTGTTGCTCTCTGTCTTTGTGTCATGCCAGCTGGCCCAGGAGAGGGTTCAATGGGGGGGTCACTGGGGGGTAGAGGACAGCACCACAGCAGTTTACAGTGCCAGTGCTGCAGAGCCCTGAACACAAAGACAGCCCTGCTTTCCAGTGTCAACACGTCAAGTTACACTGACAACATGAAACATAATAGCAATTTTCTTGAGCAAAATTCACCCATCTGTCTGAGCAAGAAACGTTTAAGTGCCATGGTCTCCTGATACTGCAATTAGCACATTTGTGGGATTAGGGCCTGCTCCAGTTCATAGAATCATAGAAGATTAGGGTTAGAAGAGACCTCAGGAGGTCATCTAGTCTAACCCCCTGCTCAAAGCAGGACCAACACCAACTAAATCATCCCAGCCAGGACTTTGTCAAGCTGGGCCTTAAAAACCAATAAGGATGGAGATTCCACCAACTCCCTAGGTAACCCATTCCAGTGCTTCACCACCCTCCTAGTGAAATAGTTTTTCCTAATATCCAACCTAGACCTCCCCCTCTGCAACTTGAGACCATTGCTTCTTGTTCTGTCACCTGCCACCACTGAGAACAGCCTCGCTCCATCCTCTTTGGAACCCCCCTTCAGGTAGTTGAAGGCTGCTATCAAATCCCCCGTCACTCTTCTCTTCTGCAGACTAAACAATCCCAGTTCCCTCAGCCTCTCCTCATAAGTCATGTGCCCCAACCCCCTAATCATTTTCATTTTCCTCTGCTGGACTCTCTCCAATTTGTCCCTGATGGGAACCTATCCATAGACTTCAGTGGGCATTGGACCCGGCCCTTATTGGGGTGGTTACTGAATGAATAACCCACAAAACCCACAAAACCCCAGCGTGGAATTCCAGAGGTAGATTTCCAGAGCTAAGAAGCCATTGATTGGGATTTCATGGCGACATAATACTTTAAAATGGAATGAGATGAGCAAATTGGTCTTTCCCATTTCTAAGGGTGAGGTTTTCAGCATTAGATTAACTCATCTCCCACTGAAGCCCATGGGCATTTTACCACTGACCTCAGTAGAAGAACTGGGCCAATGCTGCGAGCATTCGAAAATCCCACCCTAGGACTCTGTCAGTGGGGTGGGAGAGGAATTGTTCAGGGCCCAGGGGTTAGAACTGAGAATAATGAGATGAAATTAAAAAAAGGAAAGTATAGGTTGAATATCCAAAAACATTTTCTAGCAGTGGGATCTGTTACACTGTGGAATAGCCTCTCTCAGCAGGCCCATGACTTCAGAAATTGAAACAGAGCAAAGCACTAGAGAATATGACAGACAAATCTTACACTGACCAGCAGATGGACTAAAGTATTTAAAAATTCCTATCTCCTGTGTCCATCACCACATGATTCTGACTGGGGATTGTGGCTGCTACTGTAATAAAGCAATAGGAATAATAATAAAATAGCCATATGTGGCCAATTAACTCTGAAGGGAAATGGGAAGACAGACAGGAATTTAAGTAGTTAAAAACACTGGTCACTGAGCCAGTCCACTGACTTCACTAAGCCATTTGCATTATCAGCAGATGCACCTTCCAAAGGATGAGGTCCATGCCTCATGCAGAGCTGCAGCCATTTTCCCTAAACAAGGCAGGAAGAAACTACACCTCAATGGAAAAGGGGAAGCTGCCAGTTGTGCTCGGTTATACTGCCAAAGGCAAGGTCCAGGCTGGTGAATGCAGAAGTGGCGGAGAGAGGCGTGGCTGCATCTACAGTACTGGGCTGTCCATAATGGTTCTGGACAGACAAAGGACACGCATTCCAAAGTGCCTTGTACACCCTGGACTTGTTTAGGGCACAAGGAAACCCCTGGGTTGGCAGAGCTACTGGCTGTACAGCCCAGCATGGCAGTAGGAGAGAGATTCTCTGGCTTGTTACTACACTTTCGGGGATACTAACTGGTTATCTCAAAGGAGACGGGAACAGTCACCATGCCAGGCAGCTCCCAGTTCAGAGGGCAGCCTGAGGAGGGGCTCAAGGTGGGCTGAGCAGTTAGTCTCTGGGGGGATTTGAATACACCAGGGCATTTTCCCACCAGGCACAGTGGCTGGATAGCGCAGAGGAAGGAATTCACTTTGATGTCAAGGAAGGTATTTCGATAGGACAATTTAAAAGAAAAACACATGACAGTTGGGAAAAGGCTGTAGAACCACCAGACCTCCAGCCATGGGATCGCACCCTGGGAGTGAAGGCACCAAGGGGTGAGGGGCCCCTAAATCTGGACTAGGCCCTCTGTTCTTCACCCTATGCGTTGGTGCAACGGAGAACAATATCAACTCCATGTGAATTCAATTTGGAAGATAACTAACAGGGAGGGCCAATAAACATGGCCGAGGAGAGATGCAGATTACAGGGGAAAAGGCAATGGGGAGATATAAGCGAGATGAGATTTAATATAGATCAGCGTGGTGGCGACAGAGCTGGAGAGAGTGCATCCTCCTCAGCCGAGCGCCCCCCCCCCCCTGTAATACGGGAGATGGCGATTCACCGAGCTGGAAAGCAGAAAAGGACCCGGGGATCACGACAGAAGATAAATGGGGTGTAAAAATACCACAGAAACCCACCCCATGCAAGTGTGGGAAGCCTTGCCGGGCAGACGAGGGGATAATGCCGCTAGCTCAGCCTCGGCAAGGTCATCCCTGGGATGCTGAGTGTAATTTTGGGCCCCCCACTATAAAAAAGAGATGCTGGAAATATAAAAAGCAACTAAAGGGCTTAGGCAGAGCTGGAAGTGGGGGCCTGGAATGTAGGGGGGCATTTAGTGGGAGTGGCCTGGTGCTCAGGGCTTAGTCTTCCATTGGAGCTGCCGGCTTTGGAATGAACTGTAGAACAGGTGTCCTTATCTGACATTGTCTTTCCAAGGTGTTGGGCATATATAAACATAGTCATTGCAATATAGGCCCCGGCTATGCCCTGCCCCGACAACTCCTGCATTGCCACATGGAGCACTGAAAGTGCACATTGCAGAATAATACCTATTGAATTCAACCCCCCAATAAATAGCTAACAGAGCTCTGAATTGCTCCTGGTGCTATTCATTTTCATACTCAGTGCAGTAAAACCACCAGCTTTGAATTTGCCAGGAGCTGCCACCTAACTGCCAGCCGGGGAGCATACGCCCAGGGTGCTTTGCCATCTCGGTTGCAATGGACTACACAGGACCTCGGTGCAGCCTCAGTTCAGCTCCTGATGGAGAAGGTGTCCATGTCTCCATGCCACCCCCAGGACTCATTGGCCCCCTTTGTGTGATCTCAGCAGTCCCAGCAAGGCCACTGAGACTGAATTCCCCTTAGCCATGGCAGGGGTCTCTGCAGAATAGGCTGAGGGTGTGTGGAGAGTGTGCATTGGAAGGTACCTTGGGGGGGGAGGAGGGAACTGGTGCTGATGCTGGCTGTGATGTGCCTGTATTGTAGATTAATAGAGAGCTTCAGACCCTAGAAACATCCATGCTGCAGCTTTCACCAGCAGCCAATCTGCTCAGAGATGGGACAAGTCCAGCTCTGTGCCAGCTACGCTGCATGTGGGGTAACTTGCTCAGCATCTGCTGGGGAGATCCCCTACTTTGGGAGGGCCTTCACAGTGCTGACGGGGGATGAAAAGGCAGTTCCGTTGGCAGCAAGCTTCTGAATCGTAGTTCAGCATCCTGCTAATGTGCATCCACATTCTTCTCCACCCCTCACTGGTGATGCTTGAGAATGTTTCATACAGCAGAAACTCAAGGTGGTCCATGAGGTTCCTGGGCAGGGCAAACTTTCCTCAACTAGCCCTGTAGCCTACCAGCCCTCTCCAGTCATGGATTTGCTGATCAGTGAACAGGCAGCGAAATAGCTCCTTCACATGGATAGATGGTCTTCTACTACAAGCCTGGAAAAATCAATCCCTCTTCCAATCAGGGATTTCCAGGGAATTAACATCCTCCAGGGCTACCCCTGCCTGAAATAGCATTAAAACTAATACTGGTAACAGGCTGTTGGTCGGAATGCCCAAATGCCCCCAAAACAAGATTAAGGCTCTAAAAACAGTCTCTGTGGGTTGGTAATCTGGCTTGCAGCAGCATCTGGATAGATTAATGAGTAGAGAAGAAATAGAAGGCATCCCAAGTAAATACAGGTATCTACTTGTGGCTTTGGCCTTGGTGCAGAATGTAAAAGGAAGGATACTTTTCTGTCTTTCCATGGACAAAAAGGAATGCACTCCTTCGTTGCCTTGACAGGATCTTCCACCTCAGAAGGGTCAAGGCCAACAACACGCTCTTGCTGTGAGGACGATGATCCTGCAAGGAAAAAGGAAAAGCTTCAGGGATGACCTGCTGAAAGAAATGCACAGTGACTTTGGATGCAGGATGGACCAGCACCAGGAGTAGCATAAGGAGAAAGAGGAAAGGGGACAGGGAGAAGTAGGACAAAGTGGTGCTGTAGCACCTGGAGCATGACAGAACAGGATTGACAGCAACGTGGGCAGCTGCTTGTGCAGTTGCTTACTGTGATGGCCAGCAAGCTGCAAACGCCAGGGCTGGTACCAGCCCCAAAGACCATCACCATCATTCACAGACTGCTATCATGGCCTGCAGCCACTGGACAATTTGGGGTTTGGGTGGGCTCTCAGCCGCTCCTTGAAAGGCAATACCTCCCCACTTGCAAGCACAGAGTCTAAGTGTAGAAAAGGAACTTTTAATAAAAGGAGGGAAGTAACTGGATGCCAATTTGAGAAAACACTGCAAACAGAGTTCATAAACATAACCATGAGTAAAAGACCTATCCGCAAGTAGGTTGGACAGTGTCCTTTTCCCCTCAGGTTCTTAGGTCCAGCAACCAAAAGTCCCTTTCACATGCCCAACCCTTCTCTGCACCCCACTCACAGTTGCTGTCCTTGGTCAGTGCAGACCTAGAGTTCAGAGGTGCATCTGCAGAGTTCACCTCCCTCCTGGGTGGGGTAAAGACTCACTCCATTGCTCAGGCACTCACTCGCCGCACCCGCCCACTCATCACACCCTCTCTGCCACACCAGCCACTTGTTCACCAACTTGACTGTCAGTCTCCTTCTGCTGCCATCTGCCTCTCAGCCATGATCTCTGCACATCAGTCTCTTAGTAATTTTCAGCTCTTTGCAGGCTGGGCAGAAACACTGCCCCATCTCAAGTGATTTCAGCTGTCAGTGAATTTTAGCTCTTAGCAGGCAGGGCAGAAATACAGTCCTACCACAACTGATTTCAGCTCTGATGGGGTATTAACATAACAAAGAAGCTCCTAATAAAGCTTATTTAACTCTAGGTTTCAGAGTAGCAGCCGTGTTAGTCTGTATCCACAAATAGAACAGAAGTACTTGTGGCACCTTAGAGACGAACAAATTTATTTGAGCATAAGCTTTCATGGGCTACAGCCCACTCAAAGAAGTCAAAAGCTTATGCTCAAATAAATTTGTTAGTCACTAAGGTACCACAAGTACTCCTGTTCTATTTAACTCTAATCTTTGAACAGTGGGGAGAAACAGATTAAACCAGTTTAGGAAGGACCCTTTATGAGTGTGCACAATCTCCTGCCTAGAGATTCCTGTCCTCCCCCACTCTTACTTTCACAGGGCTCTGGCATCTGAGCTCCTGGCTTAATGACATCCTTTCAGCTGAAGGTGACCCCCCTCATTTGGGACAGGTTAAGCCGTCTTGCTTTCCTGTATTGCCACAATAATTACACCATTTTGGTAACAGCATTTCACTACCCCTGCATTCAATACTAAAGTGATTTGTAACCCAACACCAGCCAAAATTGATTACTTTAACACTGCTCCATGTGCTGAATATCTAAGCAGAGCAAACTATATTTACATAAACACACCCAAGTCTCTTCCCCTCCCAGCTAGCAGTCAGGGAAGCATTCATTCAGACCCTGCTTACATCAGCCCGTATCGAATTCTGACCTTCCCAGGACACTGAAACCACCATTTTGAGGAATGTGACTTGCATTCTGAGGGTACGTCTTCACTTACTGGAGGGTCCGGCGGCAGGCAATCGATGTTCTGGGATCGATCCCGGAAGTGCTTGCCGTCGACGCCGGTACTCCAGCTCGCCGAGAGGAGTACGCGGCATCGACAGGGGAGCCTTCCTGCCGCGTCTGGACCCGCGGTAAGTTCGGACTAAGGTACTTCAAATTCAGCTACGTTATTAATGTAGCTGAATTTGCGTACCTTAGTCCGAAGTGGGGGCTTAGTGGAGACCAGGCCTTAGTGTGTATCTATAGCTGCCTTGAGGTGCCAATGACAGAACAGGGCAGCTCATTGTAACGCCCGACAGCTCCCTGAGGCAACTGACACATCCATGGTGCTTGTCAGGACAGTGGGTTTGCTAAAGAGAGTGGCCAGGTGCAAGGGAACTGGTTCTCCCAGTTTGTCTGGGGTGAGTGGGGTCTAGGATTCGAACCACTGGACTGGGGTTCTGAAGCTGCCCAGTTGGCAGAAGGAACTAAAATCTTATTTAAATGCAAGATCTGCTCTTGGCTCCCTCTCTCTCACTGGCTATCCATGACAGAGACAACAGATGGGCTGGGGGCAGATGGGGCCTACCCCCCGACATACAGACTGGGCCTAAGGACTCACCCAAAGAGGTGAGCGGAGACTCGGGGAGACCATACAGGCTACTGTTGTTTTCCCTACCGAACCATAACTCGTGTTTGCTTTGAGCATAAACATTATTGTGGTTGTGGAAACTCCTGTGGAAACCTGTGCTCCCTACTTTACCTGCCACCAGGCCTCCAAAGAGTTAAACTGTCTCACAGAGCACCCATGCAAGTGGTTTCATGGTCTAGCGCAGTTGGACTGTGGAGTCTCACATCCCAGGAAGAGACCAGACAAGGGACCTGCACCTAGTGCCCCAGGGCTAAACCAGTGACTGAACTCTGCGCAGCCCCTGCTGGCTTGGGAGCACATGGGAGCCGAAGGTTAGGTCCAGTGCAGCAGACTGGTGACCATCCACGAGGGGGACTCAGCCAGGATTTTAAGAACTTTTACACCAGAAGGGGCCTATCAGCTCAGGCTCCCTGATGGTAGATTCCTTTACACTCATCTTAGAGTTTGCCCTGGAAGCAGAGGAAGAGCTGGGAGTCCGCAGAGCACCCCTGACTTTGCTTTTCACTTGGCTTACAAAAGGGAAAATAAAAAACCATCTTGCCTGGAAACCAAGGTCCCTGCTGAGGATTTAGCCCCAACCATTTTACCTCCTGTAGATGTGGCCTGCAGCTAAGTTTCCAGCTATGGTGCAGGATTTATTTTGGCATCGTTTTCTTGTTGAAAATAAAACTAAGCTGAGGGCAGGATGTTGTCTTTTGCTAGGCTGCGATGACTAATTATTAAACTCAATTTCTAAAGGTTACCGTATACAGAAAAGCAATTATGCAGAGATTAAAACAAGTTCAGAAACCTGATTCATTCTGAAACTATGGTAAACCCAAGTCTGGTACTATTTCTGATTTTTAATGACCCCAGAAACGTTTTATTTAACTTAGATGTCAAATACAATTTCGAAATGGGGGATTAAATATATTTCATGCCATTTCTACATAGCGCAGCGTACGAATTTCCAATGCTGATTCTGTTAGTGAATTTCAGCAGGCTGGAAGGAATGCCGCGCTCTGGGAGAAACATCCATGTCAATTTAACCCCTTTGTGACAGGGCTCCTCTGAGGTGCTGAAATGTCATTGGAATCTGGTGCATCAAATGGCCAGTCACATGCTCTCCCCTGGAACCAGATCCATTTAGCCTTGTGTAAGTGGCTACCCTGGCCATTGGTGTGTGTTGTCTAAAAACCGCTGCATGTGAAAGGGCACTGCTTCTGATGTAAGTATTTGATCTTTGGGCATTTCCCCCAGCACCCTGCAGAAAATAGTGGCTAGCACCTCACCATGCTTGGCTAGGGTGCAGTGGTAAGGGTGCCCTGTGGCTAGCCAAGCCATCCCCTTGAAAGAGCATTGCTCATGGCGGAGTCACTGCTCACTGACTGATCCAGCTATGCAGTGATGTCTGGATCCTTTATCTGGGGTCCTGCTCTATGGCTCCCTTATGTCTACGGTCCCTTGTACCGAGCACCACTTTAGACCACAGGCATGCATGCCACGCAGCACAGCAATATGCGTTCATTCTCTCTTCGATCTCCGCCAGTGCAGAGGGTTGGGTCGTAGCTGCTCCCAAGCAGCAGTTGGAGACAGAACATTGATGCCTTTGGTGTCATCCCAGCCCACATCGGAGTGGCCATCCTTGGGCCTTCTGTCACCTCTGTCTCCAGCGGACGGGGATCACTGTCCCTAGCAGGCTGGCTGCTAGAAGAGGAAGGAAGAGGCAGCCCTCACAGGCCTAGGGGATTCTCCTTTAGTCACACTTTGGCGCGCAGCTGCCCATACAGTCCACATGACACACTGATGGCCCAAGGTTCCTTGATCCCACATGCCTCAGACCTGCCCCTCCACCTCCGGCATACAGCATGACTGACCCCTGAAATGGGGTGACTCCCCAGTCCAGACCCAGAAAGCATCCATCCAGGAGGGCAAGGGGGAGACAGCATTCTCCATACATTACACTGGCTTCCCAGATCCAGTCCATAGTAACTGGTTAAAAGACAGGAAACAAAGAGTAGGAATAAATGGTCAGTTTTCACAGTGACAGAGGTAAATAGTAGGGTCCCCCAAGGAACTGTACAGGGACCAGTGCTGTTCAACAGAGTCATAAATGATCTGGAAAAGGGGGAGAACAGTGAGGTGGCAAAATTTGCAGATACAAAATTACTCAAGATGGTTAAGTCCAAAGCAGACTGCGAAGAGCTACAAAGGGATCTCACAAAATTTGGTGACTGGACAACAAAATGGCAGACGAAATTCAATGTTGATAAATACAAAGTAATGCACCTCGGAAAACATAATCCCAACTATACATACAAAATTATGGGGTCTAAATTCGCTGTAACCACTCAAGAAAGAATTCCATAATGCCATATAAATCCATGGTACACCCACATCTTGAATGCTGCCTGCAGTTCTGGTTGCCCCATCTCAAAAAGATATATTAGAATTGGAAAAAGTACAGAGAAGGGCAACAAAAATGATTAAGGGTATGGAACGACTTCCATATGGGAAAGATTAAAAAGACTAGGACTGTTCATCTTGGAAAAGAGATGCATAAGGGGGACATTACAGAGGTCTATAAAATAATGACTGGTGTGGAGAGAGTAAATAAGGAAGTGTTATTTACCCTTTCACATAACACAAAAACTAAGGGGGTCACCCAATGAAATTAATAGGCATCAGGTTTAAAACAAACATAAGGAAGCACTTCTTCACATATGCCCAGTCAACATGTGGAACTCATTGTCAGGGGATGTTGTGAAGGCCAAAGGTACAACTGGGATCAAAAAAGAATGAGATAAGTTCATGGAGGATAGGTCCATCAATGGCTATTGGCCAAGATGGTCAGGGACCAACCCCATGCTCCAGGTGTCCCTAAGCCTCTGACTGCCAGAAGTTGGGACGGGACGACAGGAAATGGATCACTCGATAATTGCCCTGTTCTGTTCATTCCCTCAGAAGCATCTGGCACTAGCCATTGTCAGAAGACAGGATACTGGGCTAGATGGACCATTGGTCTGACCCAGTATGGCCATTCTTATGTTCTATTCAGAGGAGGGCTAGGTGCTGACTACCTAGGGGATCACTTTGCTCTTTATACAACTCCAAGAATTCTGTGACCAGCAGGGAAAAGCAGCTGTCAGTGCCCAGCCTGAGGCTTGCTGGAGCTGCAGGCAAGGAGGTAGATCCTCAGCTGGTATAAATCAGTGTTGCCTCATTGGAGTCAACAAAGCTAGGCTGATTTACAGCAGCCAGGGATCTGGCCCAAGGGGAGGTTTTGGTGGAACTCAGCTGTGGAACTCACTGCTGCAGAAGATCAGGCTGAACCCATGCCTTGCCTTGATTTAGAGCGCAAAGTTAGACTCTCTTGTTTTCATAAGCCTCTCCTCAATAGATGCACTGACACTGGCCAGCCAGCCCTGTCCCCTCAGAGGCATCTCACTGGAGTGAAGACAAGAGCCATCCTACAGGATGCAGCCCCAAAGAAGGGAATGACCGTCTGGACAATCACAGCCTGCAGGGCAGCCCTTAGAAAACAAAGTGATCCCATTCGGTTCACCAGGACTACAATGCTGCCTAAGAGACCACTAACAGCCTGGAACTCCAGCATGACTCAGACATGGCTGTCACGTAGAGCTCCTAATGCTTGTTTTGCTCCATGTGGCTTAGGAGCCTCTGGGCAGCAGCAGCCTGCTCCCCCCAGCCTCCCTCTCAAACAGAGCTAAGATCCTTTTCTAGCCATGGCTTGGACCCTTCCAGTGACTGGGCCATTGCCTCCTCTCTAGGCAAAGCATCCCACTGTCCAGCACTTCCTTGGGGTGAACATTTTCCAGGATGTTTTCTTTTACCTTAGGCCACATCTTGTCTGACCCATAGTGCCCTGGGGAAATAAACCTCATCCTCTTTTTGTGGGTGGTTTGCTAATATTAAGTAAGAGCTTTAGAGTGGCTCCTGTTCTGTGCATTAATAACAGAGACACTGAAATAATAAATAACATTAATTAAACCTCTAATAATACACAATAACACACTTTATTTCTGATTCACACACACACACAGGACTCCCTGAGAAACACTCAGGGCACCATACAACAATGATTAGGAAACATCACAGAAGCATTAAAAACATTTAACAAATTAAAAATCTGATACTAATTTAAGAAAGGAAGGGATCTGTCATGAGAATAGGACTGCAAATGATGTGGGAGAGGTGACAAATATGGTGCCTGTTATGATATGTGATTGCAATATACTATTCAGCCACTAGATATCTCCTGAATTGTATACTGCTCCAGACAGGTGTTGATCAACAACACAAACAAAGCTAGAACTCGAGCTGTGTGGAAACCTGTTGTTTGTGTTTGTGGTTTGTAGCTGTTTTCTTTAACAAACACTTCCTGTTGAAAATGGATAGTGATTCCATAGGCCAGGACAGGCCCAACAGGAGGCCATATTAAGAAACACTTTGCGGAAATAAAATATTTGGATCTATTAAGTGTGGAATGATGAGCTGCAGAAACTGTCCCTGGGCCATGAACTCCACATATTAGAACCCATTCTTCAGCAGACATAAGGCACGTAGGATCCTTTTGAGATGGTGGTGCCTGGATCCAGGACCTGTCAGGCCAAGATTCAAGGATAACAGTCACCAAGGTTGACATCATACTGGCCTATAAAATCCAGCAGCATCAGCTTCAGTGAAACTGCTCACCAGACAGATCACATGAGAATGAGGACTGCAAAGTGGGTGCTATTCCATGCTTAAGCCAGTGAGCAAACATACCCCTGCATTCTGGGAAAGCTGCAATCAATGAAGTAGGGCACGCTGCTGGGAGTCTGGCAACGAGGGAATTACAATAACTGAGTCTCCTGCTACAAAGGGGGTGTGTTAGTGTGGGGGGATCAGAAAGGGTGAGGGCAGAGCAAACACCTCTGGTGATTCCTCTACCTGCAGACAAAGCTGTTCACAAAGGATGTCACCAGCCCTGCTACACAAGCCAGTGCAAGGCTACCCCACTATTCCAGACCCTCATGAGAAGAATCAGGCATTTGGGGGAAAAGTACACTACTGACCCCTGCAGAGACGATCTTCACACTGCTCTCGCAGGGGGCATGAGATCACACGGCTTCAGTGGAGCTCTGCTGACTTACACCCGCTGGAATCTGGCCCCTTCTCCCAGAACAAGAACATAAGAACGGCCAGAATGGGTCAGACCAAGGGTCCAGCTCACCCAGAATTCTGTCTTCCGACAGGGGCCAGGGCCAGAGGGAATGAACAGAACAGGGCAATTATCAAATGATCCATCCCCTGTTGTCCAGTTCCAGCTTCTGGCAGTCAGAGGCTTAGAATCATAGCACAAGAGGGTTAGAAGGGACCGCAAGGGTCATCTAGTCCAACCCCCTGCCAAGATGCAGGGTTTGTTGTGTCTAAACCATCCAAGACAGATGCTCTCCACACTCCTTTTGAAAACCTCCAGTGAAGGAGCTTCCACAACCTTCCTAGGAAGTCTGTTCCATTGTCCTAGTGTTCTTCCAGTTAGGAATTTTTTCCTGAGACTTAATATAAATCTGCTATGCTGTGGTTTGAACCCATTGCCTCTTGTCCTGCCCTCTGTGGCAAGAGAGAACAACTTTTCTCCATCTGTTTTATGGCAGCCTTTCAAGTACTTGAAGACCACTAGCATGTCCCCCCTTAATCTCCTTTTCTCCAAACTAAACATACTCAGTTCCTTCAGCTTTTGCTTGAATGGCTGCATTCTGTCCCTTTGATCATCTTTGTCACTCGCCTCTGGATCCTTTCCAGTTTCTCCACATCCTTTCTATACATTGGTGACCAAACTGGACCCAGGACTCCAGCTGAGGCCTAACCAGCGCTGAGTAGAATGGTATTAGCACCTCCCATTACTTGCAAGCTATGCCACTGTCAACGCAACCTAAACTTGCATTTGCTTTTTTTGCAGCAGCATCACATTGCTGACTCATGTTGAGGTTGTGATCCACCACAGCTCCCAGACCCTTCTCAGCAGTGCTGCTGCCAAGCCAGTTCGCCCCCATTCTGTATTTGTGCGTTTGGTTTTTCTTCCCTTTTTGTAGCACCTTACATTTGTTTTGGTTGATTTTCATTTTGTTATCTATAGCGCAATTCTCCCATTTATCAAGATCCCTCTGAAACTTAGCTCCATCCTCCAACGTGTTGGCAACCCCCCAGCTTTGCAAACTTGATCAGGATGCTCTCTATTCCTATACCCAGGTCATTCATAAAGATGTTAAATGACACCAGACCCAGAATAGATCCCTGTGGAAAACCCCACTTGAGACCTCTCTTCAACCTGACATCATTCCATTAATAAAAACAACAGGGAGTCCTTGTGCACCTTAGAGACTAACAAATTTATTTGGGCCTATGCTTTTGTTGGCTAAAATCCACTTCATCAGATGCATTGAGTGAAAAATACAGTAGGCAGGTATATATATTACAGCACATGAAAAGGTGGGAGTTATCTTACCAAGTGGGGGGGTCAGTGCTAATGAGGCCAATTCAAACAGGGTGGATGTAGCCTATTCCCAACAGTTGACAAGAAGGAGTGAATATCAATAGAGGGAAAATTACTTTTTGTAAAAAGAAGAACAGGAGTACTTGTGGCACCTTAGAGACTAACAAATTTATTAGAGCATAAGCTTTCGTGGACTACAGCCCACTTCTTCGGATGCATATAGAATGGAACATATATTGAGGAGATATATATACACACATACAGAGAGCATAAACAGGTGGGAGTTGTCTTACCAACTCTGAGAGGCCAATTAATTAAGAGAAAAAAAAACTTTTGAAGTGATAATCAAGCTAGCCGAGTACAGACAGT